>NW_023270528.1:5184-171482 GCF_011800145.1 Mirounga leonina
TGCCCTCTGGGCCTGTGCAATTTGTGCAAAGCTAGTGCCTTTCTCTAGCAAGCTGCTTTGTTCAGAGATTGCTTCTTGTGGAGCAATTCCCTTGGTGCAGGTGCAGTCCATTCCTTCTTAGGGCTCATCACTGACTCTTCCTGTAGACCCCAGGAGCCCTCAGTTCCTGTGATCTCCCTCTGCCAATGGCAGTTTGCCAAGGCATCCCAACCAAACAGCATCATGGTCTTCTGCAGAGGCGGATGGACCCTACCTGAAGTTTGTTTTAAAATGTTCAAACTGATGGTGCCACACACATACTGAGAGAGTATGGAAAGGTGTAGAGCTCACATAATGGAGGTCTTTGGGCAGCAGGGCAGGCCTCTTGAGTAGCCCCAAGTGGCTTGAGAGAGTAAGGGAAGGAGATCAACCAGGGCTTTTAACATGGGGGCAAGTGTTCCCGCCAGCAGAGGAAGTCCCCAGCCTTTCTAGGAGCATGTTCACACAAGGGCACAGGGGGAAGAGGAGGGTGAGGACTGAGAGCCATCAACATTCAGACGGGAAACATGGAGTCAGTTTCCTCATTACAAACAGGCTCTGCATCAGCTCATCCTGGTCCAAATCAGTGTACAGGATTCCCTCATGCACACATCTTTCTTCCTTGAACTTGGTGGGTAAGTCATGGTAGTGTGGATCTTTATTTATTTAAGAGTTATTTATTTATTTATTTATTTATTTATTTATTTATTTAGAAAGTGTGAGCAGGGGGAGGGGCAGAGGGAAAGGGAGAGAGAGAATCTCAAGCAGACTCCTCACTGAACATAGAGCCTGACCCGGGGCTTGATCTCATGACCTGAGCCGCAATCACGGGTTGGATGCTTAACCAACTGAGCCACTCAGGGGCCCCTAAAAGAAGTCTTTTTATTAAGAGTTTACAGAAATCCAGATTAAGAAAAGCTGGAAGCTGAACATGAGTCGGTGACCTTCCAGAATGATTCAGGTCTCAGGCAATGAAGAAGTAAGAAAGGAAACCAGGGTGTGGATTCAAAATATGTTGTGGAGGTAGGTTACCCACATCTTCTTAGATTTCTCACTACCCAGGGCTTCTTGGCTTTCCTCCATCTGTTGTCAATCAGTTCAAGTTTTGTGTTTATATGATGAGAAACAGAAATATATGCAGTGTAGAAAGAGCTTTAGAGAGTTGGTGGACTGTGCTATTTGTCCCAGTAAAAGGTTTTCTGAAGATGGTAACTAGGCAGGACCCACAGTATGATCAGGATTGCATGACTGAGCTGGGAGTGTGTAGCTCATTTTGTATGCCTCCATCCTTATCTGCCAGCTCTCATGAAAAATGTCCTCTCCCAACTCCATTATTCCCATCTTCTGCTGGACTGATTTTTACCTTTATTCTCAACACCTTCATTTGTTTTGTCTTGAAAGCTTAATTGAAGTTTAAGGTGGGCAGACATTACTGAAGACAGAGTGATCTCTTTTTTTTTTTTTTTTCATGTTTAACAATCTTTAATTCAAATGTGAAAGTTCAATACAAGCCATTTGTAGGGCTTGGGACTTGTTCTTTTAAAAACAAGAATGGAGGAATGCAACAGAATGAGCTTTCCACTTTTTTTTCAGAAACTTTCAAGGAAAGGATAGATCATAGGGCCATAAAGATCCATTTAGTCATACCCACTTTCTCCCCCTACCAATAGTCTTTCACCCATTCCATAATCTTAATACACATTCCTGAAGGAAGATTTACAGTTCAGCTTGCTTACATAACCATTTAAAAATACTTAGCACCAGCTTGCTCCCTATAGTGCCAAACAAATCAAATCATGAAACTACTTCAATATGCATTTCTTCTTTCTAAAACAAGGGGCTACTTATTTGTAGAAAGCAATACTTAGCCTACAGATACATGTCCCAGAAATGGCATGTGCCACTCGAAGGCCTAGACACGCTCATGCTTTCAAAGTGGAATACCTAGCCTAATGTGCATAGAAGCATGAATGGCGAAGTTGAAGATCAATATTATAACTATTTTTTCTATTTATTTGCAGCACAGTAAAAAAAAAATTGGCACACTTTGGAAATTCAGTGGCACAAGGTACAGTGCCATAACTTGAGGGACATTATACAGTTAAAAAAAAAAAAGGAAATAAAAAGGAAAAAAATTCCCCTGTTTGAAACAGTGCATTACATAATTTTACCTGCCCAAACAGACCATTTACAAATATTAGGTCAAGGGGCAGCTGGGTGGCTCAGTCAGTTAAGCGTCTGCCTTCGGCTCAGGTCATGATCCCACGGTCCTGGGATCGAGCCCCACATCGGGCTCCCTGCTCCGCGGGAAGCCTGCTTCTCCCTCTCCCACTCCCGCTGCTTGTGTTTCTGCTCTCGCTATCTCTGTCTCTGTCAAATAAATAAATAAAAAAATAAAATAAAATCTTAAAAAAAATCAAAACAAATATTGGGTCAATAAACTTATAACATCCATAAAAAGGTAGCTTTCTTACTAAAATGCAAGAATTTAAAAGATTGGTATCTAAACAAGAAAAGACAAAAACAAACTGGAATGAAAACCTAGACATCACATCTAAAATCGGGGCTTTTTGTTTGGGCCTTCATACTCTTCTCTCCCTCTACCATATCCTGCTGGAGTTCCAGGCCCCATTCCTCTAGGACCCTGTCCACCCACAGGTCCCGCACCTCCCTGCCCAAAGCGCTCAGTATGCATGTCGCTTCCCATCATAGAACCACTCATGGTTGCCAGTGGGACTCCAGGATTAGCTTCATAACCTATGCCCACCACCACCACCCAGAGGTGGAAATTTCTGGCCTCCTGAACCATAGGGATCTCCCATGTTCATTGTTCCTCCACCACCCATTCTCATGTCTCTTTCTCTTGGATCCATGCAGCCCATCCGGCTATAACTTTCCTCTCTTTGGCGTCTCATTTGCTCTTCCATTTCACGCTGACGAATCATCATCTCTTCTTCCCTTCTACGTCGTTCTTCTTCTTGCCTTGGTTGCATCTTTTTACGTTTCTGCATTTCTTGATTGTGAAGTTCTTCCATGCGTCTTAATTCTTCCTGGCGTCTCATCAGATCTTGACGCAAAAGATTTGCCTGATGCTCATGACAGTCATCTTCCATTTCACTTTCCAATTTGTCTTTTGCATCTTTCATGTTTTTTTTTTTTTAAGATTTTATTTATTTATTTGAGAGAGAGATGAGAGAGAGCACATGAGACGGGGGAGGGTCAGAGGGAGCAGCAGACTCCCCGCCGACCCAATGCGGGACTCGATCCCAGGACTCCAGGATCATGACCTGAGCTGAAGGCAGTCGCTCAACCAACTGAGCCACCCAGGCGCCCCTATCTTTCATGTTTTTTTCAACTTGTTCCCTTTGCTGTTTTTCCATTTCATCCAGGGATTTCCATCGCTAAGAATATTCATACTCAAATGTGCCATGCTGGGCAAAACGAGGAGGCGTTTCTCTCTCCTTTTGATACATTGGATTCTTTTGTGCAAGTTTTTCAGGAAGGCCATCTTCATCATCTAATTGTTCAAGTGGTTCCACAATGACTGGACGAGGAGTTGTTGTCAGTAAGAAAACACCTTCGCTGCATCTTTCAAAGGCTTTTCTTGCTGCTGGTTTAGAAGCAAATTCCACAATGCCTTTCCCTGTAGATCTGCCACGATCATCCACAATCACAACAGCCCTTTCAATAGGACCAAATTGGCTAAAGGCTTCTTCCAACAGTTCACTGGAAACATAAGGTGAAAGATTTCGAACTGAGAGGGCAGCAGCATGTGTGGCAAAGCGAACCCGAAGCTGTCTACCTCTCATGGGTGTATCAGCAAGTTCAGCTTTGGCAGTTTCAGCCAATGTCCTAGATTCAAGTTTAATAAACCCAAATCCTTTGCCTTTGTCGATAAAAACTTCTCCTGGTTCTCCATATTTAGCAGATAGTCTTTTGAATTCATCCTCTGTGATATCAGCAGGTAGATTCCCAACAAACAACCGACAGCGCTGAGTGTAAGTTTTCTCTCCAGGCCTCCTCAAGAGAGACAAGTTGGCTTTCAACCCCTCTGAGTCGGAGAGCTTCTCCTCGCGGCCACCGCTGCTGCTGGTGGTAGGGCGGGTGGTGCTGCCGGCCTCCGCCGGGCTCCCCGCCGCCAGGAGTGCTTCGGCCCGGGCCGCCGCCGGGCTTCGGGCCGCCGCCGGGCTTCGGGCCGCCTGGCATTTTGCCGCCTTTCGGGCCTCCGGGTCCGGGCCCCCTGCGGGAGGCGGGGTGGGGGGGACCCCGCTGCTCGGGGGCGCCCCGGGGGGCGCCGAGGTGACAGCGGGCGGCGGGGTCGGGGTGGGGCCGGCCCCGTAGGGGCGCCGGAGGTCGGAGGAGCAGCGGGCGGTGCCGAGCCGGAGGCCGGCGGAGCGCTGCCCACTCCGGGAGCCGGGCCGGGTCCCTGAGGAACGACGGGCTTGGACGAGTCCTGTGGCGGCGGCGGCTGCTGCCGCTGGTGCGGAGGCGGTGGCGGGATCGGGGGCTTGGGGCCACCCTGGCCCGGGCCGGGACCCATGCGTCCGCGCTTCTGATTGAGGCCCATGCCGGGTGGCGGGGAGCGGAAGTCGCGGAGGCCGCCGCCGCCACCGCCACGGCTCCGGAACCGGTCCCGAGACAGGTCTGTGATCAAGGGGCGGTCGAGGCAGACCCGGAGAAGACGCTCAGGGACCGTGGAGGCCACCTTGCTTCACACGAGATGGCGGATGGCACAGGCCAGAGTGATCTCTTTTTAATGACATGTTGCAGTTGGAACCCAGCCTCTTAGGAAGTGCAAAACTGGGAGAAATTTTGTCTGACTCCTTCCACTTGGTGGGGTGACTCAAGGACCAATTTAGATTTTGCTGAAATTATAGTAACATTTTAGAAAACTTACGCTTTCCATGCATAAGTGCAAAGGATGCACACAAATGCAAGCATCCGGATGAGGGAGTCCTTGACCATCTGCGTTCCCCCAAAGAAGCATCCATTTCTGGAAATATAATGGATATTGTTGAAGATGGAATGCTGGTAACTGTGTTGGGGAAAGGTCTGGGAACTTCTTTTTCTTAAGATTTTATTTATTGGGGCGCCTGGGTGGCTCAGTTGGTTAAGCGACTGCCTTCGGCTCAGGTCATGATCCTGGAGTCCCGGGATCGAGTCCCACATCGGGCTCCCTGCCCGGCGGGGACTCTGCTTCTCCCTCTGACCCGCCCCCCCCATGCTCTCTCTCTCATTCTCTCTCTCTCTCAAATAAATAAATAAAATCTTTAAAAAAAAAGATTTTATTTATTTATTGAGAGAGAGAGAGTGGGGGGGGGGCTGAGGGAGAGGGAGAGAGAAGCCCATGCAGACTCCACACTGAGCTCAGAGCCCTGCAGGGTTCAGTCTCATGACCCTGAGATCATGACCTGAGCTGAAATCAGGAGCTGGAGGGTTAACTGCCCCAGGTCTGGGAACTTCTGATTATTTTCAAACACAATGACTTAGAACATGACAGTTTTTTTCTTTGTCATTTTTATTACAGTAGACATTGTGTAATGAAGTTTTCACTGTAGAGAAATTAGAAAACATTAAAGTATCAAAATAACATGCCCCAATTCTACCACACATCAATGACCATTATAAGTCATTTGGTTTCTATTTCTATACAATTAGTTAAAATAGGATCACATTCTGCACTTTTTAATCTGTTTAGTTCACTGATGAAAATATCATAGGACAGTCTTTTTAAAATAATTAATAATTCCATATTTATCAACCAAGCACCTATTATGTACTCAGCATGTGAGATACTGGGCACAGAATGGGGGGACAGATGTGCTCTCCCAAAACTTAGTTTAGTGGAGGAGATAGTCATTCATGAAGGACCATGCAGTATGTTGTTACAAACTGTGATCATTATGTGCAGGAAGCACAGAGGGTATGATAAGAGGATGGTGTAATTTGGAGGGTCAAAGAGGTTCCCTGTGAGGAAGGGAATGTTGTGGGACAGCTAGCTGGTCAAGACAGTGGTAATCTCCCACTTATCTTCACACCTTAGGTGTGGGCAAAATAGATAAAGGGGATTAATAGCACACTTACTGTGAGGAGCACTGAACAATGTACAGAATTGTTGAATCAATATATTGTACACCTGAGACTAATATAACACTGTAATTCGATTAAAAAACTTTTTAAAATAAAAAAATGACATTCTTTTCTGGAAAAAAATGACATCTTGCTCTCTTTTATGTACATATATATGTGTATATATATATACATACACACATGTATATTTCAACAATGAAAAAATTTTAAAGTTCAACAATAAGAAAACAAATGACTTGATTAAAAAATGGGGCCAAAGATCTTAACAGATATTTCACCAAAGTAAATCTGCAGATGGCAAATATGTATATGAAAAGATGCTCCACATCATATGCCTTCAGGGAAATGGAAGTTAATAGTGAAAGGGGGCACCTGCGCAGCTCAGTCAATTGAGCGAGTGACTTCGGCTCAAGTCATGATCTTGGGGTCCTGGGATGGAGACCCACATTGGGCTTCCCACTCAGCAGGGAGTCTGCTTGTCCCTGTACCCCCTCTTCCCCCTCCCCTCACTCATGCCCTCTCTCTCTCAAAAAATAAATAGAATCTTAAAAAAAAGACAATAGTGAGATACCACTATATGCTTATTAGAATGTCAAAAACCCAGAACGCTGTCAACACCAAATGCTGTTGAGGATGTGGAGCAAGAGGAACTCTCACTCTTTGGGGTGGGAATGCGAAATGATATAGCCACTCTGGAAGACTGTTGGTGTTTTTTTTTGTTGTTCGTTTTGTTTTTATAACACTAAACATACTGTTACTATAGGATCCAGCATTCTTTTTTTAAATTAACATATAATGTATTATTTGTTTCAGGGGTACAGGTCTGTGGTTCATCAGTCTTACACGATTCACAGCGTTCACCATAGCACATACCCTCCCCAATGTCCATCACCCAGCCGCCCCATCCCTCCCACCCCCCTCCAGTCCAGCAACCCTCAGTTTGTTTCCTGAGATTAAGAGTCTCTTTTGGTTTGTCTCCCTCTCTGGTTTCATCTTGTTTCATTTTTCCCTCCCTTCCCCTATGATCCTCTGTCTTGTTTCTCAAATTCCTCATATCAGTGAGATCATACGATAATTGCCGTTCTCTGATTGACTTATTTGGCTTAGCATAATATGCTCTAGTTCCATCCACATTGTTGCAAATGGCAAGATTTCATTTTTTGATGGCTGCATAATATTACATTGAATATACATCACAAATCTTCTTTATCCATTCATCTGTTGATGGACATCTAGGCTCTTTCCATAGTTTGGCTATTGTGGACATTCCTGCTATAAACATTGAGGTGCATGTGCCCCTTCGGATCACTACATTTGTATCTTTGGGGTAAATACCCAGTAGTGCAATTGCTGGGTCAATAGGATAGCTCTCTTTTCAACTTTTTTTTTCCATGCAGAACGTGCCCTCTTTAATACCCATCACCAGGCTAACCCATCCCCTCACCTCCTCCCCTCTAGAACCCTCAGTTTGTTTCTCAGAGTCCATAGTCTCTCATGGTTCGTCTCCCACTCCGATTTCCCCCCCTTCATTCTTCTCCTCCTGCTATCTTCTTTTTCTTCTCTCTTTTTTTTTTAAACATATAATGTATTATTTGTTTCAGAGGTACAGGTCTGTGATTCAACACTCTTACACAATTCACAGTGCTCACCATAGTACCTACCCTCCCCAATGTCTATCACCCAGCCACCCCATCCCTCCCACCACCCACCACTCCAGCAACCCTCAGTTTGTTTCCAGAGATTAAGAATTCCTCATATCAGTGAGGTCATATGATACATGTCTTTCTCTGAATGACTTATTTCGCTCAGCATAATAACCTCCAGTTCCATCCACATCGTTGCAAATGGCAAGATTTCATTCTTTTTGATGGCTGCATAATATTCCTGTGTGTGTGTGTGTGTGTGTGTGTGTATACCACATCTTCTTTATCCATTCATCTGTCTATGGACATCTTGGCTCTTTCCACAGTTTGGCTATTGTGGACATTGCTGCTATAAACATCGGGGTGCACGTACCCCTTCGGATCCCTACTTTTGTATCTTTGGGGTAAATACCCAGTAGTGCAATTGCTGGATCATATGGTAGCTCTATTTTCAACTTTTTGAGGAACCTCCATACAGTTTTCCAGAGTGGCTGCACCAGCTTGCATTCCCACCAACAGTGTAGGAGTGTTCCCCTTTCTCCGCATCCTCGCCAACATCTGTCGTTTCTTGACTTGTTAATTTTAACCATTCTGACTGGTGTGAGGTGGTATCTCATTGAGGTTTTGATTTGGATTTCCCTGATGCCGAGTGATGTTGAGCACTTTTTCATGAGTCTGTTGGCCATTTGGATGTCTTCTTTGCAGAAATGTCTGTTCATGTCTTCTGATTGATAAACCCCTGGCCAGACTTAATCGAAAAGAAAAAAGAAAGGACCCAAATATATAAAATCATGAATGAAAGAGGAGAGATCACAACCAACACTAAAGAAATACAAACAATTATAGGATCCAGAATTCTTGTTCCTTGGTAATTATCCAAAGGAGTTGACGACTTAGGTCTACAAGGACCTGTACATGGATGTTTATAGCAGCTTTATTTATAATCACCAACACTTGGAAGCAACCAAGATGTCCTTCAGGAGGGGAATGGATTAGTAAGCTGGGCTACATCCAGACAATGGAATATTATTCAGCATTAAAAAGAAGTGAGCAGGGGTGCCTGGGGGGCTCAGTTGGTTAAGTGACTGACTGCCTTCAGCTCAGGTCATGATCCTGGAGTCCCAGGATCGAGTCCCACATCGGGCTCCTTGCTCAGCAGGGAGTCTGCTTCTCCCTCTGACCCTCTTCACTCTCATGCTCTCTATCTCTCATTCTCTCTCTCTCAATTAAATAAATAAAATCTTAAAAAAAAAAAAGAAGTGAGCCATCAAGCCATGCAAATACACAGAGGAAACTTCAATGCATATTGGTAAGTGAAAGAAGCCAACCTGAAAAAGCTACATACTTTATGATTCCTAATACACGGCACTGTGGGAAAGGCAAATCTATGGAGACAGTAAAAAGATCAGTGGCTGCCAGGGGTTAGGGGAGTGGGGAGAGACGGATAGGTGGAGCACAGAGGATTTTTAGGGCGCTAAAAAATACCCTGTAAGATACTAAATGATGGATACATGTCATTACACATTTTGTAAAACCCATAAAATGTACAACACCAAGAGTGAACTCTAATGTAAACTATAGACTTGGGGAGATTATGATGTTTCAATGTAGATTCATCAATTGTAACAAATATACCGTTCTGGAGGGGCTTGTGGATACTGGGAAAATCTGTGCATGTGTGGGAGCAGGAGGTAGGTGGGAAATCTCTGTTTTGCTGTGAATTCAAAAGTTCTCTAAAAAAATGAAGTTTTAAAAGAAAGCACTGTCTGGACACCAGAAGCACAAGAAACAAAAGTAAAACCAGACAAATTAGACCGAAATCAAACTTCCGTGCATCAAAGGACACGTTCCACAGAATGAAACGCAATCTAAGTATGAAACAAAATATCTACAAATCATATGCCTGATAATATATAAATGACTACAACCCAACAACAAAAAGACTCCAAACAACCCAGTTAAAGGATAGGCAAAGGATTTGAACAGACATTTCTCCAAAGATGATATACAAATGGCAATAAGCACATGAAAAGATGCTGATATCACTGATCATAAAGAAAATGCAAATCAAAACAACAATGAGGTATCACCTCGAACTCAATAGGATGGCTACTATCAAGACGAAACAAAACACAACAAACCCCAGAGAATAATGAATGTTGGAGATGATGTGGTAAGATTGGAACCCCTGGACAAGATTGGTGGGAATGTAGAATGGTGAAGCGTCTGTGGGAAACTGTCTGTCAGATCTTCAAAAAATTAAACAGAGTTACCATATGATCTAGCAATTCTACTTTTAAATAAGTACTTAAATGAATTGAACACAGGAACGCAAATAGATGTGTGTCCACGTGTGTTTATGGCAGCACTATTCACAATAGGCAAGAGATAGAAGCAACCATGGATGGATGAATGAATGGATAAACAAAATGTGGTCTATCCATATAATGGAATGTTATTCAGCTTAAAAAGGAAGGAAGTGCTGACATATGATTGAGTGGATGAACCTTGATGACATGGTGCTGAATGAAATAAGCCAGTCACAAAAGGACAAATACTGATTCCACGCAAATGAGGTACTAGAATAATCAAATTATAGAGACAGAAAGTAGAGTGGTGGTTGCCAGGGGTGAGGGGAGGGGGTCAGAGTGAGGAGTTGCTGTTTAATTGGTACAGTTTTAGTTTTACAAGATGAAAAAGTTCTGGAGATTGGTTGCACAACAGTGTGAATATACTTAACACTACTGAATTGTACACTTAGAAATGGTTAAGATGGTGAATTTTATGTTCCGCATTTTTTACCCCTTAAAATTCAGACCAAGGGCAAAAATTAAAATTAAAGAGCATTGGCCTGGTTGACTGGCAATTCTCTGATGGAAGGGTATGAGGCAAAGAGATGTCACAAGCGATTGTCCTACTAATTCCAAACAGAGACACTAAGATGTGTGCCCCAGAAGTCAGGAAGTCAGTGAGGTAGGACAAAGCTTTCACAAACAAGTGGAAAGAGTTGGCAGTGAGAATATCACTAGCAAAGAATTTCTGACTAGCAGCCTTAGTCTGTCGCCTGGCTTTCTCGGAGCTCCAAAAAGACTGTGCATAGTTGAAGTTTGCCTTGGCTCTTCCATAACTGTTGCCTTGCTCTTTGTAGTAAATCTAGTCGGAATTCTTTTCTAACCTAATTAGGGCAAGTTTGTGTCTGGACCGAATGTAGCCCTCAGAATACAGAAGGGCCTTGTTCTGGAAAAATTCATTTCTAGGCCAGTGGAGTGAAAGTTTGAACTGATTTGTAATTTGAAAACAATCCTAGAAATGGTCTTTAAGTTATCAGTTCTTATTATACAGATCTTAGGAAAGTATCAATGATCTGAAAGTTCTCAACACCAGCTTCATTCATGGCCAGTGGCTGCTTTTAATAGATAGAATTTTCTGTGGTTCAGTCAAAGAGATTAGAAAAAGAATTCCAGACCTGAGACTCTTCCTTCCTTCTAGGATTCTGGTCAATGTAGTATATACAGAAAGGGTGCTTTCCAAATGGAGACCAAAATATTATATTAAGGGCTAGACAAGTGCCTGGAGCCCACTCAAATGTGTGGCTTCTGGGAAACTTTGATGGGGACACAGGTTTAACCTGTGCTTAGAGTAGGGGTTTTGGGGGAGACTGGAAAATGGCTCCCTAAGAGACATCTGTGTCCTGATTTCTGGAACCTGTGAATGGGACCTTATATGGCAGAAAAACGTCCTTGCAGATGCCATTAAATTAAGGATCTTGAGACAGGCAGATTTGCCTGGATTATCCAGGAAGGTCCTAAATGCCATCACATGCATTCTCTGTAAGAAGGAGGTAGAGCAAGGTTGGAGAAGTCACAGAGGAGAAGGTGACCTGAAGACAGGGCCGAGAGAGAGATTCAAAATAGAGCTACCCTATGACCCAGCAACTGCACTCCTGGGTATTTACCCCAAAGACACAGATGTAGTGAAAAGAAGGGCCATATGCACCCCAATGTTCATGGCAGCAATGTCCGCAATAGCCAAACTGTGGAAAGAGCCGAGATGCCCTTCAACAGACGAATGGATAAAGAAGATGTGGTCCTTATATACAATGGAATATTACTCAGCCATCAGAAAGGATGAATACCCAACTTTTACATCAACATGGATGGGACTGGAGGAGATTATGCTAAGTGAAATAAGTCAAGCAGAGAAAGTCAATTATCATATGGTTTCACTTATTTGTGGAACATAAGGAATAATATGGAGGACATTAAGAGAAAGAAGGGAAAAATGGGCGGGGGAAATTGGAGGGAGAGATGAACCATGAGAGACTATGGACTCTGAGAAACAAACAGGGTTTTAGGGGGGGGGGGGACTGGTTAGCCCGGTGATGGGTATTAAGGAGGGCACGTACTGCATGGAGCACTGGGTGTTATACGAAAACAGTGGATCGTGGATCACTACATCAAAAACTAATGATGTATTGTATGGTGACTAACATAACATAATAAAATTAGAAAAAAATGCAGTTTTGTCATATGTCACCCCGTCAAACACCACACTCAGTGCTCTGCTTTTACTCTCTTGGTCTCTCTCTGCAGTCACCCATGGCTTGCCGGAGGGAAGGGGCAGAGGATCTGCTCTTTCCCACTTTATCCCTTCCTGGAAAACATAATTCTGGCTGCAGAGCAGGCTGAGGACTTATTCATCTCTGCTCTGAATGAAGAGGGTGAGCAGAGGTTTCCAGCAGAACTGAGGAAAGCCTCCAGTAGCCCCTTTGCCAGAAACCAAAGCCTGGCTGGGAACGTGGCATTCCCTCTGCACCTTTCCTTAGGGTAGATGTTCACACATCTCTCTGTCCCTAGCCTCTGCAGTGGCCTCAGATTTGGTCTGGGACTGAGTCCTAGGGGTATTGAGTGTCCTGTGTGGAGAAGGGACAGAGTGGGGACAAGGGACTTACATGTTTTTCCCCTTAGGAGTGACTGGGGAGAAGGAAGCCCTTGAAACCTCCCATGGATGTGAAGAAACCTCAACAGGACTTTGGGGGGTGGAAAAGAGGTCATTGCAGTCCCCAAATCTAGGCTCTTGCTGCCCCCTGGTGGCTTAGCTGGGACAGCCCAACAAGGGCAAGGATAAGGAGGAGAGTAGGGAATCTGCTCAGCTTCCCTTCCACCCTTCATCCCTCTCCTTCCCAAATGGAATTTGCTCTCCACCCTCCACCCCTAATGTTCCGTGTAATCCACTCCATGCTCCATGGATCAGTTCTTGAAGCTTCACCTAGAGTGGAATTTGTTACCTACCACACTCCCCCCCCCCCCCTCAGGACCACCAGCTTGCCTGGGGACACTTGTCAATGGATCACTGCCTGGGAGCCTCAGTTCAGAGCAAGAGGAATGTTGAATAAATATTGAAGCCAATCCTGGTATTAGACATGCAGGAGAGAAATGGGACAAAGGGAAAACATTCTGGAGTTTTTAAATGTCTGACATAAAACTCAAGAGGGGGGAAACTGAGGAGGTTCCAGGAACCCTGGAAAAGATTTTGTCTTCTCAGCAGGTGCGAAGAAGCTGGACAGTGCTCAAAGAAGCCTCAGCCTGAGGGTCCAGCTTGAAGGACCCCTTATCAGAGGGGAGCCCTGCCTGGACAATCTCAGACTCTGGTTCCATCCATGAAGAGATACGTGATTTTTTTTTTAACACAAAGTTTTACATGGGGAGTCAAGAGCTGACTCGTGGCCCCAAAGATATTAGGTATAATCATTTACAAGTCCTGTAATTGTTATCATATTTGGAGAGAGATCCTATGCAGATATGATTAAATTAAGGATCTTCAGACGGGAAGAGTTCCTAGGTTATTTTGTTTGGCCGTAAACTACATCACAAATGTTCTTATGAGAGAGACACACAGGGACATCTCTCTCTCACACACACACACACACACACACACACACAGACGAGATGGCCATATGAAGGAGGAAGCAGATATTAGAGTGATGGAGCCACAAGTCAAGGAGTAGTGGCTGCCAACAGCAATGGAAAAGGCAAGGAATGGATCCACTCTTCGAGCCTCTGGAGGGAGTGTGGCCTCCACTGACAGCTTGATTTCAGCCCAGTGTTGGTAATTTCAGACCTGGCCTCCAGAACTGCGAGGGAATAACTTTCTCTTGATAACTTCTGTCCAGTCTGTGATTCGTCACAACCACCACAGGAAGTCAGTACTCTACTCCAGAATTATGACATTGCAGATCTGGCTTTCTAGGACACTTACTATTGGGATTGGCTCTCAGGCTCCTGGCCCCTTTCCCTACTTGCTATGATCACAGGGCGAGTAGTACCTTTCTTGGTGGCCCATCTGTCTTGTCCTGAGGGCTCTTTACCATTTCCAACACCTCCCAAGGTCAGGAGCCCTTGCTGGTACCTCCCCCTTTGCCATTCACTTGACCTCTATGGTTAAGCTTCACCAACGTGTTTCTGTCCCTTCTGGGTCCTGCCATTCCCTATTGCTATCGCTGAGGCTCTTCCTTCCCTGCCTCCTCCACCTGGCCCTGACCTAGAGGAGAGCCACCCCCTGAACTTCTCAAAGAGGTGCTTCTCTGGCAGCATATTCCTCACTGCTCAAGTAAATGCTGTGTCTGCCAGGCCCTCCTGAGGATCACCTCTCCTTACCTGGTAGAGCCACTCCTGCTAGATGTTTCTGAAGCCATCATTTTCTCACTCTTTCTAAGTGTTGTCATCCTGGCAGAGAGCTTGCAGACTGTCTCAAAATCCTTGCCAGTTGAGAGTGCTTCTAGTGGATAAACTTCCCTCATCCAATCTGAGTTTTTGCCCACTGATCCTGCACCCTCACAATCCAGCCCCATGCATGCTCTTCCAGGTCTGACCATATGTGTTGGCTGGTTCTGCAGCTCCTAATCCCACTGCCCCCCCCCCCCAGCAGGCCCTGCACACTCCTGTCCAGGTTTTGTGGTGACATATCTTACTTATTGGCCCACAGGCCTACATGGCAGGAAGGGATGGATCCTGGGGTGCTGGGGGTGATGAGTATTATTTCACAGGACCCAAGCTTCTGCCCCATCTTCAAACAAAGTTCAGAAGGTAAGGATGGGCCCTAATGATTAAGAGGGGCTGCTTCTGTCAGCTTGGATATATCAGGGGAATTATTGATTTAAGACTTTTGGGCGCTTGGATCCACATAGCCCATTCTTGTGACTCAGGACCCTGTAGTAATCCATTCAGGGCCCTGACTGGGGCATAGCAAAGCTGCCCAGTAGAGAGGTCGTTGTTTTCTGGAGGTCTGCTCCTGTTAGGACTAAGCTCTGGGCCTCAGCTTTCCCTGACTTCTGTCTGCGCAGATTAAGAGTCTTTTTCAACCAACAAGGAGGATTTCTGGCTTTCACTCTTACTTGTCCTTGATGATTTTTACTCCCAGCCTTTTAACTTTTGCAAATTATTAGTTGCACTTAGCAACACTCACTACAATGAAAGCAGTAGGTTGTCCCCCCGTTCCTTAAAAGTACTCTTCTCTTTATATTTCTCAAATGCCCGACACACGGCCCTGCTTTTGCATTTCTTCCTACAGGTAAATCATCCCTGTTTGCCTCCAGTAAAAATTTGAACTGCATTGCTCTGTGTGCTCCCATCCCTACTCCCCCAATTGGGGTCTTCATTGCTCCAGAATCCCACTTCCGTGTCTCCTTTTTCAGGTAGTCCTACACGTAGAATAGCCCAAGCCTGTCCCAGTTTTAGGCCTGATCGCTCCCTGTCCTGAGATACCCCTCAGTCTCAGGCAAACCAAGCTACTTGGTCACCCTCCTGATGCCACCTCTTGCGGGCTGGTTCTCCTTGGACGCTGACGCTGAGGTGGAAGTGAGCACATAAAGGTATTGGGGGGTGCTGTTGGCATCACCCCTGCCCCATGCAAGGGAAGAGAGGGAGCAGGATCAGGGAATGAGACCCAGCGGTGTGACACTTCAGCCTCTCCCAAGGGCAGTCACCAAGTCGGAGAGAGATGTGCAGGAGATGAAAGGAAGACAGTGCCTGAGAAGAATAAAGGGGAGAGAGAGCAGGAGTCAGCAGGGAGAGCCTACAGACAGCAGTGCAGGTGTGTCCTCTGAGAAGGGAGAAGGGTCACGAAGGAGGATCGGAGAGCTCGAGTCTCTGAACTCACAGTAGCCGCGAGAAAATCTCAGCCTTCCACATGGGGCGCTCCAGAGCAGAGGTAAGCGAAAGGAATCCCAGCTTTGCAAAACTGGCAAGCCTTTGCACACTGACATGCTCAGTCACTGTCAGACAGCTGCCCAGGAAGCACACAGCCTCACTTAGGAAGCTAAGGCAGATGCTGGAGACACCTGTGCCTGGAGGCCGCCAGTTGCTGGCATCCGGGAGGCAGGTTTCCTTAGGCAGGCAGATCTGAAAAGCTCATCCTGGGTTGCCCTAGTTGGGGCTGTGGTACAGTCTTAGCCAACTTGGGGCAGGGAGGGGGGCTGGAACTGGGACAGTCTTTCAGGTGCTCCCACATTGCAGCCGGACAGCCTGGACTATCTATTGGTGCACCCACCAATCATTGCATACAGGCTGCCCTGGGAAGGGGCTTGACCTTGAGAGGGCAAATCCCCTCTGGGAAGTCAGTTTGAAGAGAGCACTGACAGGTGAAGACTGTCTGTATCTCCAGCATCAGGGATGACATGACTTTCACGGAATCTGGGCCACTCATCATAGCACCCACTTCATTGGTTCATCAGCAAATGGTAATTTCCACTTCTCTCAGTCAATAGGTTCCTATAAAGGCTCGGAATGAGAGGTGCTATGGAACAGGAAATAAACAAAACATTTCCACTATAAGATACAACATATTTAGAAACTACAAGCATGTGAACCCCTGGTCAATTGGGGAAAAGCCTCAGGTATTGGAAGAGATTTCAAAAATCATGTATCTGTTGTTATAAGCATGTTGTGAAATCAGCATATCCTCAGAAGCTGAATAATAACAATAAAATGCCCACAGGTGAATAACAGGGTCAGAGGCCTCCCACTAGACGGGGATTTGTGTTAGATGGGGAGCCAATCCCCATTGTTTGGGGTCCACAAGGGAGAGGACCCATGGAAATCAATGGAAGGTGCTGGGTGCTTCCTGCAAGACGTAAACAGAGGGTTTCTCTTTAGTGATCTATTACTGAGAGATTTTTAGGCATTCCAAGGTATAGGAATCACTATCCTATTTAATTTGTTCTACAATAATTTGCCCACACAATCAGTCATGATACATACATAAAAAGTAAAATTGTTTCAAATTAAGGAATGATCATTTGAATTAGACATAATTGGTAACCTATAAAATCAAAGTGAATTTACTGGAGAACATTAAAGACTAATTCCCTGTACACCCGAGGTTTATCAGTGGGAAGGCATGAGCACAAAGGAAGCTTGTACTGTACGAATTAAAAGGGCACGATACTTGGAGAAGATCTCAAAATGGTACCCAGCTGTATCACATTCCTACTGTCACTGTAACCACTCATAAAATTAGGGACTTAAAATAATAGAAAATTATTTTCTTACAGTTCTGGGAGCCCAGATTCCAAAATGAGGTTTACAGGGCTGAAATCAAAGAGTTAGGTGCACTGGCCCCTGCTGGAGGTTCCAGGGGAGAATCGGACTCCTTGCTTTTCCAGCTGCTAGAGGCCACAAGCATTCCTTGGCTGGTAGCTACATGATGCCAATCACTGCGCTGTGGTCACATCTCTTTCTCCTTTTCTGTCCACAAGTCTGCCTCCACCTTCCTCTTAAAAGGACACTCATGATTACATTTATGGAGCATCAGATGATCCAGGATAATGTCCCTTTGTATTAGGGTTCTCTGGAAGAGCCAATAGGACATATATAGATCCACATAAATCTATGATTATGAGGAATTGGCTCATGTGATTCTGGAGGTTAGGAAGTCCCAGTCTGCAAGGTGGAGACCCAGGAAAGCTGGTGTGATTCAGTCTGAGGCTGAAGACCCAAGAACCAGAGGAACTGATGTTGCAAATCCCAGTCTGAGAACAGAAGGAGATGACATGAGATGTCCCAGCTCAACAGTGAGACAGGAAAAAATAAAGGGCAAATTCCTCCTTCCTCAGCCTTTTGTTCTCTTTAGGCCCTTAGTGGATTGGAAGATGCCCACCCACATGGGGGAGGGCAACCCACGCTACGGAGTCCATGGGTTCAAATGCTAATCCCTGGAATTCGTCTGGAGACACTCTCACAGAAACACCAGGAAATCACACTGAATCTGGGCTCCCCATGGCCAGTGAGGTCAGCACATAAAATTAACTGACAGAGTCCCCACCTCAAGATCCTCAATCACATCTGCAAAGTCCCTTTTGCCATATAAGGTAACATTCGCAACTTCCAATGATTAAAACTGGATATCTTTGGGGACCAGCACTCAGGCCACCACACCAGCCTCCAAACCCTACTGAGGCGCACGTACAGGAAACGCTCTGACAGCTTGATTTCGGCCCAGTGTTGGTAATTTCAGACCTGGCCTCCAGAACTGTGAGGGAATAACTTTCTCTTGATAACTTCTGTCCAGTCTGTGATTCGTCACAACCACCACAGGAAACTCATACAGGAAGTCAGTACTCTACTCCAGAATTATGACATTGCAGATCTGGCTTTCTAGGACACTTAGGGGCTGTTCATAGTCTGTTTTGCACAGGCACGCCCTGATGTGTTCCAGAAACAGGAGCTCTTCACAACAAATTTTGAAAAGTCACTATTAAACAGCCTGTCATTTTCTTTAAATACTTTCAATATTGAGGGAAACCTGGGAAGCTATTTGTACTACTTAAGCCTCCACAAAGGGAGAACTCCAAGAAAAGGAAAGTTCCAGAAATACGCACCAGTGCAATCCTGTCCTGCTCACAGTCTAGCCCCTGGGGCTCTAGCGATTGTTCCCCATTCGAATAAGAGTCACCATAAACTCAAGGGGACATTTTCCTTCCACAATTAAAGATATTTTAGGAAGTCACCTACGCATTCTCATACTTGTCCTCACCGGGTTTCTTTTTTAAGGGATTCCATCCCTCCCATTATAGGAATGGAGGGGTTGCCAATGGGAGTCCCCAGGACATCCTGGGTGGCACCTCTCAACCTCCTGCTCTTTCCTCCCTCAAGGTCTGCGAAGATGTCAGGCCCAGCCCCTGGCCAAAGTTACAGAAACAAAGGGCAAATGATCGGGGATCAGGATGTGATGCCAGCAGGGAGAGGAGACGTCTCTCCCATCGGTCCCTGTGAAGTAGCTGCTGCTCCAGGAGAAGAAAATGAGAAGTGTGAAGCATCCACTGAAGGCCCAGATCTATTCAGAAGTTCCACAGTGGACTGAGCAAACATTCATGATATAGGGGAATGGGGCAATTTCTTCATTCTTTCACCTCGTGGGATAACTGGAATCCCAGCCAGGAGGAGGATGGCACACCAGACAAACCCACCAGCTAACTTTTCGCTGATGGGGCCAAGGAACCAACTGGGAAAGATTTCACTGAAATGAAGAGGCCAATGAAGGTGCAAAACTTGGTAGAAGGACAGCGGGTTGGGGTCTGCAGGAACGCAACTCTGTACAGAGTGCAGGGTCTGTCCCTCCAATTGTCTCCCATCACCGCCCTAGGGAATACTGTCTTAGTGTCAGGTCAAAGGAAAGAGATCCTAAAGGGAGGGTCTCATCTGCCCCCCTCTTCTCTTTATTCCCTTTACAAACTCATTAAGGCTTTCTTGTCACCAGGGCTTCACCAATGAACTTGCAGAAGAATGACTCCAGTAAAGGGCCATCTTGAACAGAATGTGGTGAAAGCAAGGTTGAATACCCTGGTATCACCTGTGATCTGGTCCACGTGGTGGAGGAGGCACTTAGCTGTCAATTTGTGCTGGCAGCATCTTGAATGTACGAGACAAGACTCTTTGGGTCCCCTCCTCCTGCCTTCTATGCATCGGATGGCATCCATATTCCGGGCCCTTTGACCCAGCAGTGATGAGCGTGTTTTCCCAGAGACCTGTGACCCAGAGAGGATTCCTCATGTCCTTCATTATGAGTGGGGAGGAGAATTCAGAGAGAAATGCAGCCACAGAGGCATAAATGTCCCCATACACAGGGGAGCAGGGATAAGAGTAGGGAAGAATCCCACGAGCTCAGAGCAGAGTTTGCTCTCACTTTCCTGGTAGGCTTGGAGCACCGTGCTAAGTACAAGTGGTCAAATATGACACATATTCATAAGCTGCCTCGACCTCAGGTTGGAGCCCAGAGATTGTCGGGGAGGTGGGCTGCTAGACCTGGAGCCAAAGATTTGGTCTGAGATGCCAGAAGGCTAAGAACCAACAGCATCGATCAGGAATTTAGAGACAGTGCCTGGGTCTCGTTGGTGCCAGAACACCTCATGATATCCCCAGTGTCGTTGCTGCTTCCAGAGCTTCTATCCCAGAACCCTGGATGCTGAGGGACATTGAGTCAGGGCAGACTGAGCCCCAAGCTTGAAAATGAGAACAAAGACAGGTTGATAAGTTTAGGACCGAGGCCCTATGTAAGCCAGAATAAAAGAAGGGGTCACCCATGAATCAAGAATGGAGTATTTCACCCAGAAGCTGCCTCCTGAGCCCACAGCTGGGCAGGACAACCCTGGGTGTCCCACCAGGCTCCCCTGTTATGGAGTGGGGACTGGGGAGGGGGGTGTCATGCCTATCTGTTCACTGAGCTTTGACCATTTTCACTGCCCTATCTGGATCCAGAGCCCGAGTCTGGGGTCCTCCACAGCGTCCTGCTTCCTGGGGCCCTGGCCAGGAGGGTGTGGCTGAAAGATCTGTTTCCAAATAGATCCGAGGCAGGGTCCCCAGGGAGACAGAACTGCTGAGCAGAGGTTACTCAAGGGAGAAGAGCTAAAACCACAGGACTCCAGAAGTAAGTCCAAGTTCATTCAAGAGTTCCACTACAGTCTGAAACATTCATGGTATATATGCATATTGTAAAGCATTCCTTCATCTCTCAGTGTCACTGGAATCCAGGAGCAGTTGAGCACGTCAGTGAGCCTAACCCTACTCCTTCTTGAAGACCGGGCAGAGTCCACAGACCTCTGCTCAGCACAGACCTTAGTGAGCCCCTGGACGGTGGTGAGGGACCCTGGTGCCCAAACAAGGGCTCCTTGCTGTGCTCTGATTGTGGTTGCATCTGCCACCCAGAGGTAAACACACTATTTACCATGGCTTGTCCTGGGCCACAATCCTACCGACACTACCGCCCTCTCCCCCACCCTTGGAAACGGGTTGTGTATGACTCATCACTCATCCCTGTCTTATCTGCTGTGATGTACATAATAGATGCTCAGGGGCTCAATGTCCAATATGGTTACCACTAGCTGCCCATGGTTATTAAGCACTTGAAACAGATCTAGTGAACCTGAGGAATCGAATTTTTAATTTAACTCAATCTAAATTTAAATTTAAAATATGATCATTCAGTTATTATTTGGAGCAACTTGAGTATGTGAATGAATCTACTTTTTCAACCAAATTTTATGAACTCTAAATACAGATCACGCATTACTGATAAAAGTTTAGCGTCTGAATTGCAATGAACTGTGAAAGATTTAGAAGACTTAGTACCAGAAAACTGAAGGTAGACTATCTCATTAATGACCTTTAAAATACTATGTGTTGAAATGATAATATTTTGAATACAACACAACCCAATGTGTGCTCTACATTTAATAATAAAATACATTATTAAAATTAAAAAAAGGAATTCTTGCCAGAGTCTTCCTCTTTTAGAGACCGTGTTCCAGATACATCATTATGCATCCAAGAGAGTGTTTGCCAGCATAAATTAGACATAATCCATTAAGACCCAGAGTTTTAATGCTCTGTTCATGATTCTCTGCCCAGCACCCCCAAAATATTACAAAGTCCATGGAAAGCATCAGTAGCTAGTTATTGAATGAATAGAAGAAAATGAATAAATATTACTACATATATTTATGATTTTAGTGAAGAGGATTATATTGTATGTGCTTAGCTGTACTTGATATTTTTTTTTTACACCAGCAGTAGAGACATTGCAAATCTAACATGGCCCCAAAAGACTTCTTAGATATGTTTTCATATTTGCTTCTTTCTCATTCTTCCCAATGTCAGGGGGTCAAGCTGAAGTTCCAGGTGATACCTTTGACCCATCACTTACTCTTATGACTTGAATCCTCTCCAAAAGCAAGTCCCGCTGATTCTACCTCCAAGATGTCCATAAAACCACTCAGATGCAAGCCAGGATCTCCCACAAGGATCATACAACAACCACAGGGACCTTGAAATGTACCTGAGGTTATGTCATGACCCTACTCACAAACTCTGTGTTAGGATGGCTTGCATGAGTTTCATTAACAATACAACCATATATAGAGAAAAGAACTATCACTAAATATTTCACCAATTGGGAAAAGCCATACTTCTATTGTTTTGTAAACAACTGTCACAAGTCAGCAGTTCTCAAACTTTTTTTTAAGACTTTTGCATAATCTCTTCCCCTAGAACTTAGGAAGAACCTGTGATTTGCTTCTAATCAATACATATGGCAAAGGTGATGGGATGTCTCTCCTTGATTAGGTTACATTAAATGGAAAATGTGGCCAGATGTGACTCCCATGATTCCATCACATGATATAAGATTCCCTCTTGATGAGATCTTGCCATTTACAATGTAGAAGGCATTATGCTAAGTGAAATAAGTCAGAGAAAGACAAACAGCGCATGATTTCACGTATATGTGGAATATAAAACAAAAACAATACAAATGAAAAAACAACAACAAAGAAAGCAGAAACAGACCCATAAATACATAGACCAAACTGATGGTTGCTGGGGGGCGGGGTTGGGGGCGGTAAAGGGAAGTGGGAGGTATAGGCTTTGAGTCATGGAATGAATAAGTCGGATGAAAGGTACAGCATAGTGATTAGGCTATTGTAAAAGCCTTGTATGGTGATAGATGGCAGTTACGCTTGTGGTGAGCACAACATGTCTAGAGTTGTCAAATCACTACGTTGTACACCTGAAACTAGTATACCATTATGTGTAAACTATACTTCAATTAAAAATAATAATTTTTTTTTTTTTTGAAGACTCCCTCTTAGCAAACTGGAAAAGAGGTCCCCCTGCTGGTCAGGAAGAAGCAAACAGCAAACAGGATGCTGTGGGCCACCGCTAGGAACTAGGAGTGCTGACAGCCAAAGGCCCCCAAAAGGCTAAGGCTTTAGGGGCGCCTGGGTGGCTCAGTCATTAAGCGTCTGCCTCCGTCTCGGGTCATGGTCCCAGGGTCCTGGGATCGAGCCCCACGTCGGGCTCCCTGCTCCGCGGGAAGCCGGCTTCTCCCTCTCCCGCTCCCCCTGCTTGTGTTCCCTCTCTCGCTATGTCTGTCAAATAAATAAAATCTTAAAAAAAAAAAAAAAAAAGGCTAAGGCTTTAGCCATACACCAGCAAGGCAATGAATTCTGCCAATTAACTTGGAAGCAGATTCTCAGTTGAGCTGGTGCAATAGAACTCAGCCACCATAACTGATGTCAGGTTGGGGAGAGCCTGAGCAGAAGACCCAGCTAAGCTGATTCAGGGAAAGTGGAGTGGTAAATGGGTGTTGTTTCAAGCCACTAGATTTGTGGTAATTTCTTACACAGCAAAAGAAAACCTGAATAATAATACCTGGATCGTCTGGGTCACTTTGGTCCAATCCACACAGAGACAGGTAAGATGGAGGGAGACCTGTGTCACTGAGTGCCGGAGTGCCTGAATCCATGCTGAGGTACAGAGAGATGTCTTCAGGTGACGTGGCCCCTGAACTGTCTCAGCCCAGTGGGAAGCCCTTGTTCTTCCCTGGTCTTGCCACTGAAGAGGGAGACAGAGTCTGTATCCCAAGGCCATAGAGGAAGAAGGGAGCTTTTATTTTCATTTTTGCAAAGCTATGTCCCCTGGAAGACTGTTTCTCTTTCCCACGTCATCATAAAGAGCAACAGGAGTTGTATGGGGTCCCATTCCCGAAGCACCTATGCCCCTGGGATGATGAGCAGAAAGGACAGGAGAAACCACAGCCTGACTGTCCATTTGGTGTGAAGCCTTGAAACACTGAGTGCTTAATGCAGGTTTTAATCTTAGTTCCAATGGGCTTGGAGCTCTGCAGATAAATGCTCTGGCTGTCCCTGGACAATCAGTGATAATCAGCCTCGCCCTCAGGCTGCAGTCCAGAGATAGTCAAGGAGGCTGTGTTGCCAGCCCCGGAGCCTGAGAATAGAGCTGGAAGCCCCGAAGGCAGAGAACTCACAGAATCTCTCTGGGGTGTGGGGGCTCCTCCGGACACTGCTGATGCCAGAAGGCAGGGTTATAAGTCCCATTGTGGCAGCTGCTTCCACTGCAAGAGATGCAACAATTTGTCTCAAAGTCCCAGACACGGAGGGAGGCTGGGTCAGGGCAGACTGGGCCCAGGACCCAGAAGGAAGGACAACTGCAGAGAGGGTGACCCAGGTGAGCCTGGGGAGAGGGACAGAAGAGTCAGTCCAGGCACCCACATGACCTCTTCTTGGGGACACTCACCTGTGCCGTAAGTAAGGAGGGGAAGAGAAGTGGAGTCAAGGTTGTGGTGAAGACACCCCAGAGCTCTGCCTTCTGAGACCCCAATACTTGGACAGGACACTCAAGACTCTCTTATCCCCTCTGCATGTTTTGAGATGCAAGACGGGTCTCCATGCAAATTTGCTCCTGGGCTCTGATGATTCTTAATTCCTCCTTTGCCCCTAGTCCTGACACTTAGCACCCAGGGGAGCATGCAGATGCCCTGCTCCAGGCAGGAAAGGTGGAGGGAGGGACCTAAGTACTCTTCCCAAGAAGTTACTTTAAGTCTGGATCTATGGGACCTGGAAATGCAGAAGCACCACCGTCTGTTGTCAGTGAGCACTTGGCCTTCTAGTGAGTTCTTCTCCCCACACAACTAGTCTCTCCCCACTCTGGGGGAGGCTTCTCCTGCCCTGTGCAAGCCCAGTCTCTGCCAGAAGCCTGAGTCTGGGGTGAAAGGATGCTGCCCACTTTCTGAAGGCTCCAACCTTTCCCTCTGAGTTCATTCATAGCTACCCCAAAAGAATTTTCAAAAGTGGTGTTTCCCCCAAATCAGGACACACAGCCTAGGGAATATTCGCACACCAGCCATCTGGAATTCTCCCCAAGACCTTCCCTATCAGCTTAATCTTGCAGGGATGTGTTACTAAATCAGGAGCCTAGTGTGCACTGGGTGTCACGGGAGCACAACGTAGAGAAGTCCCCCGCTGGGGGCAAGGAGCCCCACCCCACAATTCCACAGCCCTAAATTCCTTCCTTGTTCATCCAGCTCTGTCTTGGACCAGTGGCATGTCCGTTCTAGCCCGTGTCTTCATCTGAAGTAAACTAAGAAAGCATTAATATTCACAGCATCCTTGCATGAATTTGGCTACAAAATCAAAAAGCCAATGTTTCCATTAATTAGTGCTCCGAGACTTTTATCCCCAGCACAGTTAGGTGGAGAGTCCAGGTTCTCTCCTCTTCAGGTTTACTTTAGGTGATCATCGAAGAAAATATTTTCCTCTGTCTCATTTCCCACGGGTCAGCCTAGACCCAGCCTCCCCCAGCTCCAGACACATAGCAGAATAGCCTCCTTCAAACGCATTCCCCTCCCCGTCTTCCCTCAATGAAGGGTTTTTTGTTTGTTTTTGTTTTTTTGTTTTTAAAGATTTTATTTATTTATTTGTCAGAGAGAGAGAGCACGCGAGAAAGCACAAGCAGGGGGGACGGCAGGCAGAGGGAGAAGCAGGCCCCCCACTGAGCAGGGAGCCCGATGCGGGGCTCGATCCTAGGACTCTGGGATCATGACCTGAGCTGAAGGCAGACGCTTAACTGACCAAGCCACCCAGGCGTCCTCTCAGTGAAGGTTTTAAAAGTCTCCTTTGTGATCATTATAACTCAGTGCTGGTTGACGATTTTTTTCGTATTCCTAAAAAATGAAAATAACTCTTATTTTCTCATCACTGGTCAAGGAAAAAAAATTATGATATAAAAAGTTCAAATAAATACAGAAATGTATTTTAATATAACCAATGCTATTTTAGTGACCATCTTCTGGACATCTTAGCCTGCTTATTACATATATCCCAGAAGGTAGAGCCCATATAATTTTCATTCCCTCCCAGGAATACGGTAAACATTTGTAAGGATTACTTGAAGCAATGAATGAACGGTATATTCATGTTTAATTTTGTATGAATGGAATTGCATTATATGATCAATCATGTGACCTGCATTTTGCTTTAAAATATTATAGACATCATCCTTTTAGTGTATCAATTGCAGTCAGTCTGAACACAGCAATCAGATTATGGAAATAAGCATGGGCAATCTTCAAAGGGATCACCTTTCCATTTCAAGTCTGACCGATACATCCATTGCCCCCCTCTGCGGCTGTCATCACCCACCCCTCTGAGCCAGTCTTTCTCTTTCTGTTCTCAAGTTGGCCACACACTTTACTCTATCAGGATTTGCTCAGTCCTTCCCTATGCTCAGAACCCTTTGTCCAGGATCCTCTTAAGCTCCCAAGATTGCTTCCTGCTCAGGCCTTAGACAAGGATCCTGAGCAACCAGGGGGAGTCTGCCAGCCTTTCTAACTTTCCATATCAGCCCCTTTGTTTTCTTCAAAGAGTTAGTTACAACTTGCCATTTTAAAACAATAGGTTCTTGTTTTGGGTTGTTATTTGTTTATTTTTTAGTTTTCACCCTAAACTTTATGAGCCAAAGACTGAGTATATCTGCTTGAGGGTTGCATCAGCACCACTCAAGGACAAATGTTCCTTGAATGAATCCAGAAGACCAGAGGGAAGGAGAGGCTGAGTGTCTCCAGATTCGAGCTGAAAAAATTGAGTTTTTAGTTAGCTCTGTTCTAAGTGATGATCATAGGTCAACTGGGGATCAATGCAGTGGCCTCATTGGTATGTACCTATGTATTCACACATTCATTTGTCTGTGTAGCTGAAATAGCTCCCAGGCTTGGGGATATCGGGGGAATGGCAAAGTAGGTCCAGGAAAACTACCCAGGCTTTACTGCTCTGTTACTCTCAGCCCCCACGACCTTCCTTCCTATGGCCTGTGGTAACAGATTTAGGACCACTTGCATAACAAGGACACAATGCCAGACCAGTCCCCACCTCCCCCTCCAGAAAAACACAGTCTCAGAGTTTGAGGAGGCAGAATACAGTCCCTCAGGCCAGCTTTAAGGAGGCATGGGGCCTCCCCCTTGCACTTTTTTTTTTTTTTTTAATTGAAATACAGTCGATCTTCGCTTTGCTCGTAACTCCTCTCTCTTCTCTTCACCAGGAAAGAATCCTCATCCATCTGGGTCGTGCCATCTCTCCAGAAGCCTTACTTCTCTCCGCACAAACGTACTGGCAGGAAGCAGGCGTCCAAACCTGACCCAGGCCTTGCAAACATTCGGGCTTCCAGGTCCCCAGTGCCCCCTGGTGGCCAGGGACACAAAATCGCAAGGGTGCAGGCCCCGCTCTGGGAGAAGCTAACACCAGGCTGTGGTGGGTGCCTCTCCACCTCTCCTCAACATCCTTGACCTGCTGCCTCCTCACGACGGTCCGCCCGCATTTTCAGCCTTCGATCTAGTCCTGACTTTGTCAAAAGGTATTTGTTGGTGAAAGGGGGGAAGCCCCGCATTTAGGACTTGTGAAAGCTGAAGTTATCTGAGGGTTGGGGGAGGGGAGGAGAGCGAACGCAGGAATCCGGCTTCTGAAAAATCTGGCTTCTGAAAAAGCTCTGGAAAGCCAAATCCAAGGGAGCAACTGAGGAAAGCACGCTCTGGAAAGAGGACAATCTAATCAAATCCTGACAGGGGTCTCCTCTCCCCCAGAGGTTACATAAGTGGTAAAGTCCAGGGAGTAGGGAGCATTGTACAGGCCAAGGGCAAGGACATCTTTTCTAGACAAGGGAGGTGGGAGTGGGGCTAGAAGCCTCACTCAGGGTCCTGGCACCCCACACTCCACAGAGAGAAATAGGTCCCCGAGCATAGGCCCCGGGGGGGGGGGGGGTAGGGGGACTCATCCCTCTCCTTCTCCATCCCTCCCTCATTCCACCCCAGCCCCATCCCCCATTCCCCACCTCCCTTACCCCATCCCACCCTCCATACCCCCATCTAACCCCACCCTTATCCTCCCCATCCCCGACCCCCACTCTCATGCCCCCACTCGGCACCTGGCACAGTCCGGTGGGCGTGGCCAACAGGCACCGCCCCTCCCCATCTCCGAGTCCCCGCCCAGCCTATTAAAACAAACCCCTTCTGGACTCCCTGGGCAACCCCGCTCATGATCCTAGGATCTCGTGAGATTTGGCCCTGAATGAAAGAGAAACCAGGATTGGTCAGATAAAGCTGTTTCCGGCGGGCGAGTGCAGGGAGGCTTGCTGAGTCAGCGGCCTTCCTCTCCCTCCAGGTTCGGAGCCGCGCAGGCCACGTGGCGGCTGCGCGGTCTGGAGAAAGTGTAAGTTCAAAGCCTGGATCCTCCTCTGTCTTGCGGGGTGACCTTGGACTAATCACTGGTAAACCGCCCTCCCCCCAACTCCCACTTGTATTTTCCGTCTGAAAAGTGAGTTATCACAACAGAGGGTCGGAGTGAAGACCGAACGGTGTGCTCTGGCTGGGGCAGCCCGGGCCACCTGTTCCGTAAGAGCGGCCGCGCTCGTGAATGTCAGACGTAACAATTCATCGAACTCGGGCGTCTGCGGTTTTTGTTTGATCTCACTGGTTGGACGGGTGTGCACTTGAAATGGGGGGGCTGCTCTAGGAATCTGGCCCCTCCGGAGGTGCCGGGGTATGGGGTGGGGGGCAGAAGCAGGGGCGGAACGTGGGCCGTGTCCTCGAAGGAAGGGTCGCTTTTGACGGAGCACAAGGTCTGTCACTCCAGTTGTCCTCTGGTTCAGCCCATGGGAAATTGTTGGTCAGCTTTGGAGATTAGAGGAGATTCCTGGTGAACGGGCAAGGTCAGGTCTCCGGTTTTCCATTTTTCTCAGCAGTGTTCGCAGAGATTTTCATAGGAGCCCATGGCTTGCTAAATACACGTGCTAACACACGGCCTCTTTGTTTCTGGAGCATTTTGGTTCTTGCTCTCAGACTTGGGTAGACGCAGGTGACTGAGAGGATAGGAGACCAGGGAAACCAAGTATTTGGAGGACCTGAGGCCAGTCTGAGCTGGACCAGAGTGGACGGAAGACATCTCCAGGTAAGCTGGTCCCCTGAACTGTCTCAGGTGTATCAAGAAACCCTGTTGTTCCGTTTGTTCTTGTCATCAAGATGCTGGGTGGAATCTGCATCCTGAGAATGTTCAAGAGGGGAAGAAGATGCAGAAGCAACCTTTATAATTTCTAGTCCTTTCCCCAGTGGAGCGTTTGTCTTGTTGATTTTTTTTTTTTTAAGATTTTATTTATTTGAGAGAGAGAGAGAGAGAGAGAGCACAAGGGGGGGGAGGGGAAGGACAGAGGGAGAAGGAGAAGCAGACTCCCCACTGAGCAGGGAGCCCAATGGGGGATCGAACCCAGGATGCTGAGATCACGACCTGAGCCAAAGGCAGATGCTTAACTGACTGAGCCACCCAGGTGCCCCTGTCCTGTTGCTTTTTTATAAGAAGCAGCTCTAGTGTGTTGGGGACCCTGTTTCCCAAAGCCATAGTTATGTTTAGAAGCTCTGCTTGGAGTGAAGGAGTAAGGCTGGCTACGGACCCCAGACACTTGACTCCTGTTTGGTGTCAAGCAGGGGCAGAGTGAGTGAGCCTAGGAAGGTTTTTGTCACTCCCCTGTGGGCTCGGACCCCTGAGGGTAAGGGATACTCCTTGAAAGAGAACAATAATAGTGCCAAGCTAGTCCTCCGGCTAAAGCCCAAAGAGGTCAGCGAGGCCATGCGGCCTGACTTGGAGCCGGAGAATGGACGGAGGCCCCAGGACAACCTTGTGCATTGGGAGCGTCAGGCAGCACATGAGTGTTCTTGATACCAGGACACCTAACTATAACCTCCAGAATTACTGCTGCCTCCAGAGCAGGAAATGACGACCGTCTGTCCCATAGCCACAGACCCTAAGAGTGTCTGTGTCAGGACAGACTGGGCCCAGGACCTTGAGAGGAAGGGGACATGCAAAGAGGAGAGGTCAAGGTGAAAGCCGTGACTTCAGAGGAGTTTGGGGCAGAGGGAGGAAAGGGTCAGCCCTGGGCTGCCAGAAGGTCCCTTCCTTAGTGTCCCTCACCTGTGCAGAGAGCAAGGAGGATGACCAGAGCATGACCAGGCCATGGTGGAGATACCCCAGAGCTAAGCCTCCTGTGGCCCCTGTGCTGCCCTGGGCTCCCCTTCTTACCCACTGCCCCACATGTGGGAGGGGCCTGCATGTGCATCTGTGCTCCTCAGATCCTATGAGTGACACCCCATCAGCAAATGTTCTTACTTGATACGGCCAAAGATATGCAGGGTGGCGAGATGTGTCCTCCCAGGAATTGTCCTGAGCCTGCTTCACTGGGGAGACATAGCTGTTGGGCTGAGGGGCCTCAAGACGTCAGGCCTTTCTGATTTCTTCCTGGGAATATTGTACCCCTCCCCAGCCCATCCTTCTGGATGCCTGGCAGGGCCCACAGACCTCAGCAGAGTAAAGACCTGCTGACCCCTGGACTGTCATGGGTGATGCCTAAGTGGAGACTCCTTGTTCTCTGACCTTGTGCACTGCTGACTCACATAGAAAGTGGAACGTTTCCATTTTCAGATGACTTCCTCTCGGCGCATTCCCATCAGGCTGACACAAGTGACAGCCATAGAAAGCCCTGGACCAGCAGGCAGGCACCTCATTCCTGTGCCCCCCTCCCAGGGCCCACTCTGTGACATGGGTACAAGTGACTCACCCTCTTGAGCCTCAGCTACTGTACATGGAAAGGAAAAATCAATCTTAGCCCCCTGCCAATGACATTTCATGTGTTAAGAGAGAAACTAGAGGCTAGGAAAGTGAAGTGCTTTGGTAACTTCTTACGTTCTACCAAACACGAGGAATTCTTTTTATTCATCATTGTGATTCCGAATTCAGCTTCAAGCTTGCATTCCCCATCTCCCAGAGAAGTGTGAAGGGAGTGGATGGCTGGGGAAAAAGGATGAAGATGTCTCAGAGGAAGTGATTCTGGCAGAAGTGTTCACACTAAAGGAACTCTCTTGAAAGTATGTCATGACATCGAAAACATGGAGGGCAAAATGTTGGAAGTCTATCCAAACTTAGAAAGCAGCATGACAGTTCGCCAGGGCATCGAAAAGATGCTCACTCTAGCCCAAAAGTTACAGAAGTATATGAGAAGGACTGTAAGCAGTGTTAAAACTACTCTTGATACACTTTTTGCAGAGAAATGGTTTAATTTTCAGTGGTTAAAATCAACATACTAATAAGTAGTAGTTCTACTATTTTATTCATTTCTCAACATGTTTATCACCAATAGGAAGAGAATTCTTAATGGTTGGCAAAAAACAGTTTTGAATGGCCGCAGAAAAACCATAACTTTGCCTATGGATTCTTAAGGTGGCTTTGCATAGTTTCATCTTGCAGGGTCATTTTTATGGCTCGGCTCTACCATGCAAAGCAAAGTCAACCTCTGATTATTTTTCAGCTTGCTGCTTTTTCATTTGCTTACTCAGTAGAATGCAAGGTCTGTGGCACTCAGTAAATGTTTGTGAGTAAATCAAGGATTGGGAATAGAAGGTGTATCTGGAAATGAGGGGAAGGGGTCAGCTGGTCTGGAGACATTCCTGTGAACATGTCCACCCTGCCCCCGTGCCTCCTGTCAGCCCTCATCTTAGGGCATAGGGGATTTTTCCCACCGAGTGTGAGGTCAGTGTTCCTGGAACCCTGGGGATCATTGCTCCTGCTCCAGTGGAATAAACTCCGGTGGAAAGTACCTGATAACCTGATGCATCTGGTTTTGCTCTGAGCCACCATGGCCTTCTCATGGCTTAGAGTTAAAGATTTGAGGGTCGTTTGGATGACAGGGACACAGTACCAGGTCCCGCTCTCTCTTTTCCTCTTCAAGAGCACAGTTCTCAGTCTGATGAGGCTGTGAAAAGAAAGGAGGCAGAAGAGCAAAATCCCAAGGAGCATCCCTCCAGGGCTGAATGCCAAGGCTGGAGCCCTCTCCTCTCTAAATCTCTCTGTCACCTTTGCATCCAGGATTACTGTTTGCCACTTTCTCTCTCTCTCTCAGCCTCTCCATTGGTCTGATTCTGTGCCCTTGGGCTAGAGGGATGGACACACACACACACGTGCGGCCACTGGCACCTCACCCAGGCCCCCAGTGCCCCCAGTGCCCCTAGGTGGTCTCAGACTCAAGTCTCCACCTTTAAGGGACACAGCTCAGTGGGAGCCAGAAGACCTGGCCTCCTCCTGTGCTGTCATTTCCTCCTCCTTCATTCTGCGCCCCACATCGGATGCTCTGGGCCATTCCCGGTTCAGTTCCTCCACCTGCCACCAGCTTGGAGTGAGTCCTCAGCCTTCCCTTCCCCCACCAAGCCTCCAGAAGCACTTCCCCAGGAATAACGGGCTGGATCTAGAGTGACCTGGACATCAGGCAGGTCCTCATTGGTGAGGAAGAAAGAGGGGCAATCTCTTGTTTAGGTTTAGATGTTACTGGATCTGAAGTGAAACCAGATCTTGTTGAGTACAGGAAGGGGCAGGGAGATCCAAGAGAGACCTTCAATTTTTAAAAAAGGCACAGAGGGCACAATATTTCAGGGTAAGAAGAGATGTGACACCAGAGAGAAATTGCAGAGACATAATGGATACCACGTGGCATCTTGCCTGTCCAGGGGCTGCCTCAGGAGAGCCCGAGGTGGGGCTGCTGCATCAGGACTGGGCTCCCAGCTCCTCATTAGCCTGCTGCTCCTCAAGACCAGCAGAGTTGGGGTCTTTTCTCTGGAACTCAGGAAGGGTCTTCTGGCATTCCTGGAGCCCCTTAGGGCTAGAAAAACAGATGGGCTTATTTTCTTTCTGCACCTTGTGGCTTGTCATATTCTCCAATATAATGCTCAGTAGAATTGGAGAGAATTCCTTGATTTCTGTTGATCCAATGGAAAGGTGTTCCCCAGCATCGTGGCCACACCCCAGGCTCCAAGAGAGGTGGGCTGACATTCCGGGGACACAGAGTGCTGTCCACTTGGCGCAGGGCAGAAGCACAGAAACATTCTAAAGGCCCCAATAAGGCAGACGTTCTGGGATCCTAGTTGGAATTCTGTGAATGGAAAAGGTGGGGGCAGGACACCCACTCTAATGAGCTTAGGGGCTGCTCTGGCCTATGTAGCAAATGAAGACCATGAGAAAAGGTGACCAGGGTGCAATAGAAACATCCTTCAAATTCATGCCATGGCCCTGGGAGTTGTCCTAAGCCAGTCCTGATCCTGGGCAGGAAGGATAGCCCTTCATATAGATGTGTTCCTGGTGCTCCTGCTTCCAACCCCACAGTGTGTCCCCTGATCCAAAGGCTCTGCGGGAGGTGGACAGAGGAGTGTGCCTTGCCTCACAAGGGAAGAGTGTTTGGCTCATACTAAACGTTATTTAGATCTGAAGACAGTGATCACTTCCGCCTCCTTGGATCTCCTAGACACTCGGATCCCATAGACCCTTCCCAAGCCTGGACTTAGGCAGTTTTCCTGTTTCCCTGAGGTCCAGGTAAAGTCTGTCAGTCACGTGTCTTTAACATTGAGATTGTCCAACCCCTTGATGGGGCAGATCCATCCAAACCCCTTGCCTGAAGGTGTCTACCAATTACTCCCTGCGGGGAGTGGGGTCTGGATTTGCTGGCCTAAAAATAAAATTAACAGGGACCTTTAAATTTCCTGCAAAGGTTATTGGACGTACTGGATGAAAAGTTCCAGAGCACCATTTCTGTGCCCAGTGACTGCTCAGTAATCAGGGACATTTACGATTATCTTTGTCACTGATCTCAGTTTCCTACAGCTGATTAATAAAGGTGATTGCCTGGGGTCTAAAATGCCCATAGAGCACATTCCAATTTAACCCTGTTTGACACAAAGCCTGCTGATATGGGTGGTGGAAATTTCGAGAAAGCAGTCTCCATGAAGTTACTAAAGTGGAGAACATCCTTCAGAGAATCCCAATCTCCTCGCCCTTTTCTTGGCCAATTCCCGGTTGTAATTTTGACCTGACTTCCTTCAGGGAAGCCTTGACTCTCAAAATCTGGAAGACCAGCCATCCCTCAGTTGTACATCTCTTCTTCTATGAATGCACACATGTTTTGCAGTTTTAGGTTACATAAAGTATAAGTGACTATTTGATATTCTGGAATTTTATTTTGTTTATTTCTTTTCCTTTTGGGACAACACCACTGTCTGCATAAAGCTGTCTTAACTTGAACATTTGAGTTAAACTGATGTGGCCAAAACTCCCCCAAGTATACCTCCAGGTTGGTTTTCTTTTCTTTTTCTTTCATGAATGGGGCATATGATTTAGTCAGTTGTATGGCAAAAGTCAAAAACCCAATCTGGATTAACTGGATGGAGATCCAGTGATAATAACATTGGGCTCTCAGCTGGAAATTTGAGCTAGGATCTGAAAAAGGGAGGTGTAGCCAGAAAGGATAATACTGCTTCTGGGGAGTGAGAGGAGAGACCCTGAGGTCTGAGCAGATTGCTCCGTGCACCATGTCCCCTTCTGGTGAGGAGGAGCCCTGAGCTTGGGACGCTGCCATCATATTGCCCCAGCCATGCAGTATGAATGAGCAGGCTTTGCTTTTGCCTCAAAATGCAGTTTTGCCTTAATCTCAAACATTTTGATTTCTGCTTTGGTGTATGCCATTTATAGACGTTTACGATACTCCTTTTTTTTTTAAATTTTTTTATTGTTATGTTAATCCCCATACATTCCATCATTAGTTTTAGATGTAGTGTTCCATGATTCACTGTTTGTGCATAACACCCAGTGCTCCATGCAGAACGTGCCCTCCTCAATACCCATCACCAGGCTAACCCATCCTCCCACCCTCCTCCCCTCTAGAACCCTCAGTTTGTTTTTCAGAGTCCATCGTCTCTCATGGTTCATCTACCCCTCCGATTTCCCCCCCTTCATTCTTCCCCTCCTACTACATTCTTCTTCTTCTTCTTCTTTTTTCTTTCTTAACATATATTGCATTATTTGTTTCAGAGGTACAGATCTGAGATTCAACAGTCTTGCACAATTCACAGCACTTACCAGAGCACATATCCTCTCCAGTGTCTATCACCCAGTCACCCCATCCCTCCCCCCCACCCCCCACTCCAGCAACCCTCAGTTTGTTTCCTGAGATCAAGAATTCCTCATATCAGTGAGGTCATATGATATATGTCTTTCTCTGTTTGACTTATTTCGCTCAGCATAATACCCTCCAGTTCCATCCACGTTGTTGCAAATGGCAAGATCGCATTCCTTTTGATGGCTGCATAATATTCCATTGTATATATATATACCACTTCTTCTTTATCCATTCATCTGTCGATGGACATCTTGGCTCTTTCCACAGTTTGGCTATTGTGGACATTGCTGCTATAAACATCGGGGTGCACGTACCCTTTCGGATCCCTACTTCTGTATCTTTGGGGTAAATACCCAGTAGTGCAATTGCTGGATCATATGGTAGCTCTATTTTCAACTTTTTGAGGAACCTCCATCCTGTTTTCCAGAGTGGCTGCACCAGCTTGCATTCCCACCAACAGTGTAGGAGGGTTCCCCTTTCTCCGCATCCCTGCCAACATCTGTCGTTTCCTGACTTGTTAATTTTAGCCATTCTGACTGGTGTGAGGTGGTATCTCATTGAGGTTTTGATTTGGATTTCCCTGATGCCGAGCAATATTGAGCACTTTTTCATGTGTCTGTTGGCCATTTGGATGTCTTTGGAAAAATGTCTGTTCATGTCTTCTGCCCATTTCTTGATTGGATTCTTTGTTCTTTGGGTGTTGAGTTTGATGAGTTCTTTATAGATTTTGGACACTAGCCCTTTATCTGATATGTCATTTGCAAATATCTTCTCCCATTCTGTCGGTTGTCTTTTGGTTTCGTTTACGATATTTCTTAACCGAATAGATTTTTTTTGGAAATGGAAGACCTCTAATTAGTTGGAATTTTTTATGACATTTTAAATATTGAGTTTGTGTTCAGTAATTATAGTTCGTATAATTTATTTTGTGATTTCACTAAAGCTTTTTTAGAAAAATAATAAACTAAAGGCTTAAAAAAAATTCCATAGAAAAAAAATATTTCATTGAATATTTTTAAAAGTGGAGGTCTTGTTCTGAATGTGAGCTCTGTGTTCCCCTAAATAAAATAGTAATTCTCATATTCATAGGAGAGACATGTAATAAAATCATCTTGAAATAGTATATATTTTTTTCATCACCAACTTCCACAGGCTGTAGAATACTGTTATGCTACTTTTACAGTTGAAAAATTTTTAAATGATGTAATGTTACTCATTGTCCAGGCGTTCCTTAATCTTTTACATCTGGGCTTATTTGTTAGATCTGAGAAGGGGCTCATTCTGGGTCACATGACATTCCTTATTCCTCTATATATTCAATATTCAGGGGACAGTCAGCAACTTCTCCCTGAAATGGATGGGGTCGGTTTTCAGGCTCCTTGGTACTAACTCTGCAGTGGGCTAGAATTAAATGTGGCAGTAGCTGGATATGGGATGGGAGCAGTGGTGATCTTGCTCCCCCATCGGGGCCTGGCAAGATGCACATTCTGGTGCCAGCAGGGGCAAAGCCACCCAGCAGAGAATGGAATTGGGGTAAACGGAGGACTCCCCAACTATTGCCAGACCAGTGACTTTGGCCTTGAGTTGGTTCCTCTCAAGGGTGGAGGGATATGGGGTTGCTGGCCCTCAGCCTTGTTCCCTGAATATTTTGCCAGGATTCTTTTCGGAGCAGATTCATCAGGATGAGCATGCCGGCTCCACCCAGACTCCTGGACCTGGCGGGTCAGAGCCTGCTGAGGGACCAGGCCTCGGCCATCGCTGCTCTGGAGGTGCTGCCCATGGAGCTCTTCCCACCACTGTTCATGGCGGCCTTCGCTGGGAGGCACAGCGAGACCCTGAAGGCGATGGTGCAGTCCTGGCCCTTCGCCTGCCTCCCTCTGGGGGCCCTGATGAAGGAGCAGCAGCCTCACCAGGAGACCTTCCAAGCTGCGCTCGATGGACTTGATGTCCTGCTTACCCAGGAGGTTCGCCCCAGGTGAGGGTGATCCTGTAGCCTGGGAGGGCCTTGGGGATCCAAGCAAGATACAGCTGGGGTCAGGGAAAGTGCAGGGCCACAGGGCGGGCCAGAGGTTTCTGTGAGGAAGCTCAGAACAGCCTTGGGGCCATCTCTGGGGTCACTCTGGGAACAGGCTGTGGACATGTTGGGCTGATTGAGATGCAGAGGGTGACCAAAAGGAACATGTTGCCCACTTCCTCCCGGTAGCACTTAAAGGTACTGCAAGTGGGACCAAGAAGGATCCCAGTAGCCCAAGGAGCCACTGACATCCAGGGTGTGGAGTAAAAGTGCAGGTCAGGCGTCTGGGCCTTGCCTAGATTCTGTCTTACTCCCCATTGATCTGAAAGTATCTCAGTCTGTCTCCCATCTTCCCTGTAGGAGGTGGAAACTGCAGGTGCTAGATTTACGGAAGAATGCTCATCAGGACTTTTGGACTGTGTGGTCTGGGACCAGGGCCAGTATGTACTCCCTGTTGGAGCCAGAGGGGGCCCAACCCATGAGGAAGAGGCGAAAAGTGGAGGGTTGCAAGCCAGGGCCCAAGCCACCCTTGGCTCCTGTGGAGGTGCTGATAGACCTTTGCCTCAAGGAAGGTACCCCTGACGAGTCCCTCGCCTACCTCATCCAGAAAGTCCAGCAGAGGAAGGGTCTGCTGCGCCTGTGTTGTAAGAAGCTGAAGATTTTCGCAGTGCCCATGCAGACCATCAAGAAGATCCTGAAAATCGTACAGCTGGACTCTATCCAGGATTTGGAAGTGAACTGCACCTGGAAACTGTCCACCCTGGGGAAGTTTGCTCCTCATGTGGGTCAGATGGGCAATCTGCGCAGGCTCCTCCTCTCACACATCCACATGTCTTCCCACAGCACCCCGGCGAAGGAGCAGCAGTGTGTCAGACAGCTCACTGCTCAGTTCCTCAGGCTGCACCACCTTGAGGAGCTCTATTTGGACTCGATCTCCTTCCTCGAAGACCGCCTGGACCAGGTGCTCAGGTGAGGGATGGTGAGGTTTCTCGGTGGATGAGCATAAGCCCTTTTTTCTTTCAGTGAACAATAATGGGCATCTGTCATGTGCCAGAGTGTATCATGAGTCACTAGAAGGTCCACACACTGTCCCTGCTCTGTCCCCACGCATGTTGTCACATAATGTCCCAGATAAAGGTTGGAGGTATGAAATAGGATAGATGCTATTCGGAGGGGACTCTAGTTAGGAATCTATATAAGGGGGGCTTTGGGGCAGGCAAGGGTGGCTTTGGGAATTCTTCCTGAGAAAATGATGCCTACATTATGATGATCAAAAATAACTGAACTTGAGGGCATTGATGAAGGGAAAGTGTATCCGATGTGAAGTTTTGGATCACAAATTCTGCACTTGGCAGCTTTGTCAACCGGAGCCTCTCCCTCCAAACCTGCCTTCAGTTCCCTGTCTGTAAAGGGTTACTCTGGGTTCCACATAAAGCAATAGAGAGGGAATGCCTGATTAGGGGGAGGCGGATGAAAGGGAGGGAGTAGGAGTGAAGACTTGTGGAAAGTGATAGCTGGTATGTGGATGATACAGTGATCCAAGTTAGGCCCTGCAGGCTGCGTGTTGCCAGGCCTTGCCCAGATCAGCTCTTTGTGCACATCTCCCATTAGCCTCATTGGAAACAGGTACCGTTGACTGGGGTTGTAGAAGCAGCCAGAAGGAAGCCCGAGTTGAAAGCATTTCTAGTCCTGTTTCCCAGTACTAAACTTCACTGATTCATTTCCTTTTTGGAGACGTGGGGCCAGGCTCCCCTCTGAGTGCATCATATTGTTGGGTTGATTCCTGCTCACAGCACTTCCAAGGGGCATGCTGTGCTGCATTTGACAGCAAAGGGGGCATTTGAGATTTCATTCATTTGACCAAGTCATCCAGCAGATGAGTAATGCAGAAAGGACTCCCCTGAAACTTGGATGGATTTGAGTCCTTTTTTTCCCCCAGGCAGCATCCTGGGGCTTGACCTTCATCTGTAATGCCCTGGGTCTGGGTGGAATGGGCTTCTCTTTCCTCAAGGCCCAGGTCATCCCCATGTCCCTCTGCCCGCCACATCTGTTCCCCCCAGAACTAACTGCTTTGCCTCTCCCCAGGTGCCTGAAGACCCCCTTGGAGACCCTGTCAATAACTAATTGCCTGCTTTCAGAATCTGACTTGATACATCTGTCCCAGCACCTGAACGTCAGTCAGCTAAAGGACCTGGGTCTCAGCGGGGTCAGCCTGACCAATATGAGTCCTGGGCCTCTCCAAGTTCTGATAGAGAGAGCCTCCGCCACCCTCCAGGACCTGGACTTAGATGAGTGTGGGATCATGGACTCCCAGTTCACTGTCATCCTGCCTGCCCTGGGCCGCTGCTCCCAGCTCACAACCTTCAGCTTCTGTGGAAACCCCATCTCCATGGCCGTCCTGGAGAACCTGCTGCGCCACACCATTGGGCTGAGCAAGCTGAGTCACGTGCTGTATCCGGCCCCCCTGGAGAGTTACGAGGATGCCCGTGGCACCCTCCACCTGGGCAGACTTGCCCAGCTGCATGCCAGGCTGAAGCAGATGCTGCAGGAGTTGGGGCGGCCAGGCATGGTCTGGTTCAGTGCCAACCCCTGCCCTCACTGCGGCGACAGGACCTTCTATGACCCCGAGCCCATTCTGTGCCCCTGTTACATGCCTGCCTAGCTGGAGACACATACTGGACACTGAAGCCCAGGCGTAAGTGTATCTTAAAGGAGCGCAGAAGCCACAGTTTGAGAAAATCTGCCCGATGTGAGCAGGAAAAGGAAAGGTGATTGGTTGGGCGGGGGGGGGGGGGGGGTATGTTGACTTGGGAGTTAATAGGATCTTTGGGGAGATGCATCTTACAGCGTTAGAAATAATGAATCTGAATTTCTAGAGGGAGACTCAGGTGTGGGCGGTAGACGTGGGAGTTATCCCTGCATAGATGGTTGTAAAGACACGGTCAGAAATAAAGAGAACCTCAGTGTCAACCATCTGGTGTCCTCTGTGCTACATGAAGCTTATTCTCCAGTTTAAACCTCAGGAATCTGCAGTTCCTGATTAAACAAGAAGGTATAGCATCCATGATGCTCAGACACTAAGCTGGGTGAGGTTCAGCCCCAGGAGTTCCTGGCACCATTTATCATTCTTCCATTTGGCTCTTATCTCTGGTGCATCTGTTACCTCCTCACTTAATTTCTGTGGCTGTTTAAGCAGTCAACACACACAAAGTGCATCCTCAGGGCCTAGAACACACTAGGGGGCCAATAGTACCACTGGAGGAAAGGTGCTTTGGAGGGGTCCTCGCTAACTCTGCCAAGACTCTGGACTCGAGCACTTCTCCCCAATGGGTCCAAAGTCTCCATCCCTACCTTTGGCTGTACCAAGGTAGGGTTTTACTGTGTACAAGTCAGGTCCCCAATACTGGAGGGGATGTACACCCTGCAGATGAGCTAGGGCCTCTGGGCCCTACCAGCCCATTCCTGTCTTCCCACCAGGTGCAGTCCTTTCTTGAATTCAGTTAGTTGTGGTCAGTAAAAATACCTAAATTCCTTTTAGCAAAATACTAAGATCATATTTGTTTCCCACATTAAAAATATGACCTCTTTTTGTGGGGGCTAGGTCACGTCAGTGCGTGTTTGACTTTCTCTCCAAAAAATCCACCTTCCTCCTTATCAAAGGTAGTAAGCCAACTCTGAGCAAGGAAGATGCTATGGATTTGGGTCCTAAGAATGAATAAGCAAACCCTTGCCATGTCCTGGGGAACACTTGGGTGGATGCAGGTAAATGTCAGACTTGGGAATTGGGGGTGTGGTGGGGCCACCCTGTGAGGCCAATCATCCAAATGAAGATATCACACTGTGGGGTCGGACTCCATGGTCAATGGGTAGTTAGCTGTCCAGCGAGCATGAGGGATCCCTGTTCCCACACCCCTGCATCCTGTCCCTAGGCTGCCTCACCTCCCTCACTGCATGGCCTCCCAGAGAAATACCTGGAGAGAAGACCACACAAGGCCCAGGGCAGGGCTCCAACTGCACATTTCCCTGAGTATAAGCAAGTCAGCCCTGCTTGTTCTTCCACTGCCTCTCATTCAGTACTAGCCACGTGTGTGTGTGTGTGTGCGCACACACACACATGTACCACTGTCCTTGCTGGGTGTCAGCACCTTCCTCTTTTGCCACACACAACTGGCCCCTTGATCTCTTCCTATAGCGGTTACCCTCTTCTGCCTTCTAGCCTCCTATCCTACACCTAAAGAACCAGAAGCGGGCCCATCAGTTTGCGGGACATACTTTGCCATTTCTGCAGAAGAGAAAACAGCAATCTGTGTAACTGATGGAATGCCCCAAAAAAGAGGGTCAGGAAAATATCTCATTTTTTCCTGACGTGCACCTTGTCCTAGCATCCCTTACGTAGACCCAAGTTACAGGGACTAATTTCCAGAATGGGAACCAGCAGCTCTAGGATTTGAGGAAAAGTTTACAAAATGGGCAGGTTCTCTGGGAGGAAGAGCAAAAAACAAAGCATCACATGATCTCAGCACTGGGTTCCTCAATCACAAAGTAGAGACAACACTCCATAACGACACGGTGAGATTTACCTATGGGACTCACACGAAAAGCATGCGTTGGAGTGCCCCGTTCATGGAGTGCCCACTGCAGCAGAGTGATGATCATAGCTGCGCAACACAAGTAAAGGAAGAAAAAGTCAACAGTGCATCTTGCTTTTAACGCAGGGTGTCCTACAGTCAGGACTCTCTTTGGCCTGGAGACCTCATTTGAGAGAGAAATCGGGCAAGATTCTTTACTCGGAATTTAGACTTTGCCATCAAAATGTTCAAAGAGGCATGGTATCGAGGCAATGAGGTTTTTAAAAGCTGGGTTTGGTTGGGGAGAGTCCTCATCAATAAGGATGGTCATACAAAGGGGCCTGGGGAGGTAGTGATTGCTGGTGGCAGGGGGACCACCTAGATGAAGGCCCTGTTGAGGAAGATAGGAGTCTCCAGGTCATCAGAAAGCAGGCAGGAGGGTATGGCACACACAGTAGGTTGTTCAGTAGTAATTCACCTTGGCGCCACTGATCTGCACAGGAGACAGGCAGACTGGATTTAGGGCAGCTGGGGGATAAGGGCGTGAGAGGGAAGAATATGGATAGAAAAGAATCAGAGTGCAATCTCATGTAACAAGCCTGGGGAATCATCCAGAGGCTGAAAAGACACCGAAAGGAGACCCGAGGCCTGGGCAGAACGAAAATGTCAAATAATTCTAGGAGAGGGAGTCGGGGAGAACTGAACAATTTCCTAATGCCAGCAAGAACTGCTGACTTGACCCAAAATCCAGATCAGTAGTAGTGGTTTTTTGTTTTGTTTTGTTTTTGTTTTTTGTTTGTTTGTTTTTAAGTAGGTTCTACCCAGCATAGAGCCCAACACAGGGCTTGAGCTCAAGACCCTGGGATCAAGACCTGAGCTGAGAACAAGAGTCAGATGCTCAGCTGACAGAGCCACCCAGGCGCCCCCTGGATCAGTATTAGGAACCCAGATTACTGCTATTACTACTGATAAGGGCAGGGGTGTGGCTGTACAACCAGAAAGAGAGAGAAGTAGCCCAGACTCCGCCACTGACGTGAAATCATCGTGAGAAGCATATTTACATCGCCTGACCAATCTCGTATCTTACCCGTGATCTTGGGCTGTGAAACTTAAAAAGACAGATCGGCTGAGCAACGGGAGACCCCTCGGGCTGAGCTAAATTCTGGTTGGGATTCATTTGCTGCTCCAGAGAGAAAACTTCAGCATTGAGAGGGGACAAACCTGGGGTTCTCACAGGAGGCTGTTGGTCCAGACACCAAAGAGTTGTCAAGATGAATTTAGAAAGAGCGGAAGAACAAGAGGGAGAGGTGACTCAGCATTTGGACAAGCAGAGTTTAATATAATATGATGAATGGAATATTATGCAGCCATCAAAAGGAATGAGATCTTGCCATTTGCAACGATGTGGATGGAACTGGAGGGTATTATGCTGAGCAAAATAAGTCAAACAGAGAAAGACATGTATCATATGACCTTACTGATAAGAGGAATTCTTAATCTCAGCGAATAAACTGAGGGTTGCTGGAGTGGGGGGTGGGGTGGGAGGGATGGGGTGACTGGGTGATAGACACTGGGGAGGGTATGTGCTCTGGTGAGTGCTGTGAATTGTGCAAGACTGTTGAATCCCAGATCTGTACCTCTGAAACAAATAATGCAATATATGTTAAGGAAAAAAAAAGAAGAATGTAGTAGGAGGGGAAGAATGAAGGGGGGGAAATCGGAAGGGGAGACGCACCATGAGAGACGATGGACTCTGAAAAACAAACTGAGGTATCTAGAGGGGAGGAGGGTGGGAGGATGGGTTAGCCTGGTGATGTGTATTAAAGAGGGCACGTTCTGCAAGGAACACTGGGTGTGATGCACAAACAATGAATCATGGAACACTACATCTAAAACTAATGATGTAATGTATGGTGATTAACATAACAATAAAAAAATTAAAAAAAATAATATGATGAGGCAGGACCTCAGAGGGCTGGGGCACAAAGCCACTGTCCACAGGACTTTTCTTCAATGTTTTCTTCAGTAAATCTTCCAGTCTTGAGAAAGAGCAGGGACACGGGTCCCTGCGTCTATGTCCCCTGCACTGTGGAATTGCAGGCCATCAACACTGTGGATCCTAAAGATGTCAGTGTGGATTTCACATGAAATGCACAAGTGCCTGGTGGATCCTGGGGTCTATCAGACCTCTGCAGGTGCCACTCACTCATGGTCATGGTGAGCACCTGCGCAGCCTTATTCTAGTCCACAGGCTATTCAATATTTTGAAAATTAATAAAGAGAAACCTCACTAAAATGGAGTCTGGCGACCAGAAAGGGGACCTCTCCTGCCTACCAAGGAGTCCCGTGCAGACCCAACGGGAAGAGACCTACCTTACGTTCCCAGCAGGAAGAAGAGGATGCTTCACTACCGCAACAGGAGGAAGGAAGATGCTCAGGCAACGAGTGACAGTCCCAACTCAGGTAATGAAAAGCCACTATGCTAGTTTACTCTGATGGACTTTTTGTTTCTAATAACCCCTTCCAGCCCCCAGCCCACCTTTCCTCTGTAAAAGAGCGGTCCTCTGCTTTGTTCTCCAGACTTGCCTAGGGTTTGGCCACAACTTCTTTGTTATGAATTACAGTTCTCTGCTATTCCTGAATAAACCCATTTCACCAGTTAAATAACTGAGGTTTTTTTCTTTCTTTCTTTTTAATTTTTTTTTAAGATTTTATTTATTTATTTGACAGAGAGAGACACAGCGAGAGAGGGAACACAAGCAGGGGGAGTGGGAGAGGGAGAAGCAGGCTTCCCACAGAGCAGGGAGCCCGATGCGGGGCTCGATCCCAGGACCTTGGGACCATGACCTGAGCTGAAGGCAGACGCTTAACGACTGAGCCACCCAGGCGCCCCTCTTTTTAATATTTTTATTTTTTATTGAAGGATAGTTGATGACCAGTGTTATATTAGTTTCAAGGGTAAACATAGTGATTCAAAAACTCTGTTTGTTATGCTGTGCTCATCACACCATCTGGCACCATACACCACTATTACAATACCATTGACTATATTCCCTATGTTGTAACTTTCATCCCTGTGACTTATTCCTTCCATAACTAGAGGCCTGTACTTCCCACTCCCCTTTACCCATTTTCCCTATTCCCTCATCCCCCAAATAACTGACAGTTTTATTTCAAGGTTAACAATATCCTATCTTGCTTTGACGAGATGGATCCATATTTTCTTCATTTTACTCCTAGGTAAAGAATCATACGCTATGCTTGCTTCTTCCTTCCTCCTTGCTCAATCTGGCCAATGCTTTAGCTGAGGGGTAGTCAGCTATATAATCCTTTAAAAAGGCCAAAATGGAACACGACAGAGATGAAATCTGATTGACATATAACTGCTATTGCTTAACAAACCTTCGAGCTCACTGAGCAAGGAGCCCATGCTCCACAGTAGGGTGCCTGTTCTAGTTGGTGGATGTCAAACCATAGGATGTAGAAAGAGTGAATATGAAATGTGATAAAATGTGTGCTGGTTTGCTCGTTTATACAATAACAAATACTAAAAGGTTTATCAACCATTAGCCAAATAAACAAAAGTTCATTAACTATTTCTAATATACCAGATCCTGTGCTAGGTACCAGGGGTACCTAGGATGTAAGGTAATACGGTTGCCTCCTTGGCAGGACTTGGAAGGTCACAATGGCCTCAGGAATGGATTAGTGAGGCTGAAATGTGGGTGTGATTATGAGCCACCATAAGCTGGCCTCCCACCTAAGGTTACCCTCAAGGCTTTCCTTTTCCTGAGACTGCACTATGGCAACTTCTAGAAACACAACCTACACAGCAGAGACCAGGGGATTAAAAGAGAGTCTGAGATACTATCTCCCCTATTCCAGAACTTTTAGTGTGGAGTAAGAGCTACCATTTATTGAGCACAACCTCATTTAATCCCAAGATCATTCCTCTTGAGTATATATGATGTTGTGATTTATAATGAGAAATATAAATCCTTGTTCCTCTTTCTGGCACAGAGCTCTTGAAGCCTTTGGTATTTCCCAAGGGGTGAAAGCAATAAAGGTGTCTTGTGTTATGTTAATGGGGTGACTTTTGGAAAGCATCTAAGGATGGGGGCTGTTTGCCTGTGAAGCCAATCATGTGGTTAGAGGGTTGAAATTTTCAGTCTCACCCCTGACTTCTGGGGAGGGGAAGGGTGGGAGATTGAGTTCAATCACCAATAGCCAATGATTTAATCAATCATGCTTCTGTATGGAAGCCTCTATAAAAACCCAGAAAGATGGAATTCAGAGAGCTTCCGGGTTGGTGAACATGTGGAGATTTGGGGACTGGTGTGCCCCTCGAGGACTTGGAAGCTCCGTGTCCTTCCCGCATGCCTCACCTGATACATTTCTTCCATCTGGCTGTTCCTAAGTAATATCCTTTTATAATAAACCTGCAATCTAGTGAGTAAACTGGCTTCCTGAATTCTCTGGGCCTCTAGCAAATGAACCAAACTCAGGGAGGAGGTCATGGGAACCTCTGATTTATAGCCCGTCAGTCAGAAGCACAGGTGGCAACCTGGACTTGACACTGGCATCTGAAGGGGCAGTCTTGGGGGACCAGACCCTCAACCTGCGGGATCTGATTCTGTTTCCAGGTAGATAGCATCAGAGTTGAGTTGAATGGCAGGACACCCTGCTGGTTTCACAGAAATGTTTGGTGGGAGGGGACAAAACCCCAAATCTATGCATTGTAACTGATGTCCAGATTCTGAATATTATTTCTACTTCGCTGATGAAGAAGGAGACTCCAAGGACAAGTATATGGAGGGTGCATCAAGTAATTTTGTTATTCATGTTCAATATGCCCCCTCTAGTGGTCATCCTATTAAGTGCTCTCTCAGATACGAAGTCAATGAGTGTAGTGTCTCTCGGAGGCTCAAACACTGAGTATTCAGCTTGGATGACAGTGATCTTGACTGGAAGATAAGTTTCCATTCACTCTTCAGCCGCATTCAGCACTAGAAAGTATTTTTTCCTTATTCAGTGCTGCATGGAGATTAGATAGGTATAGAATACACTCTATAATTCACCATTGATTTCATTCTCTGAGGATGAGGAAAATCAAGTATTGGAAGCAGCTGAATTCTGTTAACCAAGCTAGCTGCACAACACTTCAGGCTTTTTTTTTAAGCTTTTTATTTTATTTATTTGAGAGAGAGAGTGAGAGAGAGAGCACAAGAGGGGGGAGGGTCAGAGGGAGGAGCAGGCTCTCCTCTGAGCAGGGAGCCCGATGTGGGACTCGATCCGGGGACTCCAGGATCATGACCTGAGCCGAAGGCAGTCGCTTAACCAACTGAGCCACCCAGGCGCCCCAACACTTCAGGCTTCTTGAGAGAACTTGGTTTTTCATGATAAAAAAAGTGATTAGTCACTTAAGCGAAAAATTAGGCCAGTCTATAATATAAATTACATTGCTGACTTTTTCAAGTTGAATATTCTAATGGGCTGAATTCTGTCCCCTCAAAACTTGTATGTTGAAGTCCTAACCCCTAGTCCCTCCAAATGCAACTCTATTTGAAGATAGGGCCTTTAAAGAGGAAATTAAAGTAAAATGATATCATATGGATAGGACCTAATCCAATAGAACTCGTGTCTTTATGAGAGGAAGAGATTAGGACACAGAACCCCCCCCCCCCCCCCAGGAAAGATCACAAGAGGACACAGCAAGAAGGCAGTCATCCGCAAGCCAAGGACACGGGCCTCAGGGGAAACCGACTCTGCTGACACCTTGATCTTGGACTTCTCGCCTCCAGAACTGTGCAAAAATAATTTTCTGTTGTTTAATTGATCCATTCTGTGATATTTTGTTACAGCAGCCCTGGCAAATCAATACATGATATTTGCCGAAATGATTCCAGTCATTTCAAAAACTCCAGTGGGCACTTTCTCCCTTGACCGCCAGCTTAATTCAGCAGGGGCAAAAAACAGTTCAATGGATAGAATTTGTTTTCTATAACAAGGTACCGATGTGGTGGTGAATAATAATAGTAGCGATGTGGTAGTGATAATAATAATTGAGAACCAAACGTGACAAGCACAGCTGAATTAGTTATTATTGCTATAAAACAAAGTATCCCAGAACTTAGTAGCTTAAAATAACTATAAATATTTCTTATTTCACAATTGCCGTGGCTTAGCTAGGTGTTTCTGTTCTAGAGTCTCTTATGAGGGTGCACTCAAAATATTGGCTTATTCATCTGAAGACTTGATAGGGCTGGAAATTCTTCTTCCAGGATGGCTCTGTCCCTTGGCTGTTGGCAGGAGGCTTCAGTTCCTCGCCATGTGGACCTCTCCAAAGAGCCGCTCCTGTCCTCATGACATGACAGCTGGCTGGCTTCCACAGGAGCAGGTGATTCAAGAAAGCAAGGCACAATGTCTTTTATTACCTAGTCTTGGAAATCACACACCATCATTCTACAATATCCTGCTGGTGCCCTGCTCATAATGAGAAGTCACTCTACAAGGGTTGAATATCAGGGGACAGGGATCCTTGGGGGCCGTCCTGAAAGCTGGCTCTCACAATAGCACAAAAGCTTCTGCTGAGGTGATGAATGTTTATCTAAACTTATTGTGATAATCATTTCTCAAAATGGACACGTATCAAAATCATTACACTGTGCACCTGAAATTTATATAATGTTATATGTAAGTTATATCTCAATGAAACTGGAAAAAAATTAAAATTACAAAAAAAGAAAATTACAAAAAAACCCAACCCTTTTGCATTCATTATTCCTTTTCATAGCCACAACAATCTGGAGGGCAGTTACTATTTACCTCTGTGCCCCAAAACTTGGCATCATGTCTGGCAGATCATAGGCACTTGAGAATGTGTTAAAAGAAAGATGTACCAGAGGAATTAAGAGTTTAGGATCTAGTCTCACTGCCTAGCTTTAAAGCTTGGATGCTATCTATTGTGTGATCTTGATCATTTCCATTTTAAAAAGTCTCTATCTGGCTATCTGGCTAATACTCACTTTCTTGGGATTTGGATTAAATGAAATAAAACACATAGAGCTCCAATAACAGTGCCCAGCTCATAGTCAGTGCTAAATAAACATTAATTGCTATTATTGATACTATTATCTCCAACAATGTCTCCTGCTCCTGATGAGGTTTTTAGTAACTCAGTCATTCTTGAGGGTGTATGTGGGACCTTATGGCACTATAAGCCACTTTTGGAAAAGCCTTGGAACAGAAACTGTTCTTTTTTTTTTTTTTTTTTTTTTAAGATTTTATTTATTTATTTGACAGAGAGAAAGAGCAAGAGCAGGAACACAAGCAGGGGGAGTGGGAGAGGGAGAAGCAGGCTTCCCGCCGAGCAGGGAGCCTGATGTGGGACTCGATCCCAGGACCCTGGGATCATGACCTGAGCCAAAGGCAGACGCTTAATGACTGAGCCACCCCAGTGCCCTAGAAACCGTTCTAATAGAAATATACAACCAGCAAATACAGGTATGTCCAAACAGCATCTTCTGATATTTATACATAAGTTGCTTTGACTTTTGAGTTTGGGACACCCAAGCCTTTGTGTTAATGAAGGATCTCGTGCCTCCTTTTGTAATATTTCCCCACAAACTCCTCAGAAGAGAAGGTGCATTCCTGTTTGCCTCTGAATATTTGAAATCAAATGACAATAATCATCAAGCTCCCTGATGGATTTATCCCCATCCAACTTGAAATCATTCAGTTAAATTATGTTAATAAGACACCATTTCGATGCAGGGTATGCATACTTATTTCCATAAAACATCAGGGGAAGAAGGGACGTATGTGTCCAGATGCAGATAATATGCTTTGAAGGACACATGAGAAATTCCTAACAGTAGTTTATTTTGGAAATGGTGGCAGGTAACTATGGTCTTGGGCAGGAGGGAGACTTTACAATTGATGAATGATCTTTTGTGTTGTTTGATTTTATTTTTAACCATATATAAATATGACTTTTAATTGAAAAGTGGTTCTTAAGGCACACTGCATTATCCCTGAAGACATTGTTGTAAACCTGCTTTTATGCCACCAGGATCCCCCCAACATGTTTTATTTTGTTTTGTATTTAAATTAATAAAAATGTGTACAAGATAAAGTATTTATTCAAAGGCTGACTGAAATCTATTCCCAATCACCAAAGAAAGAGTCACATCCAATTTCAGGATTTCAGTGTTTGATTTAACTTGGAGTTTTTCTCCTTGGCATGATTCATCTATAAGTTGGAGTTTTTTAATTAACCCACCTAGTAAAGACAGCATTTCCCTAGGGGCGCCTGGGTGGCTCAGTTGTTAAGCATCTGCCTTCAGCTCAGGTCATGATCCCAGGGTCCTGGGATCGAGCCCCGCATCGGGCTCCCTGCTCGGCGGGAAGCCTGCTTTTCCCTCTCCCACTCCCCCTGCTGTGTTCCCTCTCTCACGCTCTCTCTCTCTCTGTCAAATAAATAAATAAAATCTAAAAAAAGAAAGACAGCATTTCCCTAAAGCCTGCTTCTCTGCCAACCTTGCAGTGCTAAGACTTAACTAATTCAACCTGCTCATCACAGCACTTTGCTGGGACCAGTTTTCAGGTTCTCTTCCTTGGGGGTACCCATTAGAGGTGGGAACTCCCTCTATCTCCCCCTTTCTTGCAACTGAAGGAGCTGGGGCTAACAGGGGCCACAGTAATTTATCATCTAGGAATGCCCTGGAAATTAATATCTCCCTACTGTTTTGTAAGCATGTGATATAAGTCATCATTTATTAAATTTTTTAGTGTGTCTCTTTCCTGTGCATTTTGATGCCTCTGTGCCCTACCCATGCATTTAAGCTGGGAAACCATCCCTCTGTGATTTCTTATTCCAAGAACAAGACAAAACAGAACTGAGAACAAAAGCATGAGGAAGCCAAAGGCACTGCCGTTGATTATCAAAGTCAAGTCTCTCCAGGGAGAGGGTAGGAGGAAAAAAGTTTGTGAGAACATTGGAGAGCCATGACCTCCTCTGGAGATGGAGAAAGGCAAAAAAGGCTGACCACTCTGTATAGTGTCCTAATGAACAGCGGTGCCTCCCTGGGCCGTGTCCTAGAGACCACTTTCCACATAGCTTTTGTCTGCATGTAAGGAAGCCCCTCAGTCCTGTGGACCTCACCTTCTGGGTACAAAGTTCATAGACTGTCTGAGATGCCCAGCCCTCCCTGGTGGTGGATAATCAAAATGACCATATATCACCCTCACTATCATGACCTTGGGTCCCAGAGACAATGTTAAGGTAAAAGAGCTGCCTCCTTTGATCATGAGCTGGGTTCCTTTAGCTATGGGACTACTTATGGAAGGAAAGGTGGGAGTAGGCAATTTCCTGAGCCCAGCATGCTGCCCAGAAGTATCCTGATGTTGACTGGTGACAGGCATTGGTGACAGGCTTTGATGAAATCAAAACCAGACATTCCTTTCCCTGACTCCAGGGAATCGTTGTGCCCAAGGCTCATTTTTTGGAGGCTCCTGGAGGTAGAGAGAACTAAAGAATAGCATATTCCCTCTTTCTGGCCCTCTCCCTACTCACATTCCTTTATTGCCTACAGGCCCAAATTCCTTCTGATAAGTCGGTCTTCTGTCAACCCAGTCTGCAGAAGGCATCCCGGCTTTCTCCATGGAAACCACTTCGGATAAATAGTCACTTCCCTCAGTGGACTCTCCTAGTGTACACAGAGCAGATTGAACTTAAGCTCTCTTGCTTATTCATAACTTCAGATTTTAAGTTCTTCTGTATGTCAGGTGATTAGATTTGAGACCATTCTGCTATATGGCTTATAGTTTGTTTTTCTTCCTTTTCTTAGCTACAGTAGATGGCTAGAACACAGGTATTTCCCCTCACATTTTTTAGTAGGATCAACAGAACCAACCAGGGCATCAGTACTTTTAAAAGTTCCCTAGTCCTTCCTGTTCAATATTTGGTCTGCAGCCAAGAGGCATGGGCATCATCTCGGAGCTTGTTAGAAATTCACACTCTCAGGCTCCACCCAAAACTACTCAACATGAATCCACACTTTCACAAGACCTGTAGGTGATTCCTTAGATTCATTGACACTTAAGAAGCACAGCCCAGGTTATTCAAAAGTGCTTCTCAAATTTAGAGGTTTGGATCCAGATCCCTGGGCTTTGCTTACATATCCCAGCCTTCCTGAACATTGCTGGACATTCAGAAGCCCCTGAAAAGGAGATGAAGGTCCTTCCTGGAGACTCTGAGGGGCAGAGGAGAAGCTCCTAGCTCAAGCTCCAACTTCAAATTATCTATTAGGTCACCCAACAATATGTTTGTCCTGAAATAGGTGCTCAGTGTGTCAGATCAATGAGGGAAAAAGGAATTCTTGACCCTCAACACACCCTTGGGCTTCCCTTGAAGAAGTGGGTGTATGAATATTTTAATCATGCTGGAGAGATCAAAGCTGCCCAAAGTATTCTCTCTTAAGAATCAAAAGAGGCAAAAATTGAACATGCAGACTCCCAGACCCCTCCCCTGGCCCTGGTGTAAGATGCAGCCTTGGAATCTGTCTGTTTGACTGTGTCCCAGGTGATTCTGAGGTTTGAGAAATCTTTTAGAGGCATGGAACTAAACCTGTAAGTAGTCATTTCTTTTTCTTTTCCCCTAAACTATTTTTGCAAATCTATATTCATCACCAAACATTTTAAAGTAGACATCTAAATTTTTTTCATCCTAAGTTTAACCCTGTAAAGGATGTAATTTCTGGCCTAAAATAAAAATGGACACTTTAAGTAAATCAAACTGTTAATATCACTTTTTTACATGTATCCAAAAGAATGTAAATAATATAGGGTTCTGATATTCACCATCATCCATTTAAAAAATAGGAGAATGAGCTCTTAGTAATGGACAGAACATTTACACTGGTTTCTTTTCTCATTTAATCTTCCTTTCTAGTCCACTTCCCCCATAGGATTTTATAGAACATGGTCTATTTTATGCTTGAAAATCTTTTATTGTTTACCTTCTCTGTATGCTCTTCTATTTCTCATATTTATAAATTGATATTGAAATTTAAAAAATAATTTCCTGGAAGCATAAGGCCCAAATGTTTTTTTATTGATTTATCATATAATTATTAATAATACAGAATTGATAAAACCAGGTAAATATATTATAAGTTTTTACAGGTAATTTTTAGACATAATAAAATCTTTTTTTTTTTTTAAGATTTTATTTATTTATTCATGAGAGACAGAGAGAGAGAGAGAGAGGCAGAGGGAGAAGCAGGCTCCCAAGGAGCAGGGAGCCCGATGCGGGACTCGATCCCAGGACCCTGAGATCATGACCCGAGCCGAAGGCAGACGCCCAACCATCTGAGCCACCCAGGCACCCGACATAATAAAATCTTATTGGAAAAAAATAGCTTTTATTTCTGTTAAAAGAAAAGAAAATCTCAACATGATTTAGAAGCAGGTCTGCCACAAAGACTTGGATATGGGACAAGAATCAAGAGGGTGTCTGTATGAAAAATATCCCAGAAATAAGGAACAAGTGCAAAGGTCCTAATGCAAAAAGGTCAGTGTGGCTGGAACAGAGTGGGACAGGGCAAAGTACTAGGAACCTATGGGGGGTCCAGGAGGAATTTCTCACCATTGAGACTTTCCTACTGTGGAAACCTGTCACTTCATTTAACCCTGCTTTCCTACTGGAAATGCCCGGGGCTACTTGACAAGCCCAAAAGGCAGTTCTTCCACAGCTCCCAGGCAAGATTAAGGACCCTCTGTTCCAATGCCACTTTGAGTTTCATTTGTCACATTTACACATAATGACATTTTATTTATCTATTTATCCAGCTTTATTGACATATAATATTGTGTAAATTTAAGGTATACAATATGTTGGTTTGGTAAGAAAGTATTTTTAAAGTCATATCAGGTTATGGCACTTTAGAACATTTTAATTAGCAAACTGGATTTCTGTTCTAATTCTGTGACTTGGATGCACTGGAAGGAGTGGGAATACAAATATTTTTTGGCTGTCAGGGAAGCTTGAAGCCTTCCCTTCCCCGAAGAAATCGGTAGTCAAAGAGGGCTACAAGGGCATTGGGAGGGATAGCCTGAGATTCAATTTAGAAGATGTTAAGGGAAGGGAGAGTGAAGAGGGTGAGAGGTGACCAGAGCAAACCAGCATATGACCTTTGATCCTTGGAAACGGATTCAGAAAGGAGTGGGCTGATGTCTAGAAAAAGCTCTTGGGATTAAAGTGGGGACTCCTGGGCATCCCCTGGGAGCTGATTCTTCCAGTTCAGACCACCTGAGCAATTGTGGAGTGAGACCAGCTCCCCTTGCTGTCTGTGGGGACAGGGAGAGAGAGGACAGGTTTTTGTTCTCTGTAGCTGGAGTGATCTGTAAGAACTTCTAGTGCCTGGAAGAAGACATGTGCCCTTTTAGGTTCCTTTAGCTTGAGCTCTGTTGGAATAGCTGTGTGGACTCCCTTCCCTTGCCCCTGCTGACCCTGATAGCTCAAGACCCAGCTAAACGGGAGATAAGGTGGTGGGGCTTGGGAGGACAGAGAGAGGAGGGGGCACTCCCACCACCCACCTCCAACCTGGCAGGCAGCCCCTGGACCTGGCCTTGAAGCCCCACCCACATTCTTTCCTTGGTGGGGGCAATTTGTTTTTTTTTAATTTAATTTCATTATGTTATGTTAATCACCATACATTACATCATTAGTTCTAGATGAAGTGTTCCATGATTCATTGTTTGTGCATAACACCCAGTGCTCCATGCAGTACGTGCCCTCTTTAATACCCATCACCAGGCTAGCCTATCCCCCCACCCCCTCCCCTCTAGAACCCTCAGTTTGTTTCTCAGAGTCCATAGTCTCTCATGGTTCGTCTCCCCCTCCAATTCCTCCCTTTATTTTTCCCTTCCTTCTCCTAATGTCCTCCATGCTATTCCTTATGTTCCACAAGTAAGTGAAACCATATGATAATTGACTTTCTCTGCTTAACTTATTTCACTTAGCATAATCTCCTCCAGTCCCATCCATGTTGATGTAAAAGTTGGGTATTTTGATGGCTGAGTAGAAAGAGAAATTAGAGAAACGATTTCATTTACAATAGCACCAAAAACCATAGATACCTCGGAATAAACCTAACCAAAGAGGTAAAGGATCTATACTCTAGGAACTCAGAACACTCATGAAAGAAATTGAAGAAGACACAAAAAGATGGAAAAATATTCCATGCTCATGGATCAGAAGAATAAACACTGTTAAAATGTCTATGCTACCCAGAGCAATCTATACCTTCAACGCCATCCCGATCAAAATTCCAATGACATTTTTCAAAGTGCTGGAACAAACAATCCTAAAATTTGTATGGAATCAGAAAAGACCCCGAATGGCCAAGGAGAAGTTGAAAAAGAAAAACAAAGCTGGGGGCATCACGTTGCCCGATTTCAAGCTATATTACAAAGCTGTGATCACCAAGACAGCATGGTACCGGCACAAAAACAGACATACAGACCAATGGAACAGAATAGAGAACCCAGATATGGACCCTCAACTTCATGGTCAAATAATCTTTGACAAAGCAGGAAAAAACATGCAATGGAAAAAAGACAGTCTCTTCAATAAATGGTGCTGGGAAAATGGGACAGCCACATGCAGAAGAATGAAACTCGACCATTCTCTAACACCATTCACAAAGATAAATTCAAGTTGGTTGAAAGACCTCAATGTGAGACAGGAATCCATCCAAATCCTAGAGGAGAACATAAGCAGTAACCTCTTTGACATCGGCCACAGCAACTTTTCAAGATCTCCAAAAGCTAGTGAAACAAAAGCAAAAATGAACTTTTGGGACTTCATCAAGATAAAAAGCTCCTGCACAGCAAAGGAAATAGTCAACAAAACAAAGATGCAACCCACAGAATGGGAGAAGATATTTACAAGTGACACTACAGATAAAGGGCTGGTATCCAAAATCTATAAAGAACTTCTCAAACTCAACACCCAAAAAACAAATAATCAAGTCAAAAAGTGGGCAGAAGAGATGAACAGACACTTCTCTGAAGAAGACATACAAATGGCTAAGACACATGAAAAAATGTTCATCATCATTAGCCATCAGGGAAATCCAGCTCAAAACCACACTGAGATACCACCTTACACCAGTTAGAATGGCCAAAATGGACAGGGAAAGAAACAACAAATGTTGGAGAGGTTGTGGAGAAAGGGGAATCCTCTTACACTGTTGGTGGGAATGCAAGTTGGTACAGTCACTTTGGAAAACAGTGTGGAGGTTCCTCAAAAATTTAAAAATAGAGCTACCCTATGACCCAGCAATTGCACTCCTGGGTATTTACCCCAAAGACACAGATGTAGTGAAAAGAAGGGCCATATGCACCCCAATGTTCATAGCAGCAATGTCCGCAATAGCCAAACTGTGGAAAGAGCCAAGATGCCCTTCAACAGATGAATGGATAAAGAACATGTGGTCCACATATACAATGGAGTATTACTCAGCCATCAGAAAGGGTGGGGGCGATTTTCATCAAAGGTTTTGGCAATCACTCTGGTCAACAGCCGAAAATCCAAACAGGATGTTCGGAAACCTGACTGGAGCCGCATTTGGATATTATAGATTGGATTTTAATGGTCTTATAAAAGGGGTGGGATCTCCTGATCAGACCTCACTCAGAAAGGCATTTGGAGAGCAAGGTCAGAGCTCCACTGGAGCACGACTTGGTGCAGCTGAATGCTAGGGAAATTTCTCAGGAAAGCAGAAACAAGGATGCTCCAGCTTTTGCCTCCCTTGTGGCCCAGAGTGGGAAATATGGAGGCCCACTGAATCATCTGGAACACTCCTGGGACTGGTGAACTAATAAGATACTAATAAGTATCTTCCACTTTGCTTCTCTTAAACCATGGGTGGACAAACTTTTTCTGTAACATAGTAAATATTATAGGCATTAGGAGACATGCAGGCTCTGTTGCAGGGCTGGACTCTGCCATAGTAGTGCCGAAGCAGCCACCGACAGTAGCCTTAAACCAGTGATCACGGATGTGTCCCAATAAAACTTTATTTGTGGACACTGAAATTTGAATGTCATAATTTTCACATGTCACAAAATATTCCTTTGGGTCTTCCCAGCCCAAGTTTTAAAAAAAAATGTAGTATGTACATAATAAGTGTAATATATATATATATATATATATATATATGACATGATATGTATATATAGAACATATAATGTATATAAAGTAAAATATATATATAAAGTAAAAAAAAAAACAACCTTAAAAATGAGCCATTTTAGCTCACTGGCTATGCAAAAACAGGAGGTGGGCCAATCCCTGGCTTAAACCATTTGCAAAAATGCAGCTAGCATCCTATTAGTGAATTGCAAAATAAATTTAATGGGCCGCAATAAGTTTATGGAAAAAAATTAGAATTTTTCATTGAAGCTAAGATGCCATCAACTGTAAGACACAACATTATTTCTCCTATCACCCTATAATACAAAGAATATATGCTGCCAAACAAACTATTAAATGTCACCGATGAGATGCAGTCTTATTTCAGAAATGGGAAAATGGAAACACTAACTATTCCCTAGCATCGATAAAATTTGTTAATAGCATAGAAGGTTGCATATCCATTACAGGGAAGGTATTGTTTCAGAAAACTTTTGTTACAACTACACATACACAGCCCTACAACTGGCTGGAATGTTTCCCTTGCATGATAATGTTAAATTATTTGGATTTGGATTTCACTAAATGCTTGGAGAGCCTGGAATTAGTGGGTTTGGGCCTATTGTACACATAAGTGATCATACTGATAACAGCTACTAATTATTTGTGTAGCAAATATTTAGCATTGACAGTATGCTAGACATCTAGGATGTCTGGAACTTAGGATACAGCAGTAAAGGAACCACAAGTCCCTTTCCTCCCTCCACCTACTGGGTGGAGATAGAAAACAAAAGCAAGATACATTTATATAGAGTTGACCCTTGACCAGCATGGAAAGGGTTAGGAGCACCAACTCCCTGCACAGTAGAAAATCTGTGTAAACTTTTGACTCCCCCCAAATCTAACTACTATTAGCCTACTGTTGACTGGATGCCTTACTGATAGTATAAACAGTCAACTCACAGATATTTTGTATTTTCATGTATTGTATATTGTATTCTCATAATATAGTAAGCTAACAAAAAGAAAATGTTATTAAGAAAATCATAAGGAGGGGCACCTGGCTGAGTCAGTAGAGCATGTGATTCTTGAACTCGGGGTTGTGAGTTTAAGCCCTACGTTGGGTGTGTAGATTACTTAAAAATAAAATCTTAAAAAAAAAAAAAAAGAAAGAAAATCGCAAGAGAAAATATATTTACAGCACTCTGCCGTATTTATTGAAAAAATTTGCATATAAGTGGACCTGTGCAGTTCCAACCCATGTTGTTCAGGGTCAACTGTATTGGGTGTTAGGCAGGTGATAAGTACTAAGTTGAGAAATAGCGTTGGGGGTGAGTAGGGATGTGAGTTGGGGGAGGTGGTGATTTTTGATAGCATGGTTAGGGAAGCCTTGCTGAGAAGCTGTAGGACCTGAAGGAGGCCAGGAGCCAGGATGGGGATATCTGAGCATTCAAGGCAGGGCGAGCCACAAAAGTCTTGAGGAAGTATGGGGTGTGGTGCCTTGAGACTCACGGAGTAGGTGCAGTGGAGGGAAGCAGAGGCAGAAAAGACAAGGACTGGTGGGTATGGGCCAAAGGCCTAGGGCTCTTTTTGACATTTTGTGTTCATTGACCTTTCTTCTGAGTGAGTTGGGAAGCCATTGGAGTTCTATAAGCAAAAGACTGCCTGCCAGCTCTTTTACATATTTTAACAGGAGCACTGGGGATGCTATGGGGAGATATGACAAAAAAGGTATGAGGTTGGAAACTTCTGCAATGATCCAGGGACAGAACATGGTATCTTCAAACATGATCCAGGGAGAGAATAAGATGCCTGTAGTCATGATCCAGGGAGAGAATGTGGTGTCTTGGATCAGGCAGGGGGCAGTAGGGGTAGAAGAGAGTGGTCAGGTCCTGGATATCTTTGGAAAACAGAGCAGGCAGCGTTTGCTAATTGATTGGCTGTGGGGTATGGGGGAAAGATTGACAAAGGATGTCTCCAAAGTTTGTGAACTGAGTTACTAGGAGTGTTTACTCAGAAAAGGAACACGGCAGGAGGAGCAAGACTTTTTTTAGGGTCTAAGTTTTGGTAAGATTGGCTAGAGATCTTAAATATCCCAGAGGGTACACCTGGGAGTAGGGGGAGGCTAGCGTGATGCCTAGGGTGCTAAAATGCAGGAGGCAGGTGCTCTGAGATGCTGAACCTGTGCCTCTTTAACTCTTGCCCTTAAATATTGTGCCCCAAACCCTCACTTGCCTCACCCTAGTCATGGCCCTGCAAGAGGGCATGTTGAGCTTGCAATTGCTGGAGACCTGGGGGGCTGGAGAGGTAACTCTAGGACTATCTTGTCACCTAAATACTCGGAGCCTGTTTTCTCAGGTGTAAAATAAGGATGCTAATAGTTATCTCAGCATTTCAGGAGAGGATTAAATAGGCAATGATTTTGGTTTTTGGAGTAAATACTATTGGTTTTATTCAGACAGTAATTTACAAAAAGAAAGCACTGGAAGTTGAAGGGACCTCTTCAGGCAAAAAGCAGTTGTAAAATGGCAGGTCTTTCCTTGTCATGTGAGGACAAACAAGTGCCAGAACCACCAGAGAAGAACATAGAATCCAAACACAGGAACAGAGAAAATGAAGATGTTGAGCTGATTTTAGTAGGCGTGGAACATGTAAATGAAGATGCAGAAATTCTCTTTATCAGAGCAATTTCAAATTCCAAACCAGTCATTTCAAACATTTTGAACAGAGTGACCCTGGAATGATATTCCAAAAGAAAGAAAGGCTACTGAAGTCAAGATCCTGCTTGTGCACTGCAGCCCACAAACCACATGACCCATGGGCCCTAATAGTGGCCACCCCAATCTGCATGGAGAGTAATAGATCATCCTATTATTTTTGAGCCTTCATCTAAACCTGATTCTAAAATAAGCTCACCACAAGTCATGCCTCACAGTCCCTCAGATTTGCTCTCTCCCTATCTCACTGTCTAATTGGAGTTATACTTTTTGTAGGAGGCAAGGAGAAGTCCTTGCAATTCAAAGCAACTTCCCGCTTCCAATATAAACAGTGGAAATCCCAGAAGACCTAAACTCAGTGATGGAATCCCAGGAGGACATTCCTCAGCTGTGGCCATTTCTCTCCTACAGTGAGCATGAGCACAACCTCAAAACGTGTCCCATCTTCATTAAGCCATGTTCAGAATGGAGCATTATTTTCTTGGGCTTATGTAAATGATAGGACATATTTCAATCTTATGGATCTAGACACACAAAAAAAATAGTTTGAAAAGCCTGGAAAAAACAGACTTCTTAGTCTAGCAAGTCAAAATTAGACTGTTGATCCTAAGAAAGAAAATCTGATCATGTTACTTCATGACTTTTACTATGGGCAGCATAAAGGAGACAGGCAGCCAAAACAGAAGACTCACACAACCTTTAAATGCCTCAGCTGTTTGGAAGTTCTAAAGAATGTCAAGTTTATGAGCCATGTGAGGAGCCATTTCGAACTTGAGAAGCAGAAGGGCGACAGCTGGGAAAGCCACACCACCTGCCAGCACCGCCACCCCCGATTTCCCACTCCCTTCCAGTTGCAATGTCACACTGAAAATGTACACACCACCCAGAAGCCCTCCGCTGTCTGTAAAGTTTGCGGATTGTCATTCAAAACAGATCAGGTTCTCTTGTAGCACATGAAGGACAATCATAAGCCTGATGCCCTATGTGTGCCAGGTTTGCAATTACAGATCGTCAGCCTTTGCTAATGTGGAAACACGTTCCAGAACATGCCATGAAAACACTAAGAATTTGCTCTGTCCATTCTGTCTCAACATTTTCAGAGCTGTCATACTCTACATGAATCATTTGTGGAGCCACCAAAACAAGAGTCTCTCAGTGTTCCAAATGCCGACTGCGGTTTTTGACTTCAAAGGAGAAAACAGAGCATCAAACCAAGGATCATCGGGCTTTTAAAATGCCAAAACAATTGGAAGGGTTGCCTCCTGAAACAAACTTCAGTTCAACCAAGTTCAAGAGATGCTGCATCCATTCTTGTGAGCAACGCTCACTTCTAGCTGTCACCTGTAAAACCTAAAAAGAGGACTGCCATGAACTCTAGCTATTCCAGATGTTACCACAGCTAGCATTATAGCTCAAATTATGTTCTGCCCACCTCCAGGGATACTGAAAGTCAGAATTGAGGCTAGGCCATCTGTACATCATGTCTGTGGATGATAATAGTCAGTGATAGTCAGGTTTTACAGTGACAATTCTTTTGGTCCCTACTGTCAAGAAGTAGCATAGAAGGCTTCCTTATGCTCCTTCCCAGTCAACCTCTCTCTGCAAAGTAACCACTATTTTGACCTCTACTACCAAAGATTCATTTTTTTCCCTGTTTTTAAGCTTTTTTTTTTAAGATTTTATTTATTTATTTGACAGAGAGAGACACAGCGAGAGAGGGAACACAAGCAGGGGGAGTGGGAGAGGGAGAAGCAGGCTCCCCGCAGAGCAGGGAGCCCGATGTGGGACTCAATCCCAGGACCCTGGGATCATGACCTGAGCTGAAGGCAGTCGCTTAACCAACTGAGCCACCCAGGTGCCCCTCCCTGTTTTTAAGCTTTAAGTAAATGGGAATCACACAACAGATTTTTGTCTTTGTTTTTCTTTAAATAAGTGGGATGCATGCATTCTTGCTGTATGCAAGCATAGGATGTTCTTTTTCATTGCTGGGTAGAATCCCATTGAATGAATATGGTAGAGTTGTATATGTCCATTTTACTCCTGATGGACTTTGAGGCTGATTCTTTTGCTATTTGGAATAAAGCTGCCATGAGTTGGTGCATGTCTTTTGGCAGACATATGTAGTCATTTCTCTAGAATATATGTATACTAATGAGAAATTCCAGAACTACACTGACTTAGCTTTTAGTGCAGATTTTGTCAAACACTTTTTGTCAGAGTGATTGACATAATTTACATTTCCACCAACAGTATTGAGAATTCCAGTGCTGCAGATACAATACTTGGTACTGTCAGTCCTTTCCATTAGTGCCATTCTCTTGAAGTTGTAGAGGTACGACATTGTTGTTTTCATCTACATTTCCCTGATGAGTAATGACCTGGAGAATATTTTTTTTCATATGATCATTGGCCACTTGAATACCATCCTGTTTTATTAAGTACCTATTCAAGTCTTGCCCCCTCTTATTTATTTATTTATTTATTTATTTATTTATTTATTTATTTATTTATTTATTTATTTATTTTAGAGAGAGAAAAAGAGAAAGAGCAGGAGTGGGAGGGGCAGAGAGAGAGAGAGAGGGAGAATCTCAAGCAGACTCTGCAGTGAGTGCGGAGCCCAACTCGAGGCTTGATCCCAGGACCCTGAGATCATGACCTGAGCTGACACCAAGAGTCAGATGCCCAAACAACTGCGCCACCCCAGTGCCCCATCTTTTTTTTTTTTTTTTTTTTTAACTAGACTGTCAGTTGGGAAGGGCATGAGGGAACTGCTGGGGCACTGGAAATGTCCCACATCTTGACCTGGATGGTGGTTTCACGGGTGTATATATGTGCATTAGGATTGGTGCTTCATGGTGCATGATATTTAAGAAATTATTGTCTACTAAGAACGTAAATATATTCCTCCTAAGTTTTCTTCTAGAAGCTTTACTGTTTAGCCTTTTGCATTTGGAGATTAGCATTTGAATCAGCAGACTGAGTAAGCAAGATAAACCCTCAGCAACATGGGTGAGCATTATCCAATCCAATCCATTGAGAGCCCTAAGAGAACAAAAGTGAAAGAAAAGAAATTTTCCCCTCTCCTTTCTTGAGATGGGACATCCATCTCTCCTGCCTTTGGACATCAGAGCTCCTGGTTCTTGAGCCTTCAGACTGAGACTGAATTATGCCACTAGCATTCCTGGTTCTCTAGCTTGCAGACAGCATAAAGTGGGACTTCTTGGTCTCCATAATTGCATAAACCCCATCTCTCTCTCTTTTTATCCTATTGGCTCTTTCTTTGTGGAGAACGCTGACTAATACAAATATCTGGGAGTTTAAATTCTCCAGCATTGTTGTTCAAAGTTGTCTTGGCTATTCAGGTGCTTTGTTAAATTGCAGTGGTTACAATGGCCATCCTTGTCTTGTTCTTAGACTCATATATAATAGTTCATCATTAATCATGGTGTTAGCTGTAGGGCTGTTTGTAGCTACCCACTGACTTTGGGGGAATTGAGCTAGAAATCAATAACAGAAAGACAATTGAGAAAAAAAAAAAACCCAAAGTTCAGAAATGAAGCAATATAATTAAAAACAGGGCTGTAGGGAAGCCAGGGGCCTAAAGAGCAAAGTGCCATTTTTGCACTTTCACAAACCTCTTAAATACTGTTCTCTCTGCTCATTATAAGATGGAGCTAAAGCAATTAGAAGGAATTCATATTTAAACTGCATATATTTGAAAAGAAGAAGGGTTGGGGTGGGCAAAATGGGTGAAGGGGATCCAGAGGTTCGAACTTTCAGTTATAAAATAAGTCATGGGGAGGTAATGTATAACCTGGTGACTATAGTTAATAATACCATAGTGCTTAATCCCATTGGATGAATATGGTAGGGTTGTATATGTCCATTTTATTCCTGATGGACTTTGAGGCTGATTCTTTTGCTATTTAGAATAAAGCTGCCATGAGTTGGTGCATGTCTTTTGGTAGACACATGTAGTCATTTCTCTAGAATATATGTATACTAATGAGAAGAGATTTACTAAGAGAGTAAATCTTAAACGTTCTCATCACAAGAAAAAGAATTTGTAGCTATGTTTGGTGATGGATGGATGTTCACTAGACTTATTGTGATCGTTTCGCAATATATACAGATATTCAAATATTGGATCGTTATGTTGTACACCTGAAACTAATATAATATTTATGTCAATTGTCCCTCAGTGAAGAAAAGGAGGGAAGAGAAGGAGAAGAAAGTTCGGAAAAATAATGATCTAAATCAGTGCTGTCGAGGGTGCCTGTGTTGGTTAAGTGTCTGTCTTCAGCTCAGGTCATGATCCTGGGGTCCTGGGATCAAGTCCTGCTCAGTGGGGAGTCTGCTTCTCCCTCTCCCTCTGCTGCTCTCTCTCTGTCAAATAAATAAATAAAATCTTAAAAAAAAAACCCAGTGCTGTCAACAGAAGTTTCTGCAGTGATGGAAATGTTCTATATCGGCTGTGGCCAGTATGCTACACGTGACTGCTGAGCCATTGAAATGTAGCTAGTATGACTGAGGTACCTGATTTTTAATTTATTTAATTTTGATTAATTTAAAATTAAATTTAAAGGTAAGGTAAACAAATCTTCCTTATAAATGAAGTCCAAATAATTTTTGTACTCTCAATGATTTGTGTATCTCATAGACACTCTCCCCTCAATGAGACTACATGTCCTTTCCTGAGGGTGGGCTAGATTAAGTGACTTGCCTCCAAAGAGTGGAATATGGAAAGGAGAAAAAAGTAACTCTACAGTGGAGAAATTAGTGGTAAGTCACAGTGATACCATGTATCCCTGATGGTAAGTGATAAGGACATATCACCTCTGTAGTATCATTCTAAAAACCTATATCCCCAGTGTAACCATGAGGAAAACATCGAACCCATATTGAGACATTCTGCAAAATATCTGACCCTTAAGGACTCCTTAAAATTGTCAAGGTCATGAAAAACAAGGAAAGTTTAACAAACTGTCATAGACCTGAGTAGGCTAAGGAGACACTATGACTAAGTGCAGTGCAGTATCCTGTATGGGAATCTGGAACAGAAAAAGGACATTAGTAGAAAAACTAGTGAGATTTGAATAAAGCCTGGAGCATAGTTAATAGCAACCTAATGAAGGATATTGAAGTAATTTTGAGGCCTAAAGGAGGTAATTTCCCAAATACACATTTTAGACATTGAAAATGCTTTCTCTGTATCTACATCCTCTTCATTTTGCCCATGGTATACTTCACTGAACAGAAATCCTCAAATGCAAAGGATCAATAATATTTAGACTGTGTGATCTGACCATAATACAACAAGATGAGAAATTTACAAAGGAATTGCTTTTTAAAATCCCACACATTTGGAAAATAAATACCATATTACTATATAACCCTTGCGTTAAAAAGAGAATTACCAGGGAAATTAAGACACACTTAGAATTGAAGGATAATGAACATATTATGAAGCAAAAATTATAGGATACAGTTAAATTGGTACTTAAGTAAATGAAGGTAAATTTATAGCATTACATATAAGAGAAATAACTGGGAGTTTACAAATAAACCACCTATGCATTTACCTCAAAAAATTGTAAAGAGGATAACTTCGTATGGCGACAGATGGTAACCACACTTATGGTGATTACTGTGTAATGTATAGAATGTCATATCGCTACACTGTACACCTGAAACTAATATAACATTGTATATCAACTACACTACAATTTAAAAAAAAACTTAAAAATATTGTAAAGAGGAACCACAGAACCTATAGAGATAATAAGAAAGTAAAGAGTGGAAAATATAAATGAGCTAGAGATGAAAATCGCCTTATAGTTTAACAAACCCAAAAGCTGTCTTTTTTTTTCCCCCCTTTTCGAAACATTACTAAACTAGACAGACCTCTGGCAGAAATGGCAATTTAAAAAAATCTGTAAAGGGCCAGATAGTACATATTTTAGGCTTTTGAATATGATTTCTGGCAATTGACAATACCTAAAGGAATGGGTATGTCTGTCTTCCAATAAAACTTTATTTATGGACACTGCAATTTAAATTTTATATAATTTTCACATGTTACAAAATAATATTCTCTTTGTGGTTTTTCTCAGACATTAACGAATGTAAAATTTATTCTTAGGTCGCTGCAAGCTATACAAAAATAGGTGCCAGGCTATTTTTGTATAGCTTGACTAGATGCAACATCAAGAGTATGGGCGTCAAGACTCAGTTGCGTGGTCAAGTTCTCTTAAACATGGGGCGGGCAGCTAGTGTTTCACGAAAAAGGGACCACACCTGAGGATTATGAGAACTAACCTCCAAGTGGGCAAACATACCCCCTGATGGACTGGGAGCCTGCCCTTATCCTTGAACCCTGGTCGGCTCTGCAACCTTGGACCTCCCAAGACTCTTCCAGGGACTGAGGGTCATTGCGGACGCCCTCACCCCTTTCAGCCTGACCCCGCGCCCAGGGATCGCCACCGGGGGCGCCAGAGCGCGCGCAGGCGCCGGACCGGCCTCGCCGCCAATCAGATCGCAGCGCCCAGAGCCGCGCCGGCCTGGGGCCCCGCACCTGGCAGCCAATCACAGATCGCAGCGGGCGCGCGTGCGGAGGCGGTGGCGTCGGCGGCGCCGTCGGCGGCGCCTGGGGCCTGAGGAGGCGTCGTCCCCTCAGGCTTCGCCTGGGGAGCGCCTCGGGGCGGTGCGCCTCCCGCGGCTCAGGGACTGCTGCGGACCGGGGCCGGTAAGGATGGGGGCGTGGCGCGGCCCCAGTGTTCCCAGAGGGGAGATGGGAGGGATTCCGCGGCCGCAGCCCCGCGGGCCACACCGCTCCTGGTCTCGCTCTGCCTGAGCGGCCTGTGCCTGTTGCTGCGGCCTCCGAAGGGAGTGTAGGGTAAGCGGCCTCTGGCGGGTCCTGAGACCCCCTTCGCGCACACCCCCTTACCCGATCTCCGCAGGCGCCTTTCAGGCAGCATCCCCTCCCCCACCCTGGCGGGCCGCCCCCATCCCCCAAGCCTGGGCCCAGCCTGGGCCTCCTGGAGAAGGGGCCGGCGCTGGCTCCTAGTACCTTCCCCTCCCCCGGCCCGCTGGGGTCTCTTGTGGAACTTAAGGCGTTTAAACGCCCCCAGCCAGCCTCCTCCCCGTTCTGGGCATCTGTCGGCCCAGACCCTTGAAGGCGATTCAAGCATTTGTGAATTCATTTATTGCTTCCTCGCCCCTGCCTCAGCGCCTTGTTAATTTTTCTGGTTTACTGTATCTCTGCCTGGACTCTATTTCAGACTCTTTCACCCTAGTGAAGTCCTCCTGACAGCCAGGACCCGGGGTGGTTTCCAGGCTTTGGATCTGGGCGGTTGGCAGGCATAGTGTTTTCTTTACTGAGAGAGGGTGGATGGGAGGAACAGGTGTGGGGGAAAGGACACCAGTTCTCTTCTGGTTAAGTGGGAGATGCTTAATGAACATCCAGATGGCAATGTCAGGTAGGCAGTGGGGTATAAAATATTCCTGTAATGTGTAAGTAGCCCTAATCCTCCTCTACGGTTGCCTCAAGGATGTGACCTTCTCCTGCCTGGAATAGCTCAAGTTCTTAGAAGTTTCAATGCACACCTGAGGTAAGACGAGAGGTCTTTATAAGGACCAAGACTGTACCACTTTTCTTCAGTTTTCTCTTATTTTCTTCTGTGTTACTGTTCAGACAGTGTTTCCTGAGTGTGTATGACCTGAATATGTCAGATAAATTCAAGCCAATCACTGATTTAGGTAATTCTGGAGCTCTCTATATTGCTTCCTTAAAAACAGGGAGGGTGGCATTCTTTCACCTGCTCTCTTGAAAGGAAAAGGAAAGTAAGAGGATCAGACATTTAAGCTATGTAAAACGGACTTCTTTTACAATGGTAGTAGGAGGCTAAAATGGGCTGTTTTGCATACCTAAGATTTCAGCTAATGTATTAAGTATTAAAGTGGTTCATTCAGGGTAAATGTGTATTGGTTAAAAATGATTACATAGGTTTGCTTTGTTCATTTCTACAACCTTTTCCTAAGGGCTTTATTTCATGAAGTAATTGAATGTGACTGGGTAGGGGAGGCCATATGAATTCATTTCATGCCAGTAGGCAAAACAGTAAGTAAGTTGTATGCCCAGTAACTTGTGTATATAGCGCAGTGAGACCCATTATATAGTTAGTTATCTATTGCTGTGTAACACATTGTCTCAAACTTAATGACCTAAGAAATGTTTATTTCACTGTCCTACTCTAGAATCTAGGACTGGTTTAGCTGGGTGATTCTGGCTCAGGGTATCTTATGAGGTTGTAGTGAAGCTTTTGACAGGATTGGCCGTCTCTGAAGACTTGAGTTTTGTTGGATGATCAGTGTCTGAGCTTGCTCACTTGACTGTAGTTCTTCACTCTGTGGGCCTCTCTATGGGGCTGCTCCTGTCATGGCAGCTGGCTTCCCTCAGAGTGAGTGATTCAAGAGAGAACTTGCTCCCAAGATGAAGTGCAGAGTCTTCTTCAAAAGTTGCATACCGTTACTTCTGTATTTGCTTAGTCACATAGGCTAACCCTGTGATAGTGTGGGAGAGGACTACACAAGAGTGTGAATACCAGGAGGCAAGATTCATTTGGGGCCATCTTGGAGACTGGCTACCACACCCATTTATCCACCATTCCAATTCTTTTCCATATTGTTCTGTTATTATGAGTGAATTATTTGGCTCCAGGCTAAGGGCAAAACCTCCCCTTGTGTACTAAATCCAAGCAGTTTTTGTTTACTCAAGAATATTGTTCCAGCAAGTCTCCTCTTTGTCCTGGATTAAGTTTTCAGTTTCTCTGGATCATTCTCATCAACGAACAGACTGATTGTAATGTCACCTCTCATTAAAAATCCATCTTTTAATTGCACATCCCCCTTCTGCCAATTTTATTTCATATTTGCTTTTCATTAGAGGAAAATTTCTCCAGAGTTGTCCATATTTGCTTCCTCCAGTTCTCCCATTCTCCTTTAAATCCACTCGTGTTAAGATCACCAGTGAATTCCACAGTGCTTAACCCCAATGGTCAGTTGTTACTTTTTTTTAAGATTTTATTTATTTATTTGAGAGAGTGAGAGAGAGAGAGAGAGAGAGTGAGCACCAAGGGAGAGTGAGAGAGAGAAGCAGACTCCCCACGGAGCAGGGAGCCTGTTGCAGAACTTGACCCCAGGACCCCAAGATCATGACCTGAGCCGAAGGCAGATGCTTAACTGACTGAGCCACCAGGCGTTCTGAATTGTTAGCTATTAATTTATGTGATCTATCGCAGCATTTATCAGAGTCACTCATTTCTTCTTCCCTGAAAATAATTTTTCATTTGGATTACAACATGCTTTTTCTCCATTCTCCTTTTATCATTCCCCCCCCCCCCACCCCTAGTTGGCTCTAAGTAACTCTTCCTTCTTCGTATCCTTTTCTGGTTTTTTCTCATGTTTCTGACCTCTAACCAATGGAATGCTCCAGGACTTGGATATCAGACCTTTTTCCCTAGATGACCTCATCCAGTCTTGTGTTTTAAATAACATTACATGCCAAAGACTCCAAAATTTGTGTACTTAGCCCAGGTCTTTCCCTGAGCTCTGGTCTCATATTTACTTGCTCAGCATCACCCCTTATATGTGTCATCCTTTTCTTCCCATCCCAAATCCAATCTATCAACAAATCTTGTGGACCTTCAGGTTTTGATCTAGAATTTGACCCCTTCTCAGTATCCCTGTCTTGTATTATAATAATCTTTTGTCTTTATTATTTCAGTAGCCTCTTAACTTGCCTTCCTGCTTCCAGTTAGTACTTTCTAAAGTCTTATTTTTTCACACAGCAGCCAGAGTAATCCTTTTGAAATGAAAGATCATATCACTCCTCACTCAAAATTCTCAGTGACCTATTATACTCAGAGTAAAAACCAAAGAACTTAGAATGGACTACATTAACATACTACAACAAACTCATTCTTTGATCTCCTCTCCAGTTTCTCTCCCTTTCCATTGGCTTGCCTATGTTAGCCTCTTGACCAGTCCTTAAATTTGGTAAGCATGCTCCAGTCTCAGAGCCTTTGTATTTGTTCTTCCTTCTGCTGGAGAATTCTTCCCCAGATCTCCATAACCATGCCATACAAATATCAGCCTGCCTTCATACTACCTGGCTCATTTTTGCCTTTATTTTCTCTATAGCATTTATAACCATTTGAAATTTTATATATATGTATACACACATATAATAATATAAAATGTTTTATATGTTTTATACTACATTATGTATTGAAATATGTAATATGTGATACTATTAACATTGCACGCAATAACATTATGTGTGTATATTTTCTTAAATGTATTTTCCAGTTACCTCTATTGCAGTGTCAGCTCCCTGAAGAAGGGGTCTTTGTTTCAATCACTACTATATCCCCAGTACCTAGACCAGTACCTGGCATATGTTAGGATCACCAAATACTTCCTAATACTCAAATTCCTCACAAAGACTTCTTTTTTTTTTTTTTTAATTTTTTTTTTTTTTAAGATTTTATTTATTTATTTGAGAGAGAGAGAATGAGAGACAGAGAGCATGAGAGGGAGGAGGGTCAGAGGGAGAAGCAGACTCCCTGCCGAGCAGGGAGCCCGATGCGGGACTCGATCCCGGGACTCCAGGATCATGACCTGAGCTGAAGGCAGTTGCTTAACCAACTGAGCCACCCAGGCGCCCCTCACAAAGACTATCTTGATGTTTCTCCCTCCCCTTTTCTCTGTTAGGGGTTAGGGTTAGGAGATTGTCAAAACTGTATGATTCTTTATGATTATGCTCTTGTGTCATTTCTTTGTTTCTCAGTCTTTTGTGGACAGGAATATGTTCCAATTCTACTAATTTAATATGTTTTATAGTTGTAGTTCATCCAAAATCGTGAACATCAGAACATTACCAACCTTATATGTATGACCACTCATAGAACTTATGATGATCTTTCCATAGAGTAACAATTTCTCCCTAATTTCTTAAAGAAAGGGAGAGAGAGAGAGAGAGAGAGAAAGAAAGAAAGAGAAAGAAAGAAAAAGAAATTCCCCCCTCCTCCTTTTTTTGCACCCAGAAGTTCTAACACAGCATTATTATGTTAGGGTCAATTTGATATGAAAAAAAATAATAGTGACTATCATATTTTGGTTTCATAACACTTAAAAAATTTGGGTACAAGTTATTTTAAGCCATCCTTTGTAAGTTCCGTACACTTATCAACCACAATATTCTTAGGTGCATTCCTTATTCTTTCCTTTAAATGTATAAATTAGTCATTTGATTAAGCATTAGAATTGTATACATTTGAAAACAAACTATGGATGCTTTGTGGAAGTCTTACCAGGATTTTTCCTTTGGGAGCTTTCCAATAGCAGGGAGATATATGTTACATAGAGATTCATGACAGGGCACATCTAGTGTGCATAGAATATGCTCTCACCACTTTCACAACTTCCAGATTCCTTACAAGTAGGTTGATTAATTTATCACTGAAATTGTTTTATTAATGGGGGAGGAAGAGAGAGAAAATAAGCACAACTTCCCTGTGAGCACAGAGCCCGACATGGGGCTTGATCTTACAACCCTGAGATCAGGACCTGAGCTGAAATCAAGATTCGAATGCTTAACTGACTGAGCCACCCAGACGCCCTGAAATCGGGGTATTTTTAAGAGTGAAAAGTGGCACTTTTAAAAAATACATGGGGGGGGGGGCGCCTGGGTGGCTCAGTCATTAAGCGTCTGCCTTCGGCTCAGGTCATGATCCTGGGGTCCTGGGATCGAGCCCTGCATCGGGCTCCCTGCTCAGTGGGAAGCCCGCTTCTTCCTCTCCCACTCCCCTTGCTTGTGTTCCCTCTCTCGCTGTGTCTCTCTCTGTCAAATAAATAAATAAAATCTTTAAAAAAAAATACATAGGGGCAAGAGGTCAAACTCGATTGTCCCGGTCAAATCAGGATATTTAGCAGTCCTAATCATAATTGATACCTTAGTATCAGAGTGGTGTCCACTCTACTATCTATCCAGAAGATATCCATCTATCTAGATGTCCTATCTATCTAGAAGATATCCATCCATCCCTAGGAATGTATACTTCCCCACTACAAATTTGTAAGCTGACCACTTGATACTAGTTTAACTCTCTTTATGGGCTAGATTAGTTTGCCTTGTTACCATAATCCTAATTACCTAATTCTTGTTACATGAATGGAGTCTGTTTAGAGGCTTTGAAAATTTAGTATCAGTTGTTGGGATGTGTGGGGTGGGGGGGGGCGGTCACACCAGCCTATTGCTAGGCATTTTTTTGTTTGAGATATAATTCACATACTATACAGTTCACTCAGTAGAATGCAAAATTGAATGATTTTTAGTATATTCACAAAATAGTGCAGTCTTTACCACTATCTAATTCCTGAACATTTCATCAACCCTAAAACCCTGTATTAGTTTCCTGTGGCTACTATAACAAATTACCACAATCTTGGTGGATTAAAACAACAAAAATTTATTCCCTCTCAATTCTGGAGGCCAGAAGTTAGAAATCAGTTTCACCTGACCTAAATCAGGGTGTTGGCAGGGCCACCCAACCCCAGAGACTCTAGGGCAGAATCCATTGCTTGCCTCTTCCAGCTGGCATTCTTTGGTTGTGGCCATGTCATTCCAGTCTTGTTACAAAGCTTTCTCCTACTGTATATGTGATATCTTCTGCCTCTCTTACTGGGGATACTTATGATGGTATTTTGGGCTCATTTGTATAATCCAGGATAATCTCCCCATCTCAAGATTCTTTTTTTTTTTTTTTTTAAGATTTTATTTATCTGCGAGAGAGAGAATGAGAGACAGAGAGCGTGAGAGGGAGGAGGGTCTGAGGGAGAAGTAGACTCCCTGCTGAGCAGGGAGCCCGATGCGGGACTCGATCCCGGGACTCCAGGATCATGACCTGAGCCGAAGGCAGTCGCTTAACCAACTGAGCCACCCAGGCGCCCCTCCCCATCTCAAGATTCTTAATCACATCTGCAAAGACCCTTTTCCCAAGTCAGATAACATATATATGTTTCAGGGATTAGGATCCAGTATTTTTTTGAGGTCATTATTCAACCTACTACATTTCCTCATTCTCTCCCCACCCCAGCCCATGGCAACCACTAATTTATTTCTGTTTCTGTGGATTTGCCTATTGTAGACATTTTTTGTGAGAGGAATCATACAATATGTGGCCTTTTTGTGTCTGGCTTTATTCACTTAGCATCTTTTCAAGGTTCATCCATGTCATACATGTTCAGCACTACCTTATTTGTTTTCATGGCTGAATAACATTCCGTTGTATGGCTGGCTATACCACAGTTTGTCCATTCATCAGTTAATGGACATTTGGATTGTTTGCCCTTTGTGGCAATTATGAATAATGCTGCTGTGAACATTGTTGAGCAAATTTTTGTATGGACTTAACGTTTTCAACTCTTTGGGGTATATACCTAGGAGTGAAATTGCTGGATCATATACCTCTATATTTAATTTTTGAGATGCTGCCAAACTGTTTTCCGAAGTGGCTGACCGTTTTACAGCAGTTATACTGGCGATATATGAGGATTCTGATTTCTCCACATTCTCTGTGACACTCTTTACTGTTTCTCTTTTTGATTATAGTCAACCCAGTGGATATGAAGTGGTATCTCATTGTGATTTTGATTTACATTTCCCTAATAACTAATTGTGTTGAGCAGCATTTCTTGTGCTTATTGTATTATTTGTATATCTTCTTTGGAGAAATGTCTATTCAAACTTTTTGCTCATTTTTTTATTGTGGTAAAAAACATAAACATAAATTTTACCATCTTAGCCATTTAAGTGTAAATATATTAACATTGTTTTAAAACAGATCTCTAGAACTTCTCATTTTGCAAAATTGAAACTCTGTATCCATCCCATTAAACAACAAAGTCCCTTTTTCCCTCTCTCCCTAGACCCTGGTATCCACCATTCTACTTTTTGTTTCTTTTCTGTTGCTTTGACTACTTTAGATAACTTCACATAAGTGGAATTAATATAGTATTTGTCTTTTTTGTGACTGCTTTTTTAATTTAGCATAATGTGTCCTCAAGATTCATGGGTGTTGTAGTATGTGACAGGACTTCTTATAGCTGGATAATATACCATTGTATGTATATACACATTGTTAAAATTTATTCATCAGTTGATGAGCATTTGGGCCGCTTCCACCTTTTAGTTATCAGAACAGTTCTGCTGTGAACATGGGTGTGCAAATATCTCTTTGAAATCCTGTTTTCATTTCTTTTGGATATATATCCAGAAGTGGGATTGCTGGATCATATGGTAGTTCGATTTTTAATGTTTTGGGGAACCTCTTTTGCTTTGCATAGCAGTTGCACCATTTTACATTCCAGCCACAGCACATAAGGATTCTAATTTCTTCATATCCTTACCAGCAGTTGTTATTTTCTGGTGTATTTATTTATTTTTATATATTTTATAGTAGCCATCCTAAGGGGTGTGAGTGATATATCATTGTGGTTTTGATCCACAATTCTCTGATTACTGTCATGTTGAACATCTTTTCATATAGTTGGCCATTTGTATATCATTTTTGGAGAAATTTCTATATAATTCCCTTGCCCATTTTTTTAGTTTTTATTTAAGTAATCTTCCCTCCCACCCCAATGTGGGGCTCAGACTCACGACCATGAGGTCAAGAGTCACATGCTCTTTAGACTGAGTCCCTTATCACATATATGATTTACAAATATTTTCTCCCATTCTGTGGGTTGTCTTTTTACTTTCATGATGGTATCTTTTGAAGGACAGAAGGTTTTAATTTGATGAAATCTTCTTTTATTAAATTTATTTAAATTTGATTAATTAACATATAGTGTATTACTAGTTTCAGAGATAGAGTTCAGTGATTCATCAGTCTTATATAACACCCAGTGCTCATTACATCCTGTGCCCTCCTTAATGCCCATCATCCAGTTACCCCATCCCCCCACTCCCCTCCCCTCCAGCAACCCTCAGTTTGTTACCTATGATTAAGAGTCTCTTATGGTTTGTCTCCCTGTCTGATTTAGTCTTGTTTTATTTTTCCCTCCCTCTGCCATGCTCCTCTTGTTTTGTTTCTTAAATTCCACATAACAGTGAAGTCATATGATAATTGTCTTTGAATGACTTATTTCGATTAGTATTAAATAGCCTCTAGTTCCATCCATGTCATTGCAAATGGCAAGATTTCTTTTTTTTTTTTTTTTGCTGGCTGAGTAATATTCCATTGTATATATATACCACATCTTCTTTATCCATTCATCTGTCGGTGGACATCTGGGCTCTTCCATAGTTTGACTGTTGTGGACATTGCTGCTATAAACATTGGGGTGCAGGTGCCCCTTCAGATCACTACATTTGTATCTTTGGGGTAAATCCCTAGTAGTGCAATTGCTGAGTCATAGGGTATCTCTATTTTCAACTTTTTGAGAAACCTCCATACTTTTTTCCAGAGTTGCCGTACCAGCTTGCATTCCACCAACAGTGTGAGAGCTTTCCCTTTGATGAAATTCTGTTTATTTTTCTTTTGTCATTATTCTTTTGGTACCTTGTCTAAAAAACCATTTACTTCTATTTTTTTAAAAAAGACTTACAGTTAGCTCTTACATTTAGTTCTACAGTCTATTTTGAGTTACTATTTTTTTTAATATGCTGTAAGTAGGGGTCCAACTTAATTCTTTTGATGTGGATGTTCACTTGTTCCAACATTTTTTGAAAAAACTTACTGTTCCTGACTTAATTATTTTGCTATTCTTACTGAAAATCAATGGACGATTAGTGTATGGGTTTATTTTTGGACTCTGAATTGTATTCTATTGATCTGTGTTTCTGTCTTTTTGCTAGTACCACACTCTTGATTACTGTAGCTTTGTAGTAAGTTTTGAAATCAATGTGAGATTTTCATTTCTTCTTTTTCAAGATTGTTTCGGCTATTCTGAATCTTTTGCATTTCCATCTGAATTTTAATTTCTGTGAAAAAGCTGGGATTTTGACAGATCACTATCGGGAATCTTGCCATTTTAACAATATTAAATCTTATGCATGAACATGGGATGTATGCATTTACTTAGATCTTTTTTAATTGCCTCAGCAATATATTCAGTATAATTCAGTGTTTTCAGTATGAAAGTCTAGCATTTTTTTCTGGAAATTTATTTCTAAGTATTTTACCCTTTTTAATGCTAGTGTACAGAGAACTGCTTGTTTAATTTCATTTTCATAGTGTTTATTGCTAATGTATAGAAATATAATTGATGTTTTATATTGATCCTATATTGTTTATTCTAATACTAATTCCTCAGGATTTTCTATATACGAAATCATGTCCTCTTCAGTATAGTTTTATTTCTTTTTTCCAGTCTGAATGCTTTTTTTTTTTTCCTTGTCTGATTGTCCTGGTTAAACAACTTCCAGTATAATGTTGAATCAGAATGGTAGAAGTAGACATCCTTGTCTTGTTCCTGATCTTAGAGGAGAAGCTTTCAGTCTTTTTTTTTGCTATGAAGGGTAATGCTAGCTGTGGGTCTTTTACAGATGCCCTTTGTCTGAGAAAGTTCCCTTCTCCTGGTTGTTGAGTGTATTTTTATTCCCTCCTTGCAGAAGGGTGCTAGATTTTGTCCAGTGCTTTTTGTGCGGGCCAGATGTGGGTTTTTTTTGGTCCTTTATTCTGTTGAAATGGTATAATGTTGATTGATTTTCATATAATGAACCAACTTTGCATTTCTTACATAAATCTCACTTGGTCATGGTGTATAGCCCTATTTATATGTTATTAAATTGTGTTTGCTAGTATTTTGTTAAGGATTTTTGCCTCTATTCATAAGAGAGATTGGTATCTAGGTTTTGTTTGTTTTTTGGTCTGTGATATCTTTGTTTAATTTTGGTATAAATAGTACTGGCCTCAGAATGAGCTGGAAAGTTTTCTCTCTTCTAATTTTTGGAGAGTTGATTCTTCTTGATTGTTTTGATGGAATTTACCAGGATAGTCATCTGATCTTGGATTTCTCTTTTGGGAATTTTTTTTATTACTAACTTAATCTCTTTACTTGTTTTGGATCTATTCATATTTTCTAGGTTTGTTTTTTCAGTCAGTTTGGTAGTTTGTGTCCTTCTAGAAATTTGTTCATTTCATTGAGGTTATCATATTTGTTGAAATAGAATTGTTCATAGTGTTCCCTTATTTATTTATTTTTTTTAATGAATTTCAGGGGGCTGGATGGCTCAGTTGGTTAAGTGTCTGCCTTTGGCTCAGGTCATGATCTCGGGGTCCTGGGATCCAGCCTGGGGGGCTCCCTGCTCCGTGCTTCGGAATTCCTCTCCCTCTGCCCCTTCCCCTGCTTGTGCACGTGCTCTCTCTCTCTTTCTCAAATAAATAAAATCTTAAAAAACATTAAAAAAAATTTCTGTGTGGTTGGTAGTAATTTCTGTGTGGTTGGTAGTAATACCCCCTCTTTATTTAAAAAAATAATATATTGAGCATGAAATATGCATAACAAAATCAGTCACTTTAAAGTGAAAGATTCAGTGGCATTTAGAGCATTGTACATCTGCTGCTTCTATCTAGTTCCAAAACATCTCAAACATTCCAAAGTAAAATTCTTTACCATTAAGCAGTTTCTCTCCATTTCTCCTCTCCCATCCCTTGGCAACTACCAATCTGTGTTTAGATTCTATGCCTTTATTGAATGAGATCTTGCCATTTGCAATGACATGGATGGAACTGGAGGGTGTTATGCTGAGCGAAATAAGTCAATCAGAGAAAGACATGTATCATATGACCTTACTGATATGAGGAATTCTTTTTTTTTTTTAATTTTTAAATTTATTTTTATTTTTTTTATTCTTATGTTAATCCTCATACATTACATCATTAGTTTTAGATGTAGTGTTCCATGATTCATTGTTTGTGCATAACACCCAGTGCTCCATACAGAATGTGCCCTCTTCAATACCCATCACCAGGCTAACCCATCCTCCCACCCCCCTCCCCTCTAGAACCCTCAGTTTGTGTTTCAAAGTCCATCGTCGATATGAGGAATTCTTAATCTCAGGAAACAAACTGAGGGTTGCTGGAGTGGGGGGTGGGGTGGGAGGGATGGGGTGGCTGGGTGATAGACATTGGGGAGGGTGTGTGCTATGGTGAGCGCTGTAAGTGTGCAAGACTGTTGAATCACAGATCTGTACCTCTGAAACAAATAATGCAGTATATGTTAAGAAAAAAAAAAAGAAGATAGTAGGAGGGGAAGAATGAAGGGGGGGAATCGGAGGGGTAGACGAACCATGAGAGACGATGGACTCTGAAAAACAAACTGAGGGTTCTAGAGGGGAGGGGGGTGGGAGGATGGGTTAGCCTGGTGATGGGTATTAAAGAGGGCACACACTCTCGAAAACTGTATGGAGGTTCCTCAAAAAGTTGAAAATAGAGCTACCATATGATCCAGCAATCGCACTACTGGGTATTTACCCCAAAGATACAAAAGTAGGGATCCGAAGGGGTACGTGCACCCCGATGTTTATAGCAGCAATGTCCACAATAGCCAAACTGTGGAAAGAGCCAAGATGTCCATCGACAGATGAATGGATAAAGAAGAAGTGGTATATATATACAATGGAATATTATGCAGCCATCAAAAGGAATGAGATCTTGCCATTTGCAACGACGTGGATGGAACTGGAGGGTATTATGTTGAGTGAAATAAGTCAAACAGAGAAAGACATGTATCATATGATCTCACTGATATGAGGAATTCTTAATCGCAGGAAACAAACTGAGGGTTGCTGGAGTGGGGGGTGGGGTGGGAGGGATGGCGTGACTGGGTGATAGACACTAGGGAGGGTATGTGCTCTGGTAAGCGCTGTGAATTGTGCAAGACTGTTGAATCTCAGATCTGTACCTCTGAAACAAATAATGCAATATATGTTAAGAAAGGAAAAAAAAAAGAAGAAGAAAAGAATGTAGCAGGAGGGGAAGAATGAAGTGGGGGAAATCAGAGGGGTAGACGAACCATGAGAGACGATGGACTCTGAAAAACAAACTGAGGGTTCTAGAGGGGAGGGGGGTGGGAGGATGGGTTAGCCTGGTGGTGGGTATTGAAGAGGGCACATTCTGCATGGAGCACTGGGTGTTATGTACAAACAATGAATCATGGAACACTACATCTAAAACTAATGATGTAATGTATGGGGATTAACATAAGAATAAAAAAAAAAGAAAAAAATAATAAAGAGGGCACATTCTGCATGGAGCACTGGGTGTTATGCACAGACAATGAATCATGGAACACTACATCAAAAACTAATGATGTAATGTATGGTGATTAACATAACAAAAAATTAAAAAAAAATTCTATGCCTTTATCTATTCGGGATATTTCCTATAGATGAAATCATACAATATGTGAACTTTTCTGTCTGACTTCTTTCACTTTGCATGTTTTTAGAGTTTATTCAGGTTGTAGCATGTATCAATACTTCATTCCACTTTTTAAAAATTAAGTTAATTATTTTTATTGAGGTATAATTGACCTATAACATTATATTAGTTTCAGGTATACAGCATGATTTGGTATTTATATAAATTGTGAAATGCCCACAATAAGTATAGTTAACATCTGTCACCATACATAATTTTTTTTGTCTTGTGATGAGAACTTTTAAGATCTCTCCTAGCAACTTTCAAATATGCAGTACAGTATTATTTACTATAGTCACCATGTTGTGCATTACATCTCCATGACTTATTTATTTTATAACTGGAAGTTTGTACCTTTTGATCCCCTTCATCCATTTTACCCCTCTCCCTTGCCTCTGCAATCACCAGTCTGTTCTCCTTATCTATGAGCTTATTGTTGTTTATGATTCCACATATCAGTGAGATCATACAATATTTGTCTCTCTCTGTTTGATTTATTTCACTTAGCATAATGCCCTCAGGTCCATCATGTTGCAAATGGCAAGATTTCATTTTTTTTTTTTTACTTTTTTTTTTTTTAAGATTTTATTTATTTATTTGACAGAGACAGACATAGCAAGAGAGGGAACCACAAGCAGGGGGAGTGGGAGAGGGAGAAGCAGGCCTCCCACCGAGCAGGGAGCCCGATGCGGGGCTCGATCCCAGGACCCTGGGACCATGACCTGAGCTGAAGGCAGACACTTAATGACTGAGCCACCCAGGCGCCCCAAGATTTCATATTTTTTTGTTTGTTTGTTTTGTTTTTAAAGATTTTATTTATTTATTTGAGAGAGCGAGAGAATGAGAGACAGAGAGCATGAGAGGGAAGAGGGCAGAGGGAGAAGCAGACTCCCCGCCAAGCAGGGAGCCTGATGCGGGACTCGATCCCGGGACTCCAGGATCATGACCTGAGCTGAAGGCAGTCGCCCAACCAACTGAGCCACCCAGGCGCCCAAGATTTCATATTTTTTATAGCTGAATAGTATTCCATTGTTTGTATATACCACATTTTCTTTATCCACCAATCAGTGGACACTTAGGTTGTTTCTATATCTTGGCTATTATAAATAATGCAGCAGTGAACACGGAGGAGCCTTTATTCCCTTTATGGTTGAATAATATTCCAGTGTTTGTATATACTACAATTTGTTTTCTCATCCACTGATGGATATTTGTATTATTTTCACCATAAGGTTCTTGTGAATCATGTTACTATAAACAAGCATGTACTTTACATGTACTTGTCTGAGTACCTGCTTACAGTTCTATCAGGCAATACCTAGAAGTACACTTGTGGGGTCATATGATAATTCAATGTTTAACTTTTTGAGGAGCTGCCATAATGTTTTCCACAGAAATCCTCTGTTTTTTGCAAACCTTTGGTTAATTTCTGGGATGAAAACTTGATTTTGACAATTTTTGCTGTTGTTCTCTTTGCTTTTATGAAGGAGGGAATATTTGTAGTTCCATATTTCACCATTCCCTATGACCTTTTGCTGGCATTTAACAAATTAACATTGTCCTTTTTTTTTTGTAAGTCATCTTTTTTGTGGTTCTCTGCAGCCCCTCTTTAAATCATTCACCAGTCACCTGATACTTCCAAACCCTCTCTAAACACTTGGTCTTAGAGAAAGAACTTGCTTCTGAACTGATAGGCCACTTTTAGGTTGAACTGCCACCCTGCTCATCTCTAGTTTGTGGATTCTTCTAAGATCCTGCTCTTGGGAGGAAAGGAAGGACAAGGGAAAATGGCTAAAAGTGACTGACCGTAGTCATTCTCCTGAGTCCCAGGATTGCAGGGTTCTCACATTTGCTGTAATAGTACACTTCAGTGGCTCCCAGACTTGAAAAAATTGCCTGTTCCTCAGGTTTGAACATTTCCTACTTCTTCCCTCAGCCCACTTTCCTTTGTTAAATTTATTTCTAACTCCTAGATAATCGTTTTCCTTTCACATATATTTAAGATTTATGTGCCAGGGCTGCTCTAGGAATTTGGGAGAAACCAATGAACAAAACAGACAAAAACAAACAAAACAAGCTAAAAAATGAAACAGAATTTCTCCAGTGGAAAGAACTGACAGTCCAGTGGAGAAGAAAGGTATATAATATAATATAACATTATACACACACACACACACACACATATATACATATATTTGTATATACATATAATACATTCTTTGGTGATACAGAAGGTGATGTTATGAAATTAGGAAGAATATAATAGATCAGGGTCATAGGATCGAATGTTGGGTAGGTAGGAGTGTTGTAATTGTAGATCGGGTGATCAGAGCAAGTCTTGTTCGCCATGGAGATATCTGGGAGACAAGAATTTCAGGCAGAGCCTAAAGGGAACAACAGGGAAGCCACTGTGGCTGGATTGCAGGGAATGAGTGTTAGAATAATGGAAAAAGAAGTCAGAGAGGTAGCAAGAGTGAAAATAGGTAGTGAGGGTCTATAAATTGTTAATTTTTCTTAGTTCAATCTACAGAAATAATCCTGTCGTTTGATAAAGAAAAACCTTGGTTTAATAGTTGTTCCCTTTTTAGACTCCCAGGCTAGATTAGACCCCATTTTTACACTCCTCTACCATTCTGAGCTTATTTATGAACAAATATTTATTAAAAAAATATTTATGAAAACATTATTTTAGTTTTTCTTAGTTGTCCTAAAGTGGAATATACATGTTTAATGTAGTTTTAAGGATCCTGTGAGGCTCTCATTTCTCCCAAGGATATGTTCAATGGGCATTAAATTTTAAGGTAGCAAATGTAAGAAGAGTAGTGGGAAAGAGATATGAGTGCTATGGATGGGGAAAGAGTGAGGGGGTAGGGATGGGAATTCGAAGGAGTGGTAGTGGGGTGAAGAGTGAGGATAGGTATCAAAGGAATCCTGTTAGCTTAATCTCAGGAAGCTACTCAAGAAAGACTGATGCCTGAAAAAAAGGTGGTGTGTAGCTATAACAAAGACCCATGGAGAGGGCCATTGTTTAAATGCATAGGAATAACCTGGGAGATGAATTATCACCCACTGCCATCTCAGCTATCTTTGGCATGAAATCTTCTCATTAACTCCTTCCACGGCCCTTGGCAGCTCTGTTGATGGGGGATATGAAGTGGTTTTGAGGATTAACTCCTTAGATCTAGTAGGTCTTTGGCATGTCCAACTTCATGACCCTAAGTATCTTAAGATTCTGGTAAATTGGGCGCCTGGGTGGCTCAGTTGGTTAAGCGACTGCCTTCGGCTCAGGTCATGATCCCGGAGTCCTGGGATCGAGTCCCACATCGGGCTCCCTGCTCAGAGGGGAGTCTGCTTCTCCCTCTGACCCTATCCCCTCTCATGCTGTTTCTCTCTCTCTCTCTCAAATAAATAAATTAAAAAAAAAAAAAAAGATTCTGGTAAATTGTAGAAAATAAAGGTACCAAAAGAGAAGTGATAAGAAAATTCCCGTGGTCTAATGTTATTATTTTTCTAAATGAACTCATTCATTACTCATTCACTTTGGGTTTGATTTTTTCCTTTTTTTCACTTTGAATAATTGGTTGGATGGAAAGTTAATTGGTACGGTCAACAGCTATAAAATCCTACCAAGATAATTTGGGTGAAAAATCTGACAATGTTCTTGGGACCCAGTTTATTTTTTATTTTTTTAAACAACAGAATTTGTTCTCATAGTTTTAGAGGCTGGAAAATTCAAGATCAAGGTGCTGGCTGATTTGCTTGCTTCCTCCTGGCTTGAAGACCTTCGCACTGTGTCTTCACATAGTGGGTGGGAGACAGAGAAGAAGCAAACTCTCGGATATCTCTTCTTGGTACTAATCCCATCATGAGGACCCCACCCTCATGAACTTATCTAAACCTAATTAGATGGGAACCCAAAGTTCCAGCTCCAAATACTATCACGTTGGGGGTTAGGGCTTCAACATACGAAGTTTGAAAGGACACAGTTTGGTCCATAGCATAATATAAAATGTATTCTCTAAAATTGGAGGAGTCATTTAACATGTAGGAATAGTGGAGTGATATAATTACAGGAGTGTTTTAAGATTCATCTAGTGATGGTATGCAGTTGGTGATAATTTGAAGGACAGAGAGACAAGACAATTTGGAGCCTAGTGCAGATGTACAAACATGAAGTAACTGGTGGACTCAAACTTAGAAATTGAGGAAGAAGCTTTAATAGGAATGGAAATGAAAGGTAGTTAGAATGACTAATGCTCTAAAAAGTTATTTAGAACCACTTATAACTTTCTTTGAATAATTTGATGGAGGTTGGGGGAGATTTGAACAGTTTTTATAAAATACAAGGAGATTAAAATTGAATCCAGCGAGACTCTGATCCTTAGAGACTAAGCAATTAATAGCACCATCACCAGAATTTAGACATGCATTAAGTTAGAGTTCTAGTGGAAAGAACACAGAACTAGAATTCAGGAATCGTGAACTTTAGTGCTAACTCTGTCTCCAGACTTTACATGTAAATTTAGATGAATCATAAATTTTTCTAGGCTTGAAAAGTTTATCCTCAGATAATTCTGATGATCATATTAGTTGTCAAATTAGATTTTATTCTATTTTTTATTTAAAATTTTTATTTTTTAACTTCAAGTTTTAAATTTTATTCTGATTTTTATATCAGGGAGAATGTTAATAATTTCAATTTAGAATTATTTCTTGAGAGAGGATATTAGAGCATCATGTAGAATTACCTAGAAGATAGTAACTAGAAATGTGGACGGTGATACTCAGGAGGTTAGATTAGGATAGAAGTTCTCCCATAGAACATTTTTGATGCACATGTAGGGGATTTCTACTAGCATCTCATAAGTAGAGGTCAGGGATACTGCTACCCATCCTAAATGCACCCAACAGCCCCCACAACAAAGAATTATCTGGTCCAGACATGTTAGTGGTACTTATGTTGGGAAACAGTGGACTAGGTGGCATCATGCTGGAGTTAGATGACTGAAATTGTAGAGAGACAGACCAAACCAATTTCGGTGACTCTAAAGAGCAGTGTTTTCAGATGTGCCTTATATGCTTTCTTGCATTGCATATCTCCTAATTATGTACTTGATCTTAATTTTAAGGTTGTAAATCACTATTCATGACACACTAGACTGTAAGCTTCATGCATTCACCACTTTCTACTTAGTACTTGTGTTTAGTGTCATACCAGTGTTGGGCAAGCAAAATATAGTTGTGGAACAAGTGACGAAAATAATAAATTTTTCTGCTTAATATTCTATTTCTTTTTTGACTTCTAAGTTGGTACATACATCTCAGGATTAAATATCTATGTGTTCCAAAATGATATGCTGATGTGCTAATTAAATTAATGGGAGGTACATGGCACATATTAGATGCCAGTTTAATTTTTATAGATGGGGTTTGAAGGGTCTACATTGAGCTACAATGAATTCTAACATTAGGTTTTCAGAAACTGGTGAGTTATGATCCAGAGTTTAAAGTACCTACATCTTGCTAGCCTAAAACCGATGTTTTTCAAACCACTAGTAGTGAGCCATTGATGAGTCATAATTGATTTTGTAGGTCATGGTCAATGTAAGAAAAATGAAATAGAAAATATTAGAATAAGCATCCCATGTAGTAAAGCAATTGCTATTTATATGTTTGTGTAGTGAGACTCCATATACATTGTTTTCTGTTTGTTTGTTTTTACTATGGGTTGTGATAAAAAATGTTTGTGAAAAGCTAGCAGCTTTCAGTCCTTCACAGGCCTACAGAGTATCTGACATGGACAAGGTTCTAAGAGTAAATCATAGAAAATGTGGAATTAATGGAGTACAGTCTATTCTACAAATAAAGGTTCTGATTAATGAAAGTTACTGTTAATTCATTTAACAAATCCTCCCATATTGTGCCAGGCACTGTTCTTTGTGCTGAGGATACAACAGTCAACAAAAGATAATCTCTGTCCTTTGGAGTTTACATTTTACTGGATGGACGGTAGAAAAGAATCAAGATAGATAAAGTTTATAATGTTTTAGGTGGTGATAAGGACTTGAAGGTGAGGGGAAGGGAAGAGAGATTGGGAATGTGAATTAGCAGTTGGTTGGAGTATTTGAGAAGCTCTTTGGGAAGACTTGCAACAGAAGTCTGAAGATGGTGAGGATTCAGCCATGCAGGTATCTGGATGATGAGCATTCATATTAGAAGGACAGCAAATACAGGGCCCTAAACAAGGTAAAATATTTAATGTGTTCAAGAAATAGCAAGGCGGTTAGTGTGGTTAGAGTGAGGTGGATAGGGGAGAGGAGTAGGACATAACTGCAGGGCAGTATGTAGGCTTGGAAGCATGGTCTTAACAGGCATTGAGCTATTTGAAGCACTTGGCCTTTTACTGAGTAAACTAGAAAGCCGTTGGAGGGTTTTGAGCTGAGCAGCGATAGAATGTGATTTGACAGAATTACTTTGCCTGCTATGTGGAAAAGAGACTGAGGTGGGCTGAGGGGGGAAATTCTGTTGGGTTTAAGTTCAGTGGGGAAGTTAGGATTGGAGGGAGAAATTTAGGAGACATCAGTGAATGGACTGTAATTAAAGTCTTGAGTTGGGATGACATTATCAAGAGAGTTTGTTCCCAATTTGCTAGGCATGTGTTAAGCATTTGACATTGAATTATGCTATTTGTTGACAGTGGGTAGGTACTCTTACTCTGTTCTTTGAATTTGACACTTCTTTTCTATATTAATATTACGAAATTAGTATGTATGAATCAATTAGGATATATACATTTACTATAAAATTTTCTGTAATTCAGCTACAAAATAAGGTACCATTGAATTGTTGGTGCTTTTTAAAAAAGAGCTGTTGCCTTAAGTCTAAGAAATAAGAACTTTTGCCTTTAAGATAAAACACATTTAAAAGTTTTAAACTTGCCATAGAAGATGCAGCTGGTTTGTGGCTGACTTAGAATTCCAGCTTAATCTTATCTGACTCCAAAGCCCATGTTTCTAAACACTGCCCAATGATACCTTTGTAAAATAACATATCCTTTACATATGATTTCACCTAGTGATTAGTTATTAGTGTTTCCCTCTTTTTTTAATAGAAGAAATCATAATCAGCTTAAGGCAAAGCTATGATTCTAGAGTTGCACAGACTTATAATAATAGCAGGATTTAAAGCTGTCATTTATCCTCTATGAGTTTTAGTGTCCGTATCTTATAAAATAAGGGTGTTTATAACTACTGTAGAGTTTTGGAGAGAATTAAATAAGATAATGCATTTTTCCATACTTACTGATGTATAGTGTGTTTGTACTTAGGTGGCAGTTTATATAAAGAAAGCACTGGGACTGTGGCCACACCTTCAAGAATAAAAAAAAAAAAATTAGAAAATGGAACAGCCATGTATATTATGTGAGGAAGAACAAGAGCTTGAACCACAGCAGAACATAGAAGAAACCAAAAAAGTAGATGATGAAGATGCTGAGCTGATCTTTGTTGGGGTGGAACATGTAAATGACGATGCTGAGCTGATCTTTGTTGGGGTGACTTCAAATTCAAAACCAGTTGTTTCAAATATTTTGAACAGAGTCACCCCAGGTTCATGTTCAAGGAGAAAAAAGTATGGTCACCTCAGAAAAGGTACTACTCACAAATTTCAGCCTATAAGTCATGTGACCCCTATATCAGAAGCAGTGACTGCCTTGCCAGTTTCTGAATCTGAATCAAGATCAACAGATAGTCCCATTATTATTGAGCCTTTGTCTAAACCTGATTATAAAAATAATTCACCACAAGTCGTGCCTAATAGCTCTTCAGAGTTATGTTCTCCTTTGATTACATTCACAAGTTCATTACAGCATCCAGTAGGAGCAGCACTTTCTGTAGGAGGTATGAATAAAAGTCCTTGCATATCAAAGCAACTTTCCCCTGCTGAAGTAAATGACATAAATCCCAAAAGGCCTAAACTCAGTGATGGAATTATAGAGGGACATGCTTCAGCTTTGTCCCCTTCAGGTATCTTTCATACAATGACTTCGCAGCAAAGCACATTTTCAAACAGTGTTCATACCTCATTAAGCCATGTTCAGAATGGAGCACCTTTTCCAACAGCTTTTCCAAAGGACAGTGTCCATTTTGAGCCTATAAATGCTATTAAGGAAAATAGACCGGCAAAAACAGACTTTTTGAGTCTAGCAAGTCAAAACCAGATTGTTGATCCCAAGAAAGGAAGTCTGGTCATATTACTTCGTGACTTTTATTATGGGCAACATAAAGGAGACGGTCAGCCAGAACAGAAGACTCACACAACTTTTAAATGCCTCAGCTGCTTGAAAGTTCTAAAAAATGTCAAGTTTATGAATCACATGAAGCACCATTTGGAACTTGAGAAGCAGAGGGGTGACAGCTGGGAAAGCCACACCACCTGCCAGCACTGCCACCGACAGTTTCCCACTCCCTTCCAGCTGCAGTGTCACATTGAAAGTGTACACACCACCCAGGAGCCTTCTGCTGTCTGTAAAATTTGTGAATTGTCTTTCAAAACAGATCAGGTTCTCTTACAGCACATGAAGGACAATCATAAGCCTGGCGAAATGCCCTATGTGTGCCAGGTTTGCAATTACAGATCGTCAGCCTTTGCTGATGTAGAAACACATTTCAGAAAATGCCATGAAAACACTAAGAATTTGCTCTGTCCATTCTGTCTCAAAATTTTCAAAACTGCAACACCGTACATGTGTCATTATAGGGGACACTGGGAAAAGAGTGTTCACCAGTGTTCCAAATGCCGGCTACAGTTTTTAACTTTTAAGGAGAAAATGGAGCACAAGACTCAGTGTCATCAAATGTTTAAGAAGCCTAAGCAACTAGAGGGATTGCCCCCTGAAACAAAGGTTGTTATTCAAGTGTCACTGGGACCTCTTCAACCAGGATCAGTGGAAGTAGCATCCATTACTGTGAGCACATCTGATTCTGAACCATCACCCCCCAGGTCTAAAAGCAGAATTTCAAAAAAACCTCATTAATTCTAGTTTCAGTAAATCTAAAGCAGGTATTTCAATCAAAGTCAAAAACCCCATAAAAAAAAAAAAAAAAAAAACCCATACACTATTCAATAGCATCAAAAATAGTGAAACCAATGAGTCATTTATGAATTTCTTTTTAAATTCATGAAATACAGTATTGTCTGATCGGAATTTTGAAATGTTATTTAAAAATTTGCTACCTGGTGTTCATGTACTGTATCTGGCTTAACACATAAAAGATGTTTTGTGTATGTATGTGTGTGAGACAAAAAAGTGGAAACCTATTTATTATTTTGATATTTCATGTTACTTGTAAGTTTGAAAGCTCTCATTTCTGTGTATAGAATCTATATATAGAGTTTTTTCTAAGTACTTAATTTTATCTTCAACTTTTTCCATGCCTTGAAGATTTCAGTATTCACTCTAGTCAGACTTGAATGGCTTTGTTACATTATGGTCCCATTTGCTGCTGAGCTCCCAGAAGTGTCTGTCTTGTGCTCGTCTAAAGTAATCTGACCCTGAGATCCTGAGTGTGGAGAAGTTGAGGGACAAGGTGTGGCATGAATGGGAGCCAGAAACTGGGAGGTTAGTCAGTGGAGAGCAGTGGCTTCTTATTCTGGTTGAGGGCTCACACACACACACACACACACACACACACACACACACTGTCACACTTACTCTTATTCTGGTTGAGGGCTCACACACACACACACACACGCTCTCTCACACTCACTCACTCACTCACTCTAGTCTTGGAGCCCAGGCAGAAGGACTACTGTCTCAGAGTAACTTTTCCTAGCACAAGAAGATCCAAGGAAGCAAAACCATTAAAATAAAATGCTTGGTATTTTGGCAAGGGACTCCTGCAGACATGAAACAATCACTGTACCATTGGCTTCAGATGGAAAAGCAGGGGTAATGAATAGAATGGGGCCTGGTGCCAGTGGGCCTCCTGTTGAGTGATCCAAAGAAGAATTCAGTTTGTTCCCTTCCCTCTCCCTTTTGGCTGGCCTTTGGTCAGAACGAATTAGCTGTATACCTCTAAGTCACATCAGTAAAGCAAGTAAAATTTCTCAAGGGAAAGAAGCCCTGACGTCCATAGTTTGAACTGCACTGGACCCACAGTTTGAACTGAAAAGGGTCAAACAAATGGTATGTCTCCAGTTCAAGGACTAGGCTAAATTTAGTTCTCTTACTATTAAACTGGAATGGGGTTGTCCAAGAATAGTAGGTACAGTGGATAAAAGCAGCCCATGGTGACTTAGTAGAATTAAACCCCTTATAGGGCTTTTCCTTATATTTTTCCATGTACATATATCTTAGCCCAGTTGAACATGTGAAATTTGCAATTTTGTTTCTTGCCTTAGACATGAATGTATTACAGTTAACAGTTACTCTGTTGTGTGTATAGTTTCCCTTATCAAACTAGTTGAGTTTAAAGTCGTCCTTGACACACTCCGATGTGTAAGAAATGTCCCATTTATTTCATTAGGTATTAGGTCTTAGAGTTACTGTCCTTCAACTAATCTATCCAACTGTCTAATCCTTGACTATACTGTTGGGGGGAACCTTTTCCCCTTGCCATTTCCAAGGACTCTCACATAACAGGAGTGCTCTCTGAGTATTGGTTCCTGAACATCACCCGTGGCTGTTCCTATGGGTTCCCAGGATTGAGTCTCCTGGGTATTTTCTAGTGCCATCCCTTCTTTTTCCACCTTGACTCAAGTACCTAGAAGCCTCTGTACATGACTTAAGGAAACTAGGACGCTGTCCATAGACCTGAGCAAGGAGAAATGTCTCCTTTTTATATTTTATATTCCCTTGCTTTCTCCTCCTCTTCTTTAACGGTACCTTATCTCTCCCCACTTCTTTCTTCCCTCCTCAATCTCGTTAAATTCCCTACGCTTTCACAGAAAGCTGGGACGTGATAGTCATTAGGGGCTTAGCATCCCTTATAGAATTGGGAAGGACAGATAACAAGGTAGCTGTGAGTTTATTGTCTATGGTTTAAAGAATTTCCTGAGTGTAGATTCTATTGTATTTATTTGCTCAATGCTTGATTGATTGATTTGCACTTTGAACATTTTACTAGGCCTTTTTATTAGTTTGCTTGGGCCAAGGCACTTTGTTAATATTTTAGCCTGAGCCTATTTCTTTAGGTGGAGTGTGTGTGTGTGTGTGTGTGTGTATGTATGCGCACACTTGTTTTAGTCTCAGGTGGAAACTTGTATATAAATAGATATGCAGACTTTTGCATACTTATCTCCCTTATTCTGTTCCTGTAACAGAAATTCTGTTTTGAAAACAGTAAAAATATGAAATATTTTAGTTCTGTCTTTTTGTGGTTGCTTGGTATTATCAACACTGTTAACTGTTTGCTGTTTAACTGAAGTATGACCCTAAGGAGTACAAATTGTTATTTATTGCCAACTACAGGTTCTGGTGATGTGGCCCCTGTCTACCTCCTCTTGCTTTTCCATTCCCTGCCATGCTACTCAACCATTTTCCCCACTGGTGCACTATTTTTGACACACTGGCCTTGCTTTTCTTTAAGCAAATCACATTTCTTCCTGTTCCAAAGACTTCGCAATTGCTCTTCTCTTAGAATGCTTTTCTCCTAGGCCTGCATGGCTTGCTACCTCGCTTAATTGTTTGATATTTCCTTTAGTTTGTTGAGCTTCACCAATGTTCTTAAAAGATACTGACAATGAAATCTCCATCCTCCTTCTTACCACTCCCCCTTTTAAAGGCACTTTAAGCCTCCCCACTCCCTTTTACCTCTCCAATCTGGTTAAATTTCCTAGGTTTTCATAAAAAGCTGGGAAGATAATCATCAAAAGCTTTGCTTTTTTTAGAATTGAGCTAGCTTGAGTCAATTTCCGTGCCTGTAACCAAAAGAAACTGAATATAGTGAGTTCAGTTTTTTCAGGAGCTTTCTCTGTTTTTCTATTGATACCTCTATATTTTTTTAACGCAATGTCACTTTGTTTTGTTTACAAATATATTGAATATCTGTCAAGATTACTATTTTGTTATTGCCCTTTGTGAATTTCCATGTCTATTTTGCTTGCTTGTTCTTTCAGATGAAATTTATTATTTTGTTAATGTTGCCAAAAATTGTAAGTAAAATAGCAATTGTAATAAAATGTTGTTTTGAAAAAAACCTTTTTGTTTTATTATCTTTTCACCAGTAAAGTTTAAGTTAATTTTTATTTGGTACCACTATGTGGATTCTTTGCCTTCCTGCCAGTTGTGTTTATTTTTAATCATATTGCATTGGCCAAAACTTCAAAACAGTGAGATGTAAATGAGCTTTTCTGTTCTTGGTTTTAGTGAGAATGCCTTACCATTAAAGGTAATGCTCATATTGTTTAATGAATTTCTGCCTTTAGAATTTTTAAAGAAAATTGCTTAGTTTTATTGGATAATTTACAACGTCTGTTGAGAGTCATTTACATTTTCTTTACTATCCTAAAGTTATGCTCAGCCTGATTCATGACTTTTCTATTAGAAACCTTCCTCTCTCTTTTTTTTTTTTTTAACATTTTATTTATTTGAGAGAGAGAGTGAGCAAGAGAGAGCCCAAGTGGTAGGGGAAGAGGCAGAGAGACAAGCAGACTCCGCACTGAGCAGGGAGCCAGGCACAGGGCTGGTCCCAGGACCCTGAGATCATGACCTGAGCCAAAGGCAGATGCTTAACCGACGGAGCCATCCAGGCATCCTGAAACCTTCCTCTCCTGAGGTAATATTTCCACTTCTTCTACTCAGAATCTCATTCCTTTTCTCACTTTTAATTTTGAAATGGATTTCCTTTTCCCTTCATTAGATTTGCCACAGTTTTATCAATGTTTCTGATTTCCTTTTTCCAAGGAGCAACCCTTGATTTATTATCTCAACTAATTCTGTTTTCTCTATTTTTGTCTTGATTCATTATATACCTCTACTTTCTTTAGGATTGTTTTTTTTTTTTATAAAGACCTTTTATTTTAAAAGTTTTATTTTTTGGGGCTCCTGGGTGGCTCAGTCGTTAAGTGTCTGCCTTTGGCTCAGGTCATGATCCTGGGGTCCTGGAATCGAGCCCCACATCGGGCTCCCCACGCGGGGAGCCTGCTTCTCTCTCTCCCACTTCCCCTGCTTTTGTTCCCTCTCTTGCTGTGTCTCTCTCTCTCAAATAAATAAAATCTTAAAAAAAACAAAAGCTTTTTTTTCTTTAATAAAAGATTTAAACTTTGCCTACCTTTGTTTACAGCTTTGAATCCCAAATATTTTGATAGCATATTTTCATTTTTATTAAAGTTTTCATTCTACATACTTTTCTGAGTAAGTTAATCCCAAAGGTATGCAGGCTGAATATTTTAGTCTGAATTTACAGTTTACTGTGAATTAAATTTTCCTTGGAGCTTTGAGGTTATACACTGTGTGTGGGTATACACTAAATGTCTTTATATACACACATCCTTTTCAAATTACTACATGGGTTATTAAAAAATATTTGATAAAAATATGAACTGTTTTAATTCTAGAAATCTGTCCCCCAAAATGAATATAGTATAAAAGGTAAAAGTATGAAAATACTCATTTGAAAGAAATTCCTAATGACAAAACTTGGAAATGTTAAAGAAAAATTATTCATGACATCTAGGGTGTAGAATAAGGGGTTTGATCAGATATCGAGTGTGGTCAGATATCAATGGTGGGGAGTTTTCCCTAAACTGACCCAATAGGATTCTTGCTAAAACTGGACTAAAGGCAGAGCCCAAGGTGGGAGTATATTATCTATTGCTTTATAACAAATTACCACAAAACTAACAGCTTAAAAAAACTCATCTCCCACTGTTTCTGAGAGTTGGGAATCCAGGAGCAACTTAGTTGGGTTGTTGTGGCTCCGAGTTCCATGAGGTACAGTCACCTGTACTGAAGGTGACTGAAGGCCTGACTGAGCCTGGAGGATTTGCTTCCAAGATGGCTCACTCACATGGCTATTGACAGGAAACTCCAGTTCCTTGCTCACTGTTGGGAGAAAGCCTCAGTTCCTCCATATGAGCCTTTCTACTGGGTTACCTATGTGTTCTCAGGACATGCCTAGCTGGCTTATAGAACAAGTATTCCCAGGGAGTGAGCAAGGAGGCTGCACTGTCTTTTATGACCTAGTCTCAGACATTTTACTCTGTTATTTCTACAATATTCTATTCATTTGAAGTGAGCCACAAGTCCAGCCCACATACCAAGGGGAAGGTAATTAGGCTCAACCTTTGAAGGGGGAAAAAAAATATGGGCATAATTTTAAACTACCAGGTTTCATACTTGGGCCACATTATTTATTACATACCTCCTAATGTGCAAAATACATTCACCTGAATCTCATCATCTAAATCAGGTCTAGATGTGGATCAGGTTCTAGGGTGGTATTCCTTATGTGCGGTATCTCAAGAACAGTTCGTCTAGATCTTAAGACCTGTGAACCAAAGGGATGAGTTATCTGCCCACCTACGTCTCCACCCACCACAAAGGTGGGACAGGCATAGGACAACCTTTATAGACATGCCTGTTCATAAAGGGGAAGGGGAGATGGCAGTTATTTGTCAGTAGCAATTCTGAAATCCCACTAAGTACATGTTGGTGTTCATTGATTAGGACTCAAGGCCTGGAAATTCTCTTGGCTTTGATCTCAGGACTCTTGATTCTTCCCTATGACATACTTCCTTTTATATGAAAGGCAGTACGTGGTTATAGCTGAATCGTTTGCTCAGCCTGCTTCCTGCTCATAGCAGGTAGAAGTCCAAAGTTCTCTTTTTATTTTGTACTCTGACCCTTTCAGTGTAAGCTAGAGACATTTCTTCAAGTATATTCTCTTAGAAACTTTGTCTCCTGTTAATCTTACTGGTGTTCATGCTAAAGAAGTCCACTCCAAAGCTACAACCACACATCTCAAGATACAACCTTTTCCATCTTGGTTTTGTGCTGAGACAGCTGAGGGACAACACCCTTAAGCTTAGTAGAAGCCCTATTGTGTGATTGAGGTGATCTTTAGAGGGCCTTGGCCTGACTGGATGGTGCTCTGGCGCATCATCTTTCATCTTTCTGAGCCTTAAAGAATTTTACAGTCATATTTCCAGGAATCTTTAGACCACATTTCTTCAGTGCCCTGGGTATGCTCTTCGCTTGGTAGCCATTAATTTCAGCATCTTTTGCCATCTGAAGAGACTGGAAATTTTCAAACCCTGCAAGTTCTGGCTCTTGTTTTATTTAACAATCCTACCCCTAACTGCACCCACCCCCTTCATACTGTACTATAATCAACAATAAGAAGAAGCCAGGTGGTACTTCCAGCTCTCCGGCTGGAAATCTCCTTAGCTAGATGACTGAATTAGTTAGGTACATTTTCTGCTTCTCATATAACTGAAGGTGTTAATGTTACCAAACTTTCTACCACTACATAACCCCTTTCTCAATTTTCTAATAGCATGTTCCTCATTTTTAAGCCATACTGGAGTGTTCTCAAAGTTCAGTTTTTTTGTTTGTTTGGTTTTTTACTCAGTCTTGAACTAACACTCTCCTCAGAGTCCTTCCAGCTTTTGCCCACTGCCAGTTCCAAAGCCATATTTTAGATATGGGTTATAGCACCATTCCCCTTCCAGGTGCCAAAATCTGTATTAGCAATCTATGACTGTGTAAAATATCAGGGCAAACTTGCCAGTTTAAAACAGTTTTCAAGAGTCAAAAATTTGGAATCTGCTTAGCTGAGTAGCTCTGGCTCAGCTTTTTTTTTTTTTTAAGTATTTATTTATTTGAGACAGAGAGAATGAGAGAGACAGCACATGAGAGGGGGGAGGGTCAGAGGGAGAAGCAGGCTCCCCGCTGAGCAGGGAGCCCGATGCGGGACTCGATCCTGGGACTCCAGGATCATGACCTGAGCTGAAGGCAGTCACTTAACCAACTGAGCCACCCAGGCGCCCTCTGGCTCAGCTTCTTTTCTGAGGTTGCCAGTTAAGGTGTTGGCTAGAGCTCTGGCATCTGAAGGCTTAACTGGGGCTGGAGGATCAGTACTATAGTCTGAATATTTTTGTTCCCCCCAAGTTCATTGAAATCCCAAGCCCCAAAAGTGATGGTATTAGTATATGGGGACTTTGGGAAGTGATTAGGTCATGAGGGTACAGCCCTCTTGAGTGGGATTAGTGTTTTTATAAAAGATCACACAGAACTCCCTAGCCCTTCCCACCATGTGAAGAAACGAGAAGCCTCACCTCACTTGACCATGTTGACACCCTGCTCTTGGACTTCCAGCCTCCAGAACTGTGAGCAGCAAATTTCTCTTGTTTATAAGCTACCCAGTCTATGTATTTTATTACAGTAACTTGAATGGACTAAGGCAATCGACCTCTAAACTTACACGGCTGTTGGCAGGAGGCCTCAGTTACTTGTTACATGTTCCTTGTGTCATGTCGGCTGGCTTCTAGCATAGTTGAGTGCAAGGAAGAGCAAGGAGAGCAAGGAGGAAGCTGCAACCTAGCTGGGAGATGAATAACATCACTTCTGTTAAATACTATTGGTCAAACAGACCAATCTTGGTATAATATGGAAGTTGACCACATGAGGGCAGGAATACCAGGGGGTGGGGAATCCTTGGGGGCAATCTTGGAGCTACCTCGGGGAGAAGGGAATGTTAGAAATTTTTGTGACATTCCATAGGAAATGCAGATAAAATCAAGTTAATGATCATGGTGTTACCTTCTCACTCTCCAGTTTGCTGTTTTGGCTGACACTGACCAGCTTGAGATGAGATTCTTTTAGGAGTAAGTACATTAGTTTAAAAACTTTGAATATGTAATACATTCACATTCTTCAAACATCAAAAAGTGTAACAATTCTCAGATTCTTTTTTAGCTTTCTAGATAATTTATTTTTTCTCCTGCTTTTTTAAGTTTTCCTCACCTTGCTTTTTTGTTTTTGAAAATGTAACAATTTCACAATGTCTTATGGCATATAAATTGGCAAAATCATTACCTAAAAATATGAAAGAACTAATTAAAAACTTTTTTCTGAAGTATTTTTTTTTAAGATTTTTATTTATTTATTAGAGAGAGAGAAAGTGTGTGAGTGAGGGAGCAGAGGGAGAGGGACAAGCAGACTCCACACTGAGTGCAGAGCCTGACACAAGGCTTGATGCGGGGCTTGATGTGGGGCTTGATGCAGGGCTTGGTCTCAGGACCCTGAGATCATGACCTGAGCTGAAATCAAGAGTTGGACGTTCAACCCACTCAGCCACCCAGGTGTCCCTTTTTTGAAGTGTCTCTAAAGATTGCTTAGAGCAATCTCTAATGCACTGATAGGAAATTATTGTAAGGAAAAAAAAAAAAAAACCTGGCTAGCTCACAAAGAAGAAATATAACTACTTAATAAATAAATGCAAAATACTCAATCTCAATGGTAAACATAGAAATGGAAATTAAACAATGGTATCTTATTGATGAATATTCTAGAAAATATAATGTCTATTGCCAATGAGAATATGATGAAAAGTGCCAATTGGTATAAATCATTCTGGAAGTTATTTTAAAATGTGAATTAAAAAGCAATAATGTCACATTCTTTCATAGATAGCATTTACAAATTCAGTAAAAATTCATGGAATAATGTTTATATATCAGAAATGTAGCATACAAGAAACTCCCAAGATTTTAGTTTGTACTTATAGGAAGTGGGAATAATTGCTCAAAAATTGAATGCTTTGGTACTCCTGTTTAATAGCTATATATACACACACATATACACATATTTATTAAAGATAGATTGCAGTAGTATGAAGTAAAACCAGCAGGATACAAAGTTCTGTATACATTGTGATTCGAACTATGGAGAAAATACATGAAGGAAAAAACTAAGAGTAACTTCTGTACTCATCCAACTTCTGAATTATTTAGTCTTTATAGGATACGAACAAGCACTCCTTAAAAATATTTCCAGATTTTATGCAGTGAGCTTGCATTGTTTTGAAAATTTTATTCATATAAAATGAGGAGCTTACTTTCTTTGCTCCAACTAGCAGTTGGAAATATATCTTACATGCTTTTTGGGGGGCAAGGTGGGAGGGCAGGAATTGATTATAAACTCTTCAACTAGTACAGCTTCTATTGTGCCCTATGGGTTGACAAAATAGTTGGGTTCTGTTTTTCCTATATCCACCTTCTCCCAAAATATTCACTGAATCATTTTAGCTTCCTTCCCTTGACTTTTGTCCCATATAAGTAACCAACATTTAAGTTTCCTGGTGAGTTAAAATGTCTGTCCATTTGATAATCAAGTCATATTGATAATATGTAGACCCAGGCTCAGCCAGGTGGCAGGTTCATGCCACCATTCTTCATCTGGGTCTTTCATTGTGCCAAGCACCAGGATAGACCAGCATACAGTAGTACTCAGCTTCCTTCTTGGGCTGGGACCCCAAAAGGGTGAGGGCAGCTTTGACCCCAGGAGGGAGCGTGAGAACTGGGTGGGAGTCCATGAGTGTTTGTTGTGTTTGTCATAAATCAGTGTTGTGGGAGTTTGTCCAGACTTCTGCTGGAATCGGTGAGGATAGTTACCATTAGTGACTATTCCAGTGCTGGACTCAGGTAAGAGTGACTGTCCCTCCTGGGGATGGTCAGAAGGGCTCTTGAGTAACCATAGCCTGAGGACTGGTCTCTGAAACTGAAAACAGACTCAGGAATGCAGAACAGGAGCAGAAGGATCACTCCAAAGACCAGCCTCTGAAATCTCCATGAACCTGGACAATGAATGAGTAGAGGGAGGACAAGGGGATGGACCTAGGCCATGGTGCAAATATCCCAAGGATCTACTGGCTTCTCAGCTAATGCTGAGCTCTCTATTGGCTCTTTTATTCCCTCCTCAATACCCTGGGTGAAGGATATGTGTGTGGTGCATTATGCCAATCTGTTCCCTTTACTGGTCTCTCAACTGTGTCCTCAGCTCGAAAAGCAGCTCCCTTGCCAGGAGACAAGTTTACCTGATGAAGCAACCTTTTATGTGGGCCATTGAGTCCAGAACCCTTGTAATTTGGAGCTCTGAGTTTGTTTCAGAGTGCTTACTTCTGAGGGAATGCATAGTGCCACATGAGGGCTTCATGAGGGCTTCTTCAAGAGAAGGTGAACGCTGAGGTGATGGGAAATAGGGAGAATGAAGGATCATCTGTTCATTCATTCAACTAACAAATATTGTTTTAATTCCTTTGATTTTTTTCCCCCTACAACTTGTAGCTTGCCTTTCACTTTCTTCCTGGTATATTTGGATGAGCAGAAGCTTTTACTTTTTTTTTTTTTTTAAGTAAGTTTTACGCCCAACGTGGGGCTCAAACTCATGACCCTGAGATCAAGAGTCACATCTACTATCTGAGCCAGCCAGGTGCCGGAGAAGCTTTACTTTTTATGAAGTCCAATTTATCATATTTTTCTCTTGTATCCTTGGTATCTTTGTGCCTTGTCCATGGCAAGCTTATAAAAATATTCTCTCTCTCTCTTTTTTCCCTGAATCTTTATTGTTTTGGCTTTCACATTTGGGTCCATAAACCATATTGAATTAATTTTGTGTTTGGTGTGAGGTAGGGAGTCAAAGTTCCTTTTTTCCTTTTCTAATACAAATATCCAGTTGTTCTAGTATCATTTATTAAAAGCACTTTTTTCCTTTGGCTTTCATTGGTAGCTTTGTTGAAAAATCAAGTAGTCACACTTGTAACTTGTAACACTTGTTTAAATGTCTTGGTTTATTTGTTTATTTCTCCAACTTTATTGAGGTATAATTGACAAATAAAATTGTATATATTTAAAGTGTACAGTGTGATGATCTGGCATATGTATACATTGTGAAAAGATGTCCACGATTGAGTTCATTAGTGCATCTATCATCTCACATAATTACCTTTTTGTGTGTATGTGATGAGAACACTTAAGATATATTGTCTTAGCAAATTTAAAGTATACAATACAGTATAAAGTGTTGGTTTATTTTTGAAACACCCATACCACACAGTCTTTTTTTTTTATTGTTTTTTTTATTATTTTGTTATGTTAATCACCATACATTACATCATTAGTTTTTGATGTAGTGCTCCACGATTCAGTGTTTGTGTATAACACCCAGTGCTCCATGCAGAATGTGCCCTCTTTAATACCCATCACCAGGCCAACTCATCCCCCATCTCCCTCCCCTCTAGAACCTTCAGTTTGTTTTTCAGAGTCCATAGTCTCTCATGGTTCCTCTCCCCCTCCAATTTTCCCCCTTTCATTCTTCCCCTCCTGCTATCTTCTTCTTTTTTTTAACATATAATGTATTATTTGTTTCAGAGGTACAGGTCTGTGATTCAACAGTCACAGCGCTCACCATAGCACATACCCTCCCCAATGTCTATCACCCAGCCACCCCATCCCTCCCACCTCCCACCATTCCAGCAACCCTTAGTTTGTTTCCTGAGATTAGGAATTCCTCGTATCAGTGAGGTCATATGATACACGTCTTTCTCTGATTGACTTATTTCGCTCAGCATAGTAACCTCCAGTTCCATCCATGTCATTGCAAATGGCAAGATTTCATTCCTTTTGATGGCTGCATAATATTCCATTGTATATATATACCACTTCTTCTTTATCCATTCATCTGTCGATGGACATCTTGGCTCTTTCCACAGTTTGGCTATTGTGGACATTGCTGCTATAAACATCGGGGTGCACATACCCCTTCGGATCCCTATGTTTGTATCTTTGGGGTAAATACCCAGTAGTGCAATTGCTGGATCATATGGTAGCTCTATTTTCAACTTTTTGAGGAACCTCCATTCTGTTTTCCAGAGTGGCTGCACCAGCTTGCATTCCCACCAACAGTGTAGGAGTGTTCCCCTTTCTCTGCATCCCTGCCAACATCCGTCATTTCCCATACCACAGTCTTGATTACTATAGTTTTATAGAAGGTTTCAAGATTACTAGGGCTATTCTAGGTCCTTTAGATTTCCAGGTAACTTTAAAATCATTTAATAATTTTTGCCAACCCATTGGAATTTTGGAATTGGTTTGAATGTCTATTCCAATTTGGAGATATGTAATATCTTAAAAATATTGAGACAGTTTTTTACTTCTTCCTTCCAAATTTTATGTCTTCCTCACTTTTTTTTTTTTGAACCAAAATGAAATCTCTGATTTAATGCAGGTTTCACCTTGATGAGGAACATAAGGTGAGCTTGGTCCCTTCCATAAAATGTTTCACAGACTTTCATTAGTAACATTTTAATGGCTTTTTAATAAGGAAGTTTCCAGTAACATATATTTTACTTTTTATGTAATAATAAGTCATTAAAATATGACAACACAAGTTGGCACTTTCTGGGAGAGGATGCATATATTTCTGTATGAACAGTAGACATGTGTTAGGTCATCAGGCTTTGGCGTGTCCAAGCTCTGAAAATGAATACTATTTTCTATGTATCAATTAAAACTTCATGAATCATGAAGTTCAGGGAAACATAAAGGATCTTGAAAGCATGCTTGTCATGTTGTTCTTTGACACAGGGCCTACCTCAGGGATTTTTCATGAGGTAAACACATTTCAATGGTACATTCAAGTACTGTGAAACATAATTTTCATATTACTGAAAACATAGTTATCATATAAACAGTGAGTACATGCCTAATTTAAGTATCCCATTAATGAAGGAGCAACCAGAATGGCAAAGCTGATTCAATAAGGACATACAGAGCAACATACATTTATTTATTTATTTATTTATTTATTTATTTATTTATTTATTTATTTATTTATTTTCAGAGTAGCATTTATATAGTCAGTGGGGAAAATGTTGAAATAAGATAGCTAAAGTAGATCTGCTAAATTAAATACAAAGCTGGTTTAAAATCCTAAAACTATAACCCTTGGGATTATCTTTTCTATTTTACTTTAATCTATTTTTTAGATGCTAATGTAAACATACCAGTTATAAAATATCTGGACCCTAATCAATTCTTAGACAAATAAAATTAAACAATTTTTTTTATTCTTATGTTAATCCCCATACATTACATCATTAGTTCTAGATGAAGTGTTCCATGATTCATTGTTTGTGCATAACACCCAGTGCTCCATGCAGAATGTGCCCTCCTCAATACCCACCATCAGGCTAACCCATCCTCCCACCCCCTCCCCTCTAGAACCCTCAGTTTGTTTTTCAGAGTCCATCGTCTCTCATGGTTCGTCTACCCCTCCGATTTCCCCCGCTTCATTCTTCCCCTCCCGCTACCTTCTTCTTCTTCTTTTTTTTTTTCTTAACATATATTGCATTTGTTTCAGAGGTACAGATCTGAGATTCAACAGTCTTGCACAATTCACAGTGCTTACCAGAGCACACACCCTCCCCAGTGTCTATCACCCAGTCACCCCATCCCTCCCACCCCACCCCCCACTCCAACAACACTCAGTTTGTTTCATGAGATTAAGAATTCCTCATATCAGTGAGATCATATGATACATGTCTTTCTCTGAAATTAAACAATTTTTTAAGGTCAGATGGGACCATTAAAAAAATCTCTAGTGTGACATTCTAGAGTCATACAATTACCTTTTTGTTGTATTTCCAAATTTTGGATTATATTTTCTTGAACACTAATTTTAAAAAACCTTTCTATAAAAAATTATTTTAAAATAATCACATAGTCACAGGAAGTTGCAAAAATAGTACATGGAGTCCCAGGTACCCTTCATTCAGCTTCCCACATTGGTGACATCTTATATACATGAAACAATATCAAAACCAGAACTTAATATTGGTATAGTACTGTTAACTAGACTACAGACCTTGTCTACTTTTCACCATATTTTACATGCATACATTTTTGTGTGTGTGGTATGTGTGTGTAGTTAGTTCTACAGAATTTTATCTTAAGTTTAAATCTGTGTAACCATCACCACAGTCAAGATACAGAATTGTTCCAGCATGACAAAGGCATCACCTCATGCTACCCCTTTATATTTGCACACCTCTCCCATCTTTGTTACCTGGCAACCCTAATGTAGTCTCTCCATCTCTATAGTTTTGTCAAAAATTTTTCATCATGGATGGAACACATGTTAATTGCTGACAGTGATGGACATACATAAAGATTAAAGGAATGAAATAAACACTTGGAACCACTCATAGGCCCTGACTACTGTCAATTTTTGATGAGGCCTTTTTAAGACTTGGGTGTTAAGATATTTTGAGGATGGCACAAAAGAAATGTTTTTTTTTCCTAGGCCCAGGACTCACACACCTAGTCCTGGACTCTTTCTTCACCCTTGTATGCAGAGTTTCCCGCTAAAACAACTGATGGGTATATCTTGAGGAGGAACCTTCATTCAAGAATACATTCATGCCTGAGTTCACTCACTGGATGAAAACTCATCAGCTCTTGTACTGGAGACATTTTTCTAGGTACCAGGAGGAATATATCAGAGAGCAGAATGGCAATAGATCCTGTCATGAAAGGGTTTACAGTCTTGTAGCACAACCACCTCTGGACCATATCTGAAATGAGAGGTTATGATTGTTTGGATTTTCCTGGGGTACATCAGGATGATTCCAGTCATGGAGGTGCTGATGTGATAGAGCCTTTGGAAACTAAAGGATTTAAATATTCATTCATCCATGCATTCAACTTCATAAAATTTTTATTACAAACAGAAGATGATTTGAAAACAAATTCCACCCTCTTGGATTTAGAGTCTATTTGAGAAGAGACTGGGAAGAATATATAGCTCAGAAAATATGTTATCATAACTAATGAATAAGTGGGGCAAACCTGTCTGGAGAAGTCGAGGGACACTTTCCAGAGGAGGTAAAAATCTGAATGAAATTCAACCTTTGAGAAAGACCAGCATGGTGACAGACATAACGGGGATGCTGGGCAGAGGGGTGGGGGGTGGTCAGATGGTGCATTCTGAATGACAGATCATCCTACATAAAGTATTAGGGACAAGAAAGAAATGTGTTATCCAAATAATTGAAAGTAACTTGACTTGACTGGACTGAAGGATGGGGCTGAGAATTTGGGTCACAAATGTTGAAAAGGGCTGAGAATATCTCAGTTAGGCTTTTGGACTTGATGTCTTAGATTGTGTATGTGACTTTTGAAGGGAGAAGTGTCAGGAGCATACTTGTAGTTTAGGAAAACAATAAAGGAAAAGATGTTTTCAAGAAGAAAGATGTTTTCAAGAAGGAAGATGTCAGTACTTTTTTTTTTTAAAGATTTTTTTTTTTTTAAGATTTTATTTATTTGACAGTGAGAGAGGGAACACAAGCAGGGGGAGTGGGAGAGGGAGAAGCAGGCTTCCCGCGGAGCAGGGAGCCCGATGCGGGGCTCGATGCGGGGCTCGATCCCAGAACCCTGGGATCATGACCTGAGCCGAAGGCAGACACTTAATGACTGAGCCACCCAGGCACCCCAGTACTTTTAATGGATAGTAAGGGGGCAAGTTAGATGAAAAGTAAAATGTATCCGTGAAGTTGTCAATTAGAAGCTCCTTCCTGACATCATCAATCAGAGCACTTGAGGAGGTAACAGGGAAATCCTTCTTCAGAGGTCTGAAAAATGAATGGGGTGTGTGTGTGTGTGTGTGTGTGTAGAATACCAAGCTACAACCCCCACTCCTCCATGGAAAGAGCTCAGAAGAGAGGAGCAAGCACCAATCTGTGGAAATAATTTTTTTAAAAGGAAGAGGGGGGCGCCTGGGTGGCTCAGTCGTTAAGCGTCTGCCTTTGGCTCAGGTCATGATCCCAGGGTCCTGGGATCGAGCCCCGCATCGGGCTCCCTGCTCCGCGGGAAGCCTGCTTCTCCCTCTCCCACTCCCCCTGCTTGTGTTCCCTCTCTCGCTGTGTCTCTCTCTGTCAAATAAATAAATAAAATCTTTAAAAAAAAAAAAAAAGGAAGAGGGACTGGGAATCAGGACATAGAGATCTTATTTACATCTAGAAAGCATCATCTTGGGGCACAGGACTTAGAGGACCAGGCTTCTTTGTGAGACAAAGAGTTGGCAAAATAGTTTTAGGCTCTTTCTCTCCCCACTTGCTGTCCTGGCTGGATTGCTGCTTGTACTTCACCACTGAGAGATAAGAAACAAAAAACCCAGCTCAGGCCAAACTGAATTTGCAGCCTAACAATGGGGCAGCAGGGATGAGCCGCACAGCAGGTAATGTTTAAGTATTTCTTCCTTCACTGATCCTCCTCTAGGCCCTAAATTTACAAGAAAAAAAGATGAACAGGCTGTAAAAAGCAATCTTAGGAGGAGAGAAATGGAGATAGGGAGTGGTGGGGTCTACATTCACCTAGATGGGACAAAACCAACAGAAGAGAGTGGACTCTACTGCACTATAAGCCCTGGGCTCTGTTCCTGAGCAGATCACTCCTCCTTACTTAAATTGACAGAGGTAACACTTCAGTGCCTTCTCCTGACACCTTTCTAATCTAAATAGCTGATATCCCTGTAGAATGATCACAAAAATAAAAAGACACGTAGAAATGTATACACTATATAAAGAGAGGATCACTATATAAAAAGAGACATCAACTCAACATTTTAACAACATGAGCTAGAATTAATGAAATAGAGCATCAAGATTTTTTTTCATTTTTTTTTTTTTTAATTTAAGTAGGCTCCATGGCCCACATGAGGTTTGAACTCAAGGGTCTGAGATCAAGAGTTGCATGCTCTACCAATTGAGCCAGCTAGGTGCCCCTAGAACATCAAGATTTAAATGTTCTCAAAGATATAATAAGGAAAAATAATGGAAACAAAAGATTGAGAGGATTTGTTACACCAAAAGACTTACAAGGGTCCTCCATGCCCTGCATAGCTTCCTCCCCAACCTCCTCAAATTTTTGCACAAATATCATCTTAATGTGGCCTATTGATCAGGTTATTTTAAAATTATATCCTCATGTCATTCTTTATTCCCATTCTCTGCTTTATTTTTATCCACAGCACTTACCACTTTCTAACATACTACACAATTTATCTTTCTGCTCTCTCTGAAAACATATTCTCCATAAGGTCATTGATCTGTATCCTTAGCACCTAGAACATGGCCTAACTCATAGTGGGTACTCACAAATACTTGTTGAACTAGATCAGTAAGTGAAGAAGTGCAAGAGATATAGGAATAAAGCATAAGGTATTAACTTACGGATTTTCTAATAAAGCAAGGGCAAAAGGTAAAAGGAAGGAAGATAGAAAGGGGGAGAGAGAGGAAGGGAAGAAGGAAGGGAGGGAAGAAAGGAAGAATAAAAGAACATATACCAACCTGGACTAAAATAATAAATGATATCTGTGATGTGAGGATGTTGTGGATTGGGCACTGGGAGTGGAACCAAAAAGAATTGAGAAGTTGCTAAAGCACTGAGTGTTTAGTTGTAGGTGAGCTGTCAGTAGGGGCCACAGACAACTGAAGGCTTGGCTGGAGCACTAGTATCTTCTTTCTCTCATGGCTATTGGCAGGCCTTGGTAGCTTCCCATATGGGCTTCTCCATGAGGTTGTGTTGGGCAGGGTATCTTGCTTCCCACAGGACAAGTGATCCAAGAGAAAGCAAGAGAGAGCAACCAAGACAGGCCACTAGCGTTTTATAACCTAGTATCAGTGTTCCCATCCCATCACTTTTGTGTTCTACTTGTTAGAATCCAGTTTTATACAGATAGGTTAAAGACGGGCTCAGTGTATTGGCCTCTATGTTTTTTTCTTCTTCAGTGCAGACTGTGGCCATTACCTGGCCTGCACCAAAACCCATTTTTTACGCATCCAATTGCTTTAAATATAGACCGAATGAGCATGTATCTCGCCTTTTAGAGCCTGCCTGGTTTGCATGCCCCATGAAACTGCACTTGACATCTGCTAGCCTTGATGAGAAAAATCCTTGCCCTATAAAAGACCCCAAACTGCTTTATAGCTAGCTGTCTGACCTGGAGGCTGTACTGCTGAATGGCCTCTCCTAGACTTGTAAGCCCTTCTCTGATTCTCTTTCTACCTGGGAATTCTTTGCCTTCTTTTTCTGGGTGTTGGCCCTGTGCCACTCTTTCTGGAAGGTTTACAGCTGTGAGGGACCTCCCCGCTCACCTGACCTTTCTAAATGCCACCCAAAGCTCTCTGTGTGTGACTGTCCTCTCCTCACAGCACTTTTTTGCCCTTTTCCTTCATCAGCCTTAGATCCTCAGACTCCCTAACCACGTTTCTTTGATGCTGAATAATTTGAGATTGTAATTGGAACTTTATGAACGTTAGGTTGCATTGATGTCAGATCCATTATAGTCCTCTAAGTAATTTTGATTTTTTTTTAAAGATTTTGTTTATTTATTTGTCCGATATATAGAGAGAGAGCATGAGCAGGGGGAATGGCAGGCAGAGGGAGAAGCAGGCTCCCTGCTGAGCAAGAAGCCTGATGCGGGACTGGATCCCAGGACCCGTGCCAGCTCCTCATGCCCAGGATCCACCCACCAGGACAGTGAGTAAGGTTAAGAACAAAAGGGTCCAAGCCACAGTGGAGATGCCCCAGAACTCTGTTTCTCAAGCCACACAGCAGGGCAAACAGCCCCCAGTCTCTCTTATTCCCTCCCCAGCCACTGGGGTGGGAGAGGATTCTGTAAATATATTCTACTACCCCTGGCTGTGCCTCCTCACATGGGGCATGGAGCTCAGCCATTCATCTTGAGGTGGAGCTGGTTGGAGGTGAGGAGGGCATGGTCAGTGACTCCCTAGTGACTCTGGGAGGACACAGCTGCCGGGTCCCTAAGCACAAAACAGAGGCAGGGCCCCAGGTGTCTGGTTTTCCGGCTGAGAGTTCAACCATCAGACCCTCTTCCCAGGCTGCTCATATCCAAGTTTCTCTTCCTACTTGATTCCTCGTAGATCAGCACCTAGCATGGAGTGGTGAGTATTTGGGAGGATAAATTAACATGTTTGTGTGGTTCACTGCATTCTAGAAGGAGGAAGGAATGTAAGTGTCCACTTCCAAGTAGTAAAGATCTGGACAAATGGCAGTGGCTGTCCTGATATAAGGGCCTTGGTAATTAACTGTGGAGGGACAGGTGAGAAGGGTGGCAGGAAAGGGAGAGAGAGCCATGAACTTAGAAGAGAAGTCTGAATCAGAGATAGGGAAGAGTCTGCACTTCAAAATGGGACTGGAGGAGAAGCCAATAGGGAGATTGGGCAGGAGCCCCAGGGACTTCAGGTTTTTTGGTTTGTTTGTTTTTGTTTTCTGTTAAACAAAGAGGGGCCTCTGTTCTCCTGGCAAGATCCATACATGGAGGGCTGGGGTAGGGGGTGGGATAGTGCTTCTATAATGCAAACTCAGTTCTTTTTTTTTTTTTTTTAAATATTTATTTATTTGACAGAGAGAGACACAGAGAGAGCAGGAACACAAACAGGGGGAGTGGGAGAGGGAGAAGCAGGCCTCCCGCAGAGCAGGGAGCCCGATGCGGGGCTCGATCCCAGGACCCCGGGATCATGTCCTGAGCCGAAGGCAGAGGCTTAACGACTGAGCCACCCAGGCGCCCCGCAAACTCAGTTCTTTATGTCAGAGATTTCTCTTAGGTTCTTGTCTACCAGTGATTCTCCTTATTTATACTATTCATACGGATTTCCTATTATTAAAACATGTATGTGGATTTGTGGGGCAGGAAGCTTTTAGAAATGTGGAGCCTCTGCCCTCACTCCTGGCCCACTGAAACAGAATCCACATTTTACAAGATCCTTGGGTGACTCGCTTACACATTAAAGTTTGAGAGACACTGGTCTAATGCAGGCTCAAAGACAATGGCATGGTTTTGGCTATGCATTGTCCCAAATGTCTCAAACTATTCTGCTTCCAACAAACATGTGCAGCAACTAACTTCCTGTTTTCCTATTTGGTGCATTGTATAGTCAGGAGTAATGACTTGAGGCTTCCTATTGACAATGGCAGGCATCTCCCTCTGATCTCACAAACTCCACAGAAATGACCAAGAATGTTTTATTAATAATAAGATTATGTAACATCACTCCTTTATTTGGCTAGTAAACATTTGGAATTACCTAAATGCTATAATATTGTATCAGTACTCAAATCAAAATAATATCAGGCAGTCTTTCAAATATTTATATATATGTTTTAAAGATTTATTTATTTTAGAGGGGGGAGGGGTAAGGGGAGAGGGAAAGAGAGAATCTCTAGCAGACTCCCTGCTGAGTGAGGAGCCCAACCCACTGCTCCATCCCAGGACCCTGAGCTCAGGACCCGAGCTGAAATCAAGAGTCAGACGCTTAATCTACTGACTGAGCCACTCAGGTGCCCCTTGTATATTTTTTAATAAATGGGAAATTACTACATTTATATGGCAGGAGCTGTATATAAAATGCAGAACTATGAGTGCAAGTTTTGATAACAATTGTGGAAACATTGAGAACAAAAATTAAAGAATGCATTCAAATTCAGAAATATAGTTTATATTGATTTTAGTTATATTGATATTAGTAAAGTTTTGGCATAAAGGACCTTTTTGGAAAACTTGGTAATTTTTAATACTTTTGATTTTATACAATACATGAATGCTGCATTAAATGCAACCCAATTAAATAAATGTTAATATATAGAGAGTGTTTCTTCTCTTTGCACTTAACCAGCAAAGTACATCATGGAGGATGCTCCTTTTAGGAGAAAATGTGTTTGATCTCAGCCCTTAGATCTGATCCAGTTACTATTCCTTTGGGTTATGAAATAATTGGATTTTGCTTTTCCTGAATTAGTTCCTTCCAAATCATTCATTTAGGGCTAAGGTAGTTAGAAGAGTCAATCCAGACCCTTCCCTTTACCTTCAGTACATGGTTCACATTTAGACTGCTTGAGAGTTGGTATGTCTGATCATGTGATCTCTTTACCACAAGGGCTGGGGCATGTTTTTGTCCTGGTTTCTCATCTGAATCTACCACTGTGTCTAACACCATCATATACCAGCCAGCAGTGGTATTCGGCCTCGTCCTCGGGCTGGGCCTCTGTGAGGGTCAAGGCGGCTTTGCCCCCAAGAAGGGAACCTGAGAACCAGGCAGGGGTCCAGGAGTGTTTGCTGTTCGTGTTGAAAATCAATGTCCGGGGGATTGGCCAGGCTTCTGCTGGAACCAGTATGGATAGTGAGCATTGGTGACCGCTCCGGTATTGGAGGCACAGGTGAGAGTGACTGTCCCTCCTGGGAACACGGTCATTGAAGTCTCCTGGGTCACCACGGCCTGAGAACTGGTCCCTGAAATGAAAATAGACCCATGTTAGGAATGAAGAATAAAGGCAGAGGGATCCCTCCAAAGGCTGGCCTCTGAAATCTCCATGAACCTGGGCAGTGGGTGAGGAGAGGGAGGAGGAGGAGAGGAGTCCAGGCCATGGTTTAGATGTTGGAAGGGCTCCTTGCTCCAGAGCTGAGGCTAGACTCTCTGATGGCTCTTTATCTCCTACTGAGCTTCTGTGGGAACAGGGTGTGTTTGAATGTTGCATTATGCAAATCTGAGCCCTCTACCACCCTGTCCACTGCATAGGTCCTCAACCCTGACAGTAGCTACACTGTCAGGGCGGGGTGGTGGGGGGCAGGGTGGTGGGGTGGGGGGGGGGCAGGGCAGGGGTGGCTGTGTGCTGTGGATTGAGTCCTTTGTAGGAAACAGCTGCTCTGAGATTTTACGCAGGCCAGGGAAATGCTGTTCAGGGTCCCTTAAATGGGAACCACTTGAGTTCCTGCCAGTCCTCTGAGAAGATCCACAGTGTCCCCTGCTGGCTTCCTTGTGTTGGGGTATGCAGTCTCATTCATTTAACAAGTAACTATTGATTTACCTTTTTGACATTGCAACTGCATTTGCCAGGCCATTCTACATTCACTGCTTGTCTCTTCTTGGCTCATTCCTGTTTGTACTTCTTTATCCAGTCGTTGAGATGCCATCCCAGTGTCAATTGTAGTGTTACATAGTCTTAATTTCTTATCTGAGTGTTTTGAGTGATTAAAGGAATTGTTTCACGACCAGGTGACTCTACCGAAGTTATGAATTTGAACCTTACATTGAATTAACAGCTGGCTTAAGTCAGGTTTTAGTAATTTACTTTGGAGAACTTTAAGAAAGAAAACCAATGAAGACTGAAGGTTAAAGTTTTTACTGTGAATTTGGGGGAGACTAAGGTCAGCTGAATGAATGGTCAAGCAAGTCTATAGGACTAAGCATACCGTCCCACCCTCCCCACTATGGATACCCAGGTTGGGTGAGCTTTCTTGGTTGGCAGTGCTCCCCACATAGTATCACACATTGGTGCCAGGAGAAGTTAGCATTGTTTATGACTCCACTGGGAGAAGACAACTGGAAGATTTTGCTTGGAATCCTCCTGGCCCCAGCCCATGTTGCCTCTTCCTTTGGTTGATTTTAAAGATGTTTATTTGTTTGTTTGTTTATTTAACAGAGAGAGTGAGCACAAGCAGGGGGAACAGCAGGCAGAGGTAGAGGGAGAAGCAGGCTTCCCGCTGAGCAGGGAGCCCGATGTGGGGCTCGATCCCAGGACCCTGGGATCATGACCCAAGCTGAAGGCAGATGCTAAATGATTGAGCCACCCAGGTGGCTGATTTTGGCTGATTTTAATCTGCATCTTTTTGTTGTAATAAGCCATATCTATGGATGCAACAGGTTTCAGTGAGTTATCTGAGTCCATCTAGGGAATTATCAAAACTGAGGTGGTCTCAGGGACCGTGGAACTTGCAATTAGTGTCAGAATCAAGGGTGTTTTGGGATTCCCTTGGATTTTTCAGGGTCCAGGCTCACATCAGTTTGTCACATCAGTGACATCATTGTGAGTCATAAGGCAAGTCCAAATCTCTTCATTACCTTAATTAAAAAACACTTTGTTGCTAAAAAGTGCTAACCATCATGTGAGCTTTCAGTGAGTCATCATCTTTTTGCTGGTGGAGGGTCTTGCCTCAGTGTTGATGGCTGGTGACTGATAAGGGTGGTGGGTGCTAAAGGTTGGGGTGTGACGGGCGCCTGGGTGGCTCAGTTGGTTAAGCGACTGCCTTCGGCTCAGGTCATGATCCTGGAGTCCTGGGATCGAGTCCCACATCGGGCTTCCTGCTCAGCGGGGAGTCTGCTTCTCCCTCTGACCCTCCCCACTCTCATGCTCTATCTCATTCTCTCTCTCTCAAAAAATAAATAAATAAATAAATAAATAAATAAATAAATTTTAAAAAAAAGGTTGGGGTGTGGCAACTTCTTAAAATAATACAATAATGAAGCTTGCCATGTCAATTGACTTTTTTTTCATGAACGATTTCTCTGTAGCACACAATGCTGTTTATTAGCATTTTACCCTCAGTGGAACTTCTTTCATAGTTGGAGTCAATCTTCTCAAAGCCTGCTACTGCTTTATAAGTAAGTTTGAGTAATATTCTCAATCCTTTGTTGTCATCTCAACAAGCCACATGGCATCTTCACCAGGAGTAGTTTCCCTCTCAAGAAACCAATTTCTTTGCTCATTCATAAGAAGGAACTCATCATCCATTCAAGTCTATCACAAGACTGTAGCAATTCAGTCACATATTCATGCTCCACTTATAATTCTAGTTCTATTGCTATTTCTACCATATCTGCAATTACTTCCTCCACTGAAGTCTTGAACCCTTCAGAATCATGTGTGAAGGTGGGAATCTACTTCTTCCAAACTCCTGTTCATGTTGCTCTTTTGACATCTTCCCATGAATCATAAATGTTTTTGGTGGGATCTAGAATGGTGAATCCCTTTTTAAAGTTGTCTATTTACTTTGCTCAGATTCATCAGAGGAATCACTCTCTATGGCAGCTAATAGCCTTACAAAACATATTTCTTCAATAATGAGACTTGAAAGTCAAAATTACTCCTTGATCCATGGGCTACAGAATGGATGTTGTGCTAGCAGGCATGAAACAACATTAATCTCATTATACACCTCCATTCCAGCTCTTGGGCGACCAGGCTGATTGTCATCGAGCAGTAGCAGTAATATTTTGAAAGGGATCTGTTCTTCTGCACAGTAGGTCTCAACAGTGGGTTTAAAATATTCAGTAAACCATATAGTAAACAGATGAGCTGTCATCCAGGCTTTTGTTGTTCCATTTATAGAGCACAGGTAGAATAGATTTAGCATAACTCTTAAGGGCCATAGGATTTTTGGAATGGTTAATGAGCATTGGCTCCAATTTAAAGTCACCAGCTGCCTTAGCCCTGATGAGAGAGTCAGGCTGGTCTTTGAAGCTTTGAAGCCTGGCATTCACTTCACCTCTCTAGCTATAGAGGTACTAGATGGAATCTTCTTCCAATTGAAGGCTGTTTCATCTACATTGAAAATCATTGTTGGAGTGCCTGGGTGGCTCAGTCATTAAGCGTCTGCCTTTGGCTCAGGTCATGATCCCGGGGTCCTGGGATCGAGCCCCACATTGGGCTCCCTGCTCTGAGGGAAGCCTGCTTCTCCCTCTCCCACTCCCCCTGCTTGTGTTCCCTCTCTCACTGTGTCTCTCTATCAAATAAATAAATAAAATCTTAAAAAAAAAGAAAATTATTGTTTTTTAAAAATTATTTCATGTTTTATTTATTTATTTAAATATTTTATTTATTTGACAGATAGAGACATAGCGAGAGAGGGAACACAAGGAGGGGGAATGGGAGAGGGAGAAACAGGCCTCCCACCCAGCAGGGAGCCCGATGCGGGACTCAATGCAGGGCTCAATCCCAGGACCCTGGGACCATGATCTGAGCTGAAGGCAGACACTTAATGACTGAGCCACTCAGGAGCCACAAGAAAATCATTGTTTAGTGTAGCCACCTTCATGAATTATCTTAGCTAGATCTTCTGGATAACTTGCTGAAACTTCCACATCAAAACTTGATGCTTCACCTTGTGCTTTTATATCATAGAGATGGCTTCTTTCCTTCTAGCTTATGAACTGACCTCTGCTAGCTTTAAACTTTTATTCTGCAGCTTCCCCACCTCTCTTAGCCTTCACAGAATTGAAGAGAGTTAGGGCCTTGCTTTGGATTAAGCTTTAGCTTAAGGGAATGTTGTGGCTGGTTCAATCTCACTCTCACTTTCTCCAGATCAGTGATAAGGCTGTTTTGCTTTCTTATCATTTGTGTATCACTGGAATAGCACTTTTAATTTCCTTCAAGACTTTTTTCCCCCCTCACAACTTTGCTGTTTCGCACAAGAGACCTAGTTTTCGGCCTCTCTTGGCTTTTGGCATGTCTTCCTTACGAAGTTTAATCATTTCTAGTTTTTTCTTTAAAGTGAGAGACGTGCAATTCTTAATTTCACTTGAGCATCATGAAGCCATTGTAAGTTTATTAAGTGACCTAATTTTAATATTGTTCTGAATTAGGAAATGGGGAGGCCCGAGGGGAGTGAGAGAGATGGAGGAATGGCTAGTTGATGGAGCAGTCAAAACACATTTTTCAATTAAGTTTACCATCTGACATGGGCAGGGTTTGTGGTGCACCAGGACAGTTACAATAGCAATATGAGACACCACTGATCACAGATCACCAGAACAAACATAATAATAATGAACAAGTTTGACATATTCTGAGAATTAACAAAATGTGACACAGAGACATGAAGTGAGCAAATGCCGGAAAAAATGGTGCCGATAAGCTTGCTCAGTGCAGGGTTGCCACAAAACTTCATTTGGTAAAAAGGTAATATTTGTGAAGTGCAATAAAGCAAAGTGCAGTAAAACAAGATATGCCTGTACCACTATCCTTTATTAGCTGCAGATATGTTTCATAGGCATTCATGACCCTCCCATAAATAAGCTGAGTGTTTACTATGCACAGGAGCACGGATGGCACATGCCATTCTCTCTGTCCATCAAGCCTCTCATCTCCACCTCCCCTCAGCTGGAGAGTAGATGGAGGAGCCATTCTCTGGCCTCAATTTTCTGAGCTAGCAGATTTTGTCCCAGTAATTTCCTGACTTTGAGATGGCAAGTTTGTCCACAAAGATTATGGGAACTCTCCCAGGGCAACCAGATATGGAGGAGTGAAGGAGGCATGATTGGTCAGAGGCAGAAGGTGATGCAGTTGCAACAAAGTAGACACTCCCATGATGGGCTCTAGAGTTGACAAGCCTCTCCGGGTCCTGAAGTGGGATGACAGGGGTAGAACCTGGTAACTACGTATCATTCAGTCTTTGAATGCAAACTGCTCCTAGAAGAGTTGGTGGGCTTGGATGAACCCATAACCCATAACCCATAACCCATAATCAAGGGTTAGTCTCATAGCATGATTCAGGGGAGACCTGTTGGCTGGTTACACTCATTTGCTGGAGAAGGCATGGTTTAGTCCTAGAGCAGGGCATTATGACAGGGCACCACTACATCCATTACAGTCCACCTCGTGCCCATGCTCGGATCCCCAAGCTTCATACAGTGAGGCTTGGGAGCAATTCCTCCTTGCTGTGGTTTAGTCTCTTTTCCAGATGGAAACTTGAAAGAGGTCATTCACTGGGATGAAATGCAGATCCTGCTGCTGAAGTTGGGCTCAAGAATGTAACCAGTGCTAATTGTCCTCTGTCTCCACCACCCATTTTAGATTTGCCTCAACTGTGATGAGCACCTGGGCAAGTTGAGGTGCCTTCCCTGGTGAGGTTACCCAGATTCTCCTACTTGAGTGTGAGTCCAGTCACCATGTCTTTCTCAGAACTACATTGTTAGATCTATCCACTTATCACCCAAATAAGACAAAGAAGGCATATCAATAGATACCATTCATGTCAGCCACAAAAATTTTCTCTACTCTATCCTGATGATCAGGCTCAACTCTTCCTGCCAATTTGGTAGTTTCTCTCTTTGTCTGTTGTTCTGTTGTCATGAAGGGTGCCAAGTCACCCAATGGAGCTGAAATTAAAGTTTATTGGAACTCTTGCTGTGTCTTCTCATGTATGCATTCATGTATAGAAATCTTGACCTCCAAACCCATACCTTCAGAGTTGTAGGGAATGAACACACAAATTCCCCAAATGGATCACCAGTTGTGATGAATAGAGGGACTTCTCCTATATGTACCCTGTAGTACCAGGAGCCATATGATTTTTTCAATGCAGGGCATAGCACCATCAATTAATTATGCCTTAGGGTGAATATGCATTCTCAAATATGGCTCCCTAAGCAGAAGGGGTGTCTTGGGTTGGTATCTCTGTTGCAATTTCAACCGACTTGGTATTTATACCTTCAAGTCTGTCATTGAATGTGGGATTCCTTGGGATCAGCATGTCACTCTCTGCAGATGAGGTTAACCCTTAAATTGCTGACAGCTTGAAGCTGACCATTGAGCCCTCACAATAGCAGGGGCAAAAAGCATTTATTTGAAGGGGGATCTGAGTTATGTATGCTGACATACCTGTGTCTACCAACTGGGGTGGCTGAGACACAATCACTATAATACATTAATTGAGGCAAGGAACTAAAGGTCCAACTGATCCTTATTAAAACTCTTGACCAGGGGGCCTGTTTTCTTCGTGATTTCTACACAGCCCCTGAGAACCTAACCCTGTGTTCTTTTGGGATGCTATAGTGAAAACTGGCTCATAACTCATGAGGTTTCTCCTTGACAGGCTACCAGATTTCAGAATTTCCATTCTGTCAGATCAGTTTGTAAAGAGGGCCTGCTTATCTACATCCATTGTGTAAAATGATTTGATATCTCCACTCCATATTATTCTTCTGTGCAAAATTTCTTGATAGCTCATTCTTTTATAATTTTAAATATTACCTTGCAAGTCTTTTATAAGATGTTTTTAGGGAAAGGAATAAGGATCAACCATGGGGGAAGGAAACTTGATTTAGAGGGAAATGACACTTGCCTCTCTAATAAACAATCCCCAACCTTCCCATCATCTTGCCTAACCATCACAGCCTTGCAGGAAACGCTGCAGAGTTCTACAGTCTGTGTAGGGAACACACACAGAGGGCAGAGGGGCAAATGCTGGTCTGCTTTTCTTTTCTAAAGTTCTTTTCTGCCTTCAAGACACAGGGAAGATCAGTTTTGTAAATTGGATTAAGATGCAGGGAAAGAAACTGCATTCCTAGAGTATAAATCATCTTATACTTACATTAAAACTTTGTGTTTATTACCATATTTTGGAATTAATCCTATTCTTTTTGGATTGTTTTCATTCTATTTTATTTTAGACTTTCCTGCAAGTCAGTGAGAGGGAAATGTGATTATTTCCCTGGTTCCCCTTAAGTGTCACCTTATATATATTCTGCTGCTAAGTTTATCATTACACATAGAATATCATAGCTGTATAGTATGATACTTTTCTCTTGGTAATTAAATGCTGGCTAACCCAAATCCGGAGTTGGATATGGTAAGTGTGCATGTGTGTATGCGTGTGTGTGCGTTTTTGTGTGTGTATGTGTTTATTTTGCCACTTCTGTTAATAACCAGCCAACTGATGATATATATCTTTGTATTGGCTTTTATGCATGTATTGTTATCAAAAAATAGTGGATTAAAAACAAAACATTTTGAAACCTATAACAATGGATTTAACTGCTTCCTCTGTGACCATGGAGATTAAACTCCCTGGGCCCACAGTAGATAGATGCAGTCTCTGTGATCAGAAGATGGGTGATATTGGGAGCAGAAGGTGAGACTGAGCCTGGTGGTTTGTGTCTCACTTCTCCACCTGCCTCTGTCTTTGTGTCATAGTTGCTGTACCACAGAGCACAGTAATATTGGGCCTCATCCTCTGTCTGGGCCCCAGTGATGGTGAGGGCAGCCTTCTGTCCCACCAGGGAGCTGGAGAATCGGGCAGGTACCCCTGGGTTTAGGTTGCTAGTGCTACTTATCAGACCCTGGGGTACCTGGTAGGGCTTCTGTTGGACCCAGCTAACATGATTACTGGTGGTAACAGCCCTAGTACTGGAACCACAGGTGATTGTGACTGTTCCTCCAGGGCTCATGGACAGTGAAGTTTCCTGAGTCACCATGGCCTGGGAAGTAGCTCCTGAAAACGGGAGAAACCAAAGGTCTGGAGGAAGGACAGGGGCATGAGGGTGCAGTGTGGCCTTTCCCACCCCCCAACCCCCAAAGTCGCCCTGACCTGTGCAGTGAGCCAGAAGTGTGAGCAGGAGAAGAGCCCAGACCATGGTGGAGATGCCCCAGTGCTGAGCTTCTCAACACCCTTCAGCAGAGTCAGCTTGCACAGTTCCCATTATAACTACTACCACCTGCTGGGGCAGGGCTTTCATGCAAATGTGCTCCCCTCCCAGGAGTTCTCAGCAACAACATGGCCAGGTCACAGCTACTGAGCTGTTGCATGTCAGTGGGACCCTGGGCCTGGAAGACCCACGACCAGCCCTCCTCTTACACGTCTGCCTCCCAAACCCCCCGCACTAGTATCCTTTGTTGATGGAAAGATGAACTCCTGCAGGCTTTCCCTTCTTCTCTCCTCTAATTCTCAGGTCTGCCCTTTGTAGTTCTCTGAGAAGGTGACTTTCAGTGCCTGGGGTTCTCCATACAGGAACCTGGTGAAGGAACCTGGGGACATGGTGGCTTAAATGCTCCACTGCCTTTCTTTATTCTTCAGGCCAATTCACACAGCAGCCATGTCTGATGAGTGGGAGAGCCAAGATCTTGGGTGCTGCTGATGTCACAGCTTAGGTCCCCCTTAAACCCAGCTACTCCTGTGTATATCTAGACACATTAATGTGTCAAATATCCCATAGAAGTCTCTTCCAGAGCTCAGGAACATTCCAGAAATTGCATTTGAATATTTTATAGTTTCCTATTGCTCCAGGTCTATAACAGATGGCATGGCAATGATCTTATTAGTGCTTGCCAAATATTCTACCTGATGTTTTTATTATTCTCTTTTTCTCATGGCAGACAGCTATACTAATGCAAGGTCATATGGCTCCAATGGCTGAAGTGTTTGCCTCATACAGAGTATGCAAGACACTCATTTGTCTCTGATTTTTCAAACCTAGTCTCTTTCTTGGTCAGCTGAAAATGGGTCACAGCAATTTCTCCAATTGTAGAGTATGTGCTTCCAGAACCAGAATAAGCCTAGTAAAGTGTTGTGATTCCTTTTTGAGGATGAAAACTGTGAGATATAATGCTTTATTTTATATTTAGAAGTATCTAAAAATGTTCTAGATGAGGGAATCCCTAGGGGACTGGTGGACTCACTGGTGTGGTGGGCACCTGATTCTTTATAGGGTAGGTCCCCCAACCTCAGGAACTTTGGTGTCTTACCAAAGACTTTGATGTACTTCCACCTCTTGCTCATCTTGTTCAATTAAATCAATGTCAGCAATATAAGGCATCATTGTGAAGTTCTGTACAACATGTGGATGGTCCAGTTTTCTTGGAGATATGTTGTCTATGAGGAAAAGTAAAAACAGTTTTTGGGCAACACTTTAAATGTACTATTGTCCACTCTATGTGAGTATTAACAGCATCTGGTACTCCATATGCCAACTGATAAGTATGGAAAAGTGTGCATTCACCAGATTTATGGCTCTTTACCATTTAACTGATTTAGTGCTAATTAATGTACTCTAGAAAATATACCACATCAAGCAGAGCAGCTTCAATTGGGATACTACTTGTCTGAGTTTATAATAGTCCACCTTCATCTGGCAGGATCAATGTGCTTTGATTGTTGTTGGCAGTTTTTGTTTAGAAGCCAGATTGATGAATTGAATGCAGGCATGTTGGGGACTCATACCAATGCATCATTAAGGATAACCCTAATCTCTGCTATTTTCCCACAATAATATTTTGTAAATTTCTATCTTGAAGAAAATGGAACAAGACATGGTTCCAGAGGCTTTGTTTGGCCTTCTCAAATACCCATTGTCTTACTTCTTCGCCTACTTCACCAGGCCAATAAACAAGTATGGAGATTCTGCTGACAGTTATGAATATGTCCCCTGGGTGATTCTATGGACCCAATAGATTTGCTGTAAGCTGTACCTCTAGTAGATGGGATATGCAGTTATCCCCACTGTAATGGAGGGCATGGCGATGCTTTTGGTTCCTGACTAGGAATGTCATTTGAAACGTGTTCAACAATATCAAAATATCTGGATTGTTTCTTTTCTCCAAGCTATGGTCTATTAAATGGCCCAGAGATCACTTTGGGGCAGCAGTGTGAGAGTCATTAGCATGTCTGTTGGCCAAGGGGTGAATTCCTCACAGAGCTCCAGCCTAAATTTCAGTTAAAAACATCAAGGGGGGTGAGTGGGGGCGGGGCAAGATGGCGGAGGAGTGGGAGCCCTGGATTTCGTCTGGTCCCAGGAATTCAGCTGGATAGGGATCAAACCATTCTGAACACCTACAAACTCAACAGGAGATTGAAGAAAAGAATAGCAACAACTCTCTGAACAGAAAAATGACCACTTTCTGGAAGGTAGGACATGCGGAGAAGTGAATCTGAGGTGATATTCGGGAGGATAGATGGCGGGGGAGGGGGCCTCCGTCGGCCACTTCTGGCAAGTGATAGAGCCACGGAGCACAAAATCGGAACTTTTAGAAGTCGGCTCCACTGAGGGACGTCACTCCAGTGGCTAAGCGGGGGGTGGAACCCTCATGGGACAGTGTGGTCTCAGGACCCTCGGGGTCACAGAAAGACTGGGGGTGCCTGAGTGCAGCAGAGCTCCCAGGTATCAGAGTGGGGAAGCTGGCTGCAGACACGGAGCCGAGGAGTGGGCTCTCAGCTCGGGGTTGCCATAAACCGTGATCCGCGCGTGGCACAGTCAGGCCACTGCTGCTCCAGCAGGGACCCAACAAGCGGCAGATCCGGGGAGACTCCCCTTCCTCCCCTGGGAAGAGCGGCGTGGGAGCGCACTGCAGGGATCTGCTGGGTTTGGAGACTCCACATGGGATTAAGTGCCAGAGATAGAAACACACTGTCACAGCTGGGTGAGCATGGAGTGCAGCCGGAGACCGGGGAGACGGCAGTGACTGACGGCTTTTCTCTGGGAGTTCACTGAGGAGTGGGGCTCTGAGTTCTCGGCTCCTCCGGGGCAGAGATTGGGAGGCCGCCATTTTCACTCTCGGCCTCCAAAGCTATACGGAAAACTTGCAGGGAACAAAAGCTCCCGAGAGCAAACCCGAGCAGATTACATAGCCGGGAGGGGGCAAAGGCGGGGCAATTCCGCCTCCAGCAAAGACATTTGGAAACCATGGCAACAGGCCCCTCCCCCAGAAGAGCAGCGAGAACAGCCAGCCAAGACCAATCAATGAGAACGGCAGAACTCCAGCACTAGGGGAATACTGCACATAGAATTCATGGTGTTTTTACCATGATTCTGTAGTCTTTCAAAGTTATTTTTTTTAACTGTCTTTTTTTTTTCTTTTTCAACCAACATCCTATCAATTCCTTTTTTAAAAAACATTTTTATTTTTCATTTTTAGAGTCATATTCTATCCCTTCATAGTAGTTACCTGTATTTTTGGCATATATATGTTGTTCTCTCTTTAAAATTTTGAGATAGTTTCTACTAACAGATCAAAATATACCCTAAATCTCTAGTGTATGGCCTGTTCTAGTCTGCTTGATCACATTCTCTCCCTTTTTTTTTCTTAAATCCACTTTTCTTTTTTCAAACAACTTATCAATTCCTTTTCTAAAATCTTTTATAATTTTCATCTTTACAGTCATGTTCCATCCCTTCATCATATTAACCCTTATTTTTGTACATATATAAGTTTTTCTTTCTTTAAAATTTTGGGAGGTACTTTCTTCTAACAGACCAAAATACACCCAAATCTAGTGTGTGACACCGATCTATGCACCAGCCTGATCATATTTAACCATATTCTGTTTTTTTTTGTTTTGTTCTGTTTTTGTTTGTTTTTATCTTTTTCTTTTTTTTTTTTCTTTTTCTTTTTTCTTTCTTTCCCTTTCTTTCCCCCCATTTCAGGTCTTTTCTGATTTGTTTAGAGTATATTTTCTGGTAACATTGGTACCCTGTTAGCATTTTGTTCTCTCATTCATCTATTCTTCTCTGGACAAAATGACAAGACAGAAAAAAATCACCTCAACAAAAAGAACAAGAGGCAGCACCGACTGCCAGGGACTTACTCAATACGGACATTAGTATGATGTCAAAACTAGAGTTCAGAATGATGATTTTAAAGATACTAGCGGGGCTTGAAAAAAACATGGAAGTTATTAGAGAAACCCTTTCTGGAGAAATAAAAGAACTAAAATCTAACCAAGTTGAAATCAAAAAGGCTATTAATGAGGTGCAATAAAAAATGGAGGTTCTAACTGCTAGGATAAATGAGGCAGAAGAGAGAATTAGCGATATAGAAGACCAAATGATGGAAAATAAAGAAGCTGAGAAAAAGAGAGATAAACAACTACTGGATCATGAAGGCAAAATTCGAGAGATAAGTGATATCATAAGACAAAACAACATTAGGATAATTGGGATCCCACAAGAAGAAGAAAGGGAGAGAGCGGCAGAAGGTATATTGGAGCAAATTATAGCAGAGAACTTCCCTAATTTGGGGAAGGAAACAGGCATCAAAATCCAGGAGGCACAGAGAACCCCTCTCAAAATCAAGAAAAATAGGTCAACACCCCAACATCTAATAGTAAAACTTACGAATCTCAGAGACAAAGAGAAAATCCTGAAAGCAGTTTGGGACAAGAGATCTGTAACCTACAATGGTAGAAACATTAGATTGGCAACAGACCTATCCACAGAGACCTGGCAGGCCAGAAAGGACTGGCAGGATATATTCAGAGCACTAAATGGGAAAAATATGCAGCCAAGAATACTCTATCCAGCTAGCCTGTCATTGAAAATAGAAGGAGAGATAAAAAGCTTCCAGGACAAACAAAAACTAAAGGAATTTGCAAACACGAAACCAGCCCTACAAGAAACCTTGAAAGGGGTCATCTAAGCAAAGAGAGAGCCTAAAAGCAACATAGACCAGAAAGGAACACAGACAATATACAGTAACAGTCACCTTACAGGCAATACAATGGCACTAATTCCATATCTTTCAATAGTTACCCTGAATGTAAATGGGCTAAATGCCCCCATCAAAAGACACAGGCTATCAGATTGGATAAAAAGACAAGACCCATCGATATGCTATCTGCAAGAGACTCATTTTAGACCCAAAGACACCCCCAGATTGAAAGTGAAGGGGTGGAAAACCAATTACCATGCTAATGGACACCAAAAGAAAGTGGGGTGGCAATCCTTATACCAGACAAATTAGATTTTAAACCAAAGACTGTAATAAGAGATGAGGAAGGACACTATATCCTACTTAAAGGGTCTATCCAACAAGAAGATCTAACAATTGTAAATATCTATACCCCTAACATGGGAGCAGCCAATTATACAAGGCAATTAATAATAAAAGCAAAGAAACACATTGACAACAATACAATAATAGTAGGGGACTTTAACACCCCCCTCACTAAAATGGACAGATCATCTAAGCAAAAGATCAACAAGGAAATAAAGACTTTGAATGACACACTGGACCAAATGGACTTCACAGACATATTCAGAACATTCCATCCCAAAGCAACAGAATACACATTCTTCTCTAGTGCCCATGGAACATTCTCCAGAATAGATCACATCCTAGGTCACAAATCAGGTCTCAACTGGTACCAAAAGATTGGGATCATTCCCTGCATATTTTCAGACCACAGTGCTTTGAAACTAGAACTCAGTCACAAGAGGAAAGTTGGAAAGAACTCAAATACATGGAGGCTAAAGAGCATCCTACTAAGAATGAATGGGTCAACCAGGAAATTAAAGAAGAATTTTAAAAATTCATGGAAACCAATGAAAATGAAAACACAACTGTTCAAAATCTTTGGGATGCAGCAAAGGCAATCCTAAGAGGAAAGTATATAGCTATGCAAGCCTTTCTCAAGAAACAAGAAAGGTCTCAAATACACAACCTAACCCTACACCTAAAGGAGCTGGAGAAAGAACAGCAAATAAAGCCTAAACCCAGCAGGAGAAGAGAAATAATAAAGATCAGAGCAGAAATCAATGAAATAGAAACCAAAAGAACAGTAGAACAGATCAATGAAACTAGGAGCTGGTTCTTTGAAAGAATTAACAAGATTGATAAACCCCTGGCCAGACTTATCAAAAAGAAAAGAGAAATGACCCAAATCAACAAAATCATGATGAAAGAGGAGAGATCACAATCAACACCAAAGAAATACAAACAATTTTAAGAACATATTATGAGCAACTATATGCCAGCAGATTAGATAACCTGGAAGAAATGGATGCATTCCTAGAGATGTATCAACTACCAAAACTGAAGCAGGAAGAAATAGAAAACCTGAACAGACCTATAACCACTAAGGAAATTGAAGCAGTCATCAAAAATCTCCCAACAAACAAAAGCCCAGGGCCAGATGGTTTCCCAGGGGAATTCTACCAATCATTTAAAGAAGAATTAATACCTATTCTTCTAAAACTGTTCCAACAAATAGAAATGGAAGGAAAACTTCCCAACTTGTTGTATGAGGCCACCATTACCTTGATCCCAAAACCAGACAAAAACCCCATCAAAAAGGAGAGTTACAGACCCATATCCTTGATGAACATGGATGCAATAATTCTCACGAAAATACCAGCCAATAGGATCCAACAGTACATTAACAGGATTATTCACCACGACCAAGTGGGATTTATCCCTGGGCTGCAAGGTTGGTTCAACATCCACAAATCAGTCAATGTGATACAATACATTAATAAAAGAAAGAACAAGAACCATATGATCCTCTCAATAGGTACAGAAAAAGCATTTGACAAAGTACAGCATCCTTTCTTTTTTTTTTTCTGTCTTTCTTTTTACTTTTATTTTTTTATTGTTATGTTAATCCCCATACATTACATGATTAGTTTTAGATGTAGTGTTCCATGATTCATTGTTTGTGCATAACACCCAGTGCTCCATACAGAATGTGCCCTGCTGAATACCCATCACCAGGCTAACCCATCCTCCCACCCCCCTCCCCTCTAGAACCCTCAGTTTGTTTTTCAGAGTCCATCGTCTCTCATGGTTCGTCTACCCCTCCGATTTCCTCCCCTTCATTCTTCCTCTCCTGCTATCTTCTTCGTCTTCTTCTTTTTTTTTCTTAACATATATTGCATTATTTGTTTCAGAGGTACAGATCTGAGATTGAACAGTCTTGCACAATTCACAGCGCTTACCAGAGCACATACCCTCCCCATTGTCTATCACCCAGTCACCCCATCCCTCCCACCCCACCCCCCACTCCAGCAACCCTCAGTTTGTTTCCTGAGATTACGAATTCCTCATATCAGTGAGGTCATATGATACATGTCTTTCTCTGTTTGACTTATTTCGCTCAGCATAATACCCTCCAGTTCCATCCACGTTGTTGCAAATGGCAAGATCTCATTCCTTTTGATGGCTGCATAATATTCCATTGTATATATATACCACCTCTTCTTTATCCATTCATCTGTCGATGGACATCTTGGCTCTTTCACAGTTTGGCTATTGTGGACATTGCTGCTATAAACATGGGGGTGCACGTACCCTTTCGGATCCCTACTTCTGTATCTTTGGGGTAAATACCCAGTAGTGAAATTACTGGATCATATGGTAGCTCTATTTTCAACTTTTTGAGGAACCTCCATACTGTTTTCCAGAGTGGCTGTACCAGCTTGCATTCCCAACAACAGTGTAGGAGGGTTCCCCTTTCTCCACATCCCCACCAACATCTGTCATTTCCTGACTTGTTAATTTTAGCCATTCTGACTGGTGTGAGGTGAGATCTCATTGAGGTTTGGATTTGGATTTCCCTGATGCCGAGTGATGTTGAGCACTTTTTCATGTGTCTGTTGGCCATTTGGATGTCTTCTTTGGAAAAATGTCTGTTCATGTCTTCTGCCCATTTCTTGATTGGATTTTTTGTTCTTTGGGTGTTGAGTTTGATAAGTTCTTTTTTTTTTTTTTTTAAGATTTTATTTATTTATTTGACAGAGAGAGACAGCGAGAGAGGGAACACAAGCAGGGGGAGTAGGAGAGGGAGAAGCAGGCTTCCCCGCAGAGCAGGGAGCCCGATGTGGGGCTCGATCCCAGGACCCTGGGATCACGACCCGAGCCGAAGGCAGACACTTAACAACTGAGCCACCCAGGCGCCCCGATAAGTTCTTTATAGATTTTGGATATAGCCCTTTACCTGATATGTCATTTGCAAATATCTTCTCCCATTCTGATGGTTGTCTTTTGGTTTTGTTGACTGTTTCCTTTGCTTTGCAAAAGCTTTTTATCTTAATGAAGTCCCAATAGTTCATTTTTGCCCTTGCTTCCCTTGCCTTTGGCAGTGTTTCTAGGAAGAAGTTGCTGCGGCTGAGGTCGAAGAGGTTGCTGCTTGTGTTCTCTTTTAGGATTTTGATGGACTCCTGTCTCACATTGAGGTCTTTCAACCATTTGGAGTCTATTTTTGTGTGTGGTGTAAGGAAATGATCCAGTTTCATTCTTCTGCATGTGGCTGTCCAATTTTCCCAACACCATTTGTTGAAGAGACTGTCTTTTTTCCACTGGACATTCTTTCCTGCTTTGTTGAAGATTAGTTGGCCATAGAGTTGAGGGTCCATTTCTGGGCTCTCTATTCTGTTCCATTGATCTATGTGTCTGTTTTTATGCCAGTACCATACTGTCTTGATGATGACAGCTTTGTAATAGATACAGCATCCTTTCTTGATCAAAACTTTCAGAGTATAGGCATAGAGGGTACATACCTCAATATCATAAAACCCATCTATGAAAAACCTACAGTGAAAATCATTCTCAATGGGGAAAAACTGAGAGCTTTCCCTCTAAGGTCAGGAACGTGGCAGGGATGTCCACTCTCACCACTGCTATTCAACATAGTATTAGAAGTCCTAGCCACAGCAATCAGACAACAAAAAGAAAAAAAAGTCATCCAAATTGGCAAAAAAGAAGTCAAACTCTCACTCTTTGCAGATGATATGATACTTTATGTGGAAAACCCAAAAGAGTCCACCCCAAAACTGCTAGAACTCATATAGGAATTCAGTAAAGTGGCAGGATATAAAATCAATGCACAGAAATCAGTGGCATTCCTATACACCACCAACAAGAGAGAATAAAGAGAAATTAAGGAGTCGATCCCATTTACAATTGCACCCAAAACCATAAGATACCTAGGAATAAATCTAACCAAAGATGCAAGGAATCTGTACTCAGAAAACTATAAAATACTCATGAAAGAAATTAAGGAAGACACAAAGAAATGGAAAAACGTTCCATGCTCATGGATTGGAAGAACAAATATTGTGAAGATGTCAATGCTACCTAGAGCAATCTACACATTCAATGCAATCCCCATCAAAATACCATCCACTTTTTTCAAAGAAATGGAACAAATCATCTTAAATTTGTATGGAACCAGAAAAGACCCTGAATAGCCAGAGGAATGTTGAAAAAGAAAAGCAAAGCTGGCGGCATCACAATTCCGGACTTCAAGCTCTATTACAAAGCTGTCATCATCAAGACAGTATGGTTCTGGCACAAAAACAGACACATAGATCAATGGAACAGAATAGAAAGCCCAGAAATAGACCCTCAACTCTATGGTCAACTCATCTTCAACAAAGCAGGAAAGAATGTCCAATGGAAGTCATTTCAACAAATGGTGTTGGGAAAATTGGACAGCCACATACAGAGGAATGAAACTGGACCATTTCCATACACCACACACAAAAATAGACCCCAAATGGTTGAAGGACCTCAATGTGAGACAGGAGTCCATCAAAATCCTAAAGGAGAACACAGGCAGCATCCTCTTCGACCTCAGCCGCAGCAACTTCTTCCTAGAAACACCACCAAAGGCAAGGGAAGCAAGGGCAAAAATGAACTATTGGGACTTCATCAAGATAAAAAGCTTTTGCACAGCAAAAGAAACAATCAACAAAACCAAAAGACAACCATCAGAATGGGAGAAGATATTTGCAAATGACATATCAGGTAAAGGGCTAATATCCAAAATCTATAAAGAACTTCTTAAGCTCAACACCCAAAGAACAAATGATCCAATCAAGAAATGGGCAGAAGACATGAACAGACATTTTTCCAAAGAAGACATCCAAATGGCCAACAGACATTTGAAAAAGTGCTCAACATCGCTTGGCATCAGGGAAATCCAAATCCAAACCTCAATGAGATCTCACCTCACACCAGTCAAAATGGCTAAAATTAACAAGTCAGGAAATGACAGATGTTGGTGGGGATGTGGAGAAAGGGGAACCCTCCTACACTGTTGGTGGGAATGCAAGCTGGTGCAGCCACTCTGGAAAACAGTATGGAGGTTCTTCAAAAAGTTGAAAATAGAGCTACGTTATGATCCAGTAATTGCACTACTGGGTATTTACCCCAAAGATACAAATGTAGGGATCCGAAGGGGTACATGCACCCTGGTGTTTATAGCAGCAATGTCCACAATAGCCGAACTGTGGAAAGAGCCAAGATGTCCATCGACAGATGAATGGATAAAGAAGAGGTGGTATCTATATTCAATGGAATATTATGCAGCCATCAAAAAGAATGAGATCTTGCCATTTGCAACAACATGATGGAACTGGAGGGTGTTATGCTGGGCAAAATAAGTCAAACAGAGAAAGACATGTATCATATGACCTCACTGATATGAGGAATTCTTAATCTCAGGAAACAAACTGAGGGTTGCTGGAGTGGTGGGGGATGGGAGGGATGGGGTGGCTGGGTGAAAGACATTGGGGAGGGTATGTGTTATGGTGAGCACTGTGAATTGTGCAAGACTGTTGAATCTCAGATCTGTACCTCTGAAGCAAATAATACATTATATGTCAAAAAAAGAAGAAGAAGAAGAAGATAGCAGGGGGGAAGAATGAAGGGGGGGAAATCAGAGGGAGAGATGAACCATGAGAGACTATGGACTTTGAAAAACAAAATGAAGGTTCTAGAGGGGAGGGGGGTGGGAGGATAGGTTAGCCTGGTGATGGGTATTAAAGTGGGCACGTTGTGCGTGGAGCACCGGGTGTTATAGGCAAACAATGAATCATGGAACACTATATCAAAAACTAATGATGTAATGTGTTGGGATTAACATAACATAATAAAAAATTCAAGGTGGGCACTTGGGTAACTCAGTTGATTAAACATTTGCCTTTGGCTCATGTCATGATCCCAGGGTCCTGGGATGGAGACCAGCCTTGGACTCCCAGCTCAGCAGGGAATCTGCTTCTCCCTCTCCCTCTGTCTGCCACTCCCCCTGCGTGTGCTCTCTCTCTTTCTCTCTCTCATAAAAAATTAATAAATAAAATCATTAAAAAAAAAAAAAAAGCTTCCAGGCACTTGAGTGGCTCAGTTGGTTAAGCATCTGCCTTCGGCTCAGGTCATAATCCTGGAGTCCCCAGATCAAGTTCTGCATCGGGGTCCCTGCTCAGTGGGGAGTCTGCTTCTCCCTCTGCCCCTCACCTGGCTTGTGTTCTCTCTCTCTATCAAATAAGTAAGTAAGTAAATAAATAAATCTAAAAAAATAAAATTCTTCAAGGCATGAAAAATGCTTGAATCAATAACCTGCATAATAAGATATATTATTATATTAGGGTGGCTATACCTAGTCCCTTGTACATCCATTCTTTATGTTTTGGTCGTCTAGACTGACAGCATCCTCAGTGGCTACTATCTGCCCTGGGGCCTGGAATGCTGGGGCCCCATAGCCATGCCCACTGCATTCTGTGTGTTAGTCCTCTCTGACCGCTGCTCTTTGCCATAATTTTATCCACCCTCTTTTAATTAAGACGTTTCTCTGTCCTCTAATTTTTGGGGATCATATGATTCTTGTTGCTATCAGAGAGAACAATTCAGTAATGGATTCCTACTATGAGCCCTGGCCAACCAAGAACTACATGAGTGAGCAATGAGGTCAATGGGGACAGAGGAGCTGAGGATGTTGTATGTATTATGAGCACACCTGTGAAAGGCTCAACGTCCTCAAAACTAAAAACCCATCAGGGAGCAGGTGAGTGGCAACAAGGATACCTGTCAACGTATTCACTCTCATGATTCCAGAAGTGCCTGAGAAAATATTTTGCAGTACAAGGCAACATTTGCTGTGGACTGAGACCAGATAGGGCATGCAGAGACAGGATTGTCACAGACAGTTGCTGATTCCCAAAATATCTCAGAAGGTGAACACTCTCAAAGCAGGGAGAGGAGGTGAACAGTGAGTCAGCCAAGGGGAGGAACATGGGTCCCGGCTCAGATCAGCCATGAGGTTTGGTCTCACTCCCCCTGCTGTCACACTGTGGGGAGGGAACCCGCTCCCACCACCGTGGTTTGTTGAACAGTTGGAGTCATTACATCTTCTTCCTGGATATTCGGAACGTTCAGCTCCCAGACTAGGTCAGAGCTGGATGTGAGAAGCACTGATTATGGAGGGAAAGTCCTAGAAATGATACAGTGGAGGAGAGGAGAGAAGGGCAGGAGGGCTTCTGTCTGAACAGGAGGCATCTATCCCTGGGATATGTGGACTGGGGGTTCTTCTGTAATCCAAAGACTTTAGTTCTTTCTGTCAGGGACTTCTCTTCAGTTCTTCTCTGCAGATCACTTCCCTCTTATGCCATTCTCCATGATTTAGAAATGCAGAATCTCAGGCCCCTCTCCAGACTCAGAGGAATCCGAATCCAAATTTTACACGATTCCAGATGATTCATATGCACATTGAAGTGTGAGACTAACTGATCTAACACATGTAGGAAGGCCACACTTTGTTTTTGGTGACTCACTGCTTTTCACGTTTTAATCAATTCTGTTTTCCAATCAGCCTCTCCAGGACATGAACTCTCTGTTTTACCATTTTGTGCATTTTATGTCCAGAGTACTCTACACAGGGTTTCCCACTGAAGGTGGTAGGCATCTCCCTCTTCTCTGACTAGATCCAGATGCATTTTAATAAAAGCAAGATAATCTTCACAACTTCACAACTTCAGAGTCTTTAGCCCTGGTAATCAGTTGGAACCACCTAATGGCTACCTGTATTTTTAATGCAAGTTTTAAGGTATTATTAAGCAGTAATTGTATATTTATAGACTTTTAAGCTCAGGATAAATTACTTGTAGTACCTTTCCATGACACTAGCAGTGCTCAAAACATGAGCAAAAATATGAAATATCAGCAAAACTATGATAACAATTGTGTAACAATTAAAAACCCATTGGGAAGAAAGTGTTTAAATTCAGAAAGATATTGACTGTTTGATATATTAGGTTCCTAGGGCGGCCGTAACAAAGTAGCACAAATGAAGTGCTTCAATTAAAAGTTACTGTCTCACAGTTCTGGAGGCCAAAAGCTCCAGATCCAGAGGGTGGGGCCATGTTCCCTCTGAAGCCTGTAGGGGAATCTTTCCCTGCCTCCCCTGACTTCTAGTGGTTTGAGGGCAATTTTTGGCATTTCCTGGGTGCATCTGCAAACTGCAGACTCTGCCTCCAGCTTCCCGCGGTGTGCTCCTTGTCTCTACGTGGCTGTCCTATTGTAAGTGCACACCTCATACTGGACTAGGAGGCCACCTTCCGCCAGAAGAGCCTCATCTTAACTAATTGCATCTATGACAACCCTATTTGCAGATCAGGTCGCATTCTTGGGTCTTGAGGGCTACAGCTGCAACATATGTTCTTTGGGAGGATGCAATTTATCCCAGAATATTAGGGAAAAAGAATCCTTCCAAAATGTTTATAATTTTTAATATTTAAAAGAAGTATAGATTTGTATCGCATTAAAATGCAACCTAATTTAAAATAAACGTTATGTTAATTATTTTAAAAATTTGGGGAGGTTTATTTATTTACTTAAATAATCTCTGCACCTAACGTGGGGCTTAAACTCAGACCTTAAAATCAAGCATCCCACCCTCTTCCGACTGAGCCAGGCAGGCGCACCGTGAAACTTTAGAAATACTAAATGAGGGTTTCCTCTGTTCTTGGCTGTCAAGGAATATCGGAATTGTTCCTTTTTTCTGGAGGAAATGTGTTTTAGCTCAGGTTTTAGTTCTGATCCAGGCACATACAAATCCTTGCCTAATACAAAAGAACTGAAATCTGTTCTTTGTGGACCAGTTCCTCTCAAGACATTCATACATTTACTGCACTTCAGGACTCAAACAGGAATGGGAAGCAATTCAGACACTGAATCTCTGTGACTCTAAGGATGGTCAACATTTAGGCTGCCCTGAGAGCTCAGGTGTCTGGGCGTGGAATGCCAGCATTTGTACCCACACACTGTGAAACAAAAGTTTATGTCTTACTTCCTCATCTGGGTCTCTCACTGTGCTTACCATCACCATATTGTAGGAAGCAGTAGTACTCAGCCTTGTCCTCGGGCTGGGCCCCTGTGAGGGTCAGGACAGCCTTGCCCCCAAGGAGGGAGCCTGAGAATCGGGCAGGGGTCCAGGAATGTTTACTGTATGCATTATATATCAGTGTCCTAGGGGATTGGCCAGGCTTCTGCTGGAACCAAGCTGGATAGTGTAAATTGCTGACCGCTCCGTAGCTGGAGGCACATGTGAGAGAGACTGTCTCTCCTGGAGACACGGTGAGTGAGGGCTCCTGAGTCACCACAGCCTCAGAACTGGTCCCTGAAATGAAAACAGACCCATGTTAGGAAATGAAGAATAGGCAGAGGGATCCCTCCAAAAGCTGGCCTCTGAAATCTCCATGAACCTGGGCAGTGGGTGAGGAGGGGGAGGAGGAGGAGTGGAGTCCAGGTCATGGTGTGGACTTTCCAGAGGTCCCCTGGCCTTACAGCTGGTGCTTGTCTCTGGGATGTGTCCTTTTATCTCCTCCTGAGCTCCAGGGGTAAAGGGTGTGTTTGGTGGGGTATTATGCAAATATGAGCCACAGTGCCATTTAATTCTGGCTCCTAGGCCCATCTTGTAGCTCAAATCCAAAAAGAAGGGCTGGGGAAGTTAAGAGCTCGGAGTTTGTCCCCTGGGAGGAAGCAGCTGCAGTCACCTTTCACTCAGGCAGTGAGCAAGGATGCAAGGCGCAGTCAGGTGGAACCATTTCAGTTGGTTTCAGGCCTTGGCAGCTCTGAGCAGGTGCACAGCGCCCCCTGGTGACATCCTCAGGAGACTACTCACGGGGGTGGGAATTCAGCAGGCATGCAGCCCATTTGTGCTTTCAACAAATACATAATAAATAGGTGTTACCTACTCTTGAGTCTCTCCAGAGAGTTTTCTTTTTCAGTTTCATCTGTTGTATTTTAAGTTCTATAATTTCAGTTTGGTGTGTTTTAATGACTTGCATTTCAATTGCATATTTCTGTCTTTTCCATTTATTCCAAGACTGTAGCTGCTCCTCAGATGGATTTTCTCGTTGTTGCCTGAAAATATCTGTCCCATAATGTCAGCATGTGAGTGATCTCAGTGTTGGTGGCAGTCGATTCTCCTTTCTCACTCAAGGTTTGATTTTCCTGGTTTTTGACAAGACAAGTGATCATTTTTACTGGATCCTGGATATTTTTGGATATTTATCAAGTAATGCTCGGTACCCAATTACCTTCCTTGAATCATCAGGTGATCCTCCCCTTGAGGATCAGCAGGAGGTCAGGGGTTGTATGTCAGTTTCCCAGTGGCCCCAGGGAAAGTGGAGCGCTCACTCCCACAGTTTTGCTGCTGACTCTTTGCTGGAGAAAGTGTGGCAAGAGAGTCACCTCCCAGTGCCCAACGTGGAGGTGGGTGGTGTTGTGGGATAAGCTCTGAGCTGGGCCCTGCTGACCCCAGAGAGGGATGCCTAGGCCTGAATGGAGGTGCAGAGTTTGCTCAGCAAACTCACTGGGCTCTGTGCCCTCACTGACACCAGGGAGGGGAGGGGTCAAATGCTGGGCCAGCTTCCCTGCCTTCCAGCCCCTTTTTCAGTGTGTTCGTGCCAGGTGGGAGTCCAGGGTCTGCTCTTTACTGGCCCCATAGTCACTAGCAGGGGTATAGGAGTGCAGACCAGCTCTGCCTTATAGCACCCCATTCAGTCTTCCTGCTGAGGGATGGGCTTCAGATGCGCTTCCCGGGACCTGCCAAAATCATGGGTGGGAAGAACTGGAATGCTAAAGTAGCCCACTGGCCCTGCCTTGCCCAGGCTTGTTGATGCTCCCGTGTGATGGAGGCTCAGCTTTCCACTGAGACCAATGACACTACACAAGGTGGGCAATGGGACATTGCCCTTTTCTGCTAGGAGGAGAGGGACACTTAGGTGTCTGCTCAGCACTGCTGTGAGCCTTGCATGAGGGCATAGTTTGGGGATTCATTAGTGTGTGCAGATGGGTGATGGGCAGGTTTGTCGAAATATTTTCTCTGCTCAGGTCAACTCATACCCAGATCCTCTGGCCATGGGGGTTGGCATTTTTGGAGTTTTGGTGGATTTTATTTTCTTTTTCCCATTCTGGCCCTCTTCGTGATTCTTGGTTGGAGGCTCCTGCAGCATCCTGTCTTACATGTTGGGGAGGTGATAGAAGAGAAGAAGCCCAGGGAACTCACTGCTGTGTTTTCCTCAACTGTTGAGGTCTGTAGGAAGTCTTCCTTCTTCCTTCTACCTTCTGGAGTTCCTATACTTGTTTGTATTTTGTCCAGAAACTTTTTGTTTTAAATGAGAGAACCTGGTTGATTGGGAGCACTTCCTCTTGGTCAGAACTGGGAATCCTGGTGGTGCCTGCTCTGAATGGTTTCCTCCAGTGGTAGGATGGTGGAGTTCCTGCTTAGCTCGTGCTGTGGAGGTGATTTATCATGATTCCTAAGCTATAGAAATAAAAGATAGGTAATTTGAATATTATTTTTACATTGTTCTTTACAGAATAATAAAAAGAAAATGTATTACATGACCAAGTGTTGGGTGTGAAAAGTTTTATAGGCAGTGCTGGGACTCAGTACAGCATAAATGTTGAGCTTTGGTCTCTTAAACATGGAGGAGAAAACAGGATATATTTTTATTCTTTTTCTCCCCCATGTGTTTGTGTGTTGAATTTTTTATTCTGTAATAATTTTACGGTGACAGAAAAAATACAAAGATAGTACAGAGATCCCTATATACCTTTCACCCAGATTATTCTAATGATAACATCATGCATGACTATGACATATTTATGAAAACAAGAACTGAATAGTGATCCAATGATATTAAGGAAATTGCAGACTTTATCCCGATTTCACAAGTTTTTGCCACTAATGTCATTCTTTGCTCCTGGATCCGGTCCAAGTAACCACACTGCATTTATTCATCATGACATACGGAAATCCTCCAATGTGTAAGGTTTTCAATCTTTCTTTGTTTTCTTGACCTTGGGAATTTTGCCTAACTGCCCATCCCCAACATCACATCTGAAGGCTCAGGTACCCAGCAAGGGATCCAGGTGAGTGCTGTGCCTGAAGTTCTTCTTTGACCTGCATCTTCACACAGCATCTCACATCCTAGTGCTTTGTCCCTGGACACAGTGAACCTCAGCCAGCCCTGAGCACAGGAGCCTGGGAGGGGTAGGAGGGTCTCTGCTCTGACCCCCTGAATGGAAGAGGCCATGCTGTGGAGGGCTGTCCCCCTGCTGGGATGGTCCTCAGGCTCTGAGCAAGAAACCTAAAAAGGGTGGTTAGCTGTTTCAACAAACAAACAAACAAAATGCCAGCTCAACAGGCTCTGATTATTACAACTTGGACCACCAGGCAAAGTTTCTGTATTATCATGGGTTTTATGTTTGTTTTCCTTTCTCCTGAGTTCACATAGGTTGCATAAGAAGCTGGGAGGAAAGATATTGTGATCCAGAAGTTACTTCCAAGTACAGTCAGTGTGAATTCAAGTTATTTTAAATTGCAAGAGAATCAGCATCCACGGCCCCGAGCAGGCTGAGTTATTTGTCCCACTTCCCCATCTGTGTGTGTCCCTGTGACCACACTGCTGTGCCAGATCTGACAGTAATAATCGGTCCCCTTCTCAGCCTGCAGCCCCAAGATGAGCAGAGGCCCTGCATTGGCTGGGGCATCTTTGGATCCAGAGAAGTGGCTGGGGACACTGGAGCCCTGGTATTTATCTGAGTCTGAGGAGTAGTACAAGGGATACCAAGGAGGGCTCCCTGGCTTCTGCTGGTATCAGTTTTGTAGTAGCTCCCAACACTGATGTCCCTGCTCAGGGTACAGGCGAGTCTGGCTGTTGTTCCAGGAGGAACAGAGAGGGAGGGTGGCTGGGTCAGCACAGGCTGGGACAGGGAACCTGCAAACATAGACACTCACGGGTGATAGAGTAGAGACCAGGGTAAAGCTTCTCAGGATCTGAGCCACAGGGCCAGATACCAGCTGGAGGGCTTCCCTGTGTCCCTGAGGTCTGTCCCTACCTTTGCCGTGAGTGAGGAACATGAGGAGGACAGGAGTCCAGGCCATGGTGACAGAGACACTGGTGCCCACAGTGGGCCGGGCTACCCCAGGCCTCCTTCTCTCCCCCACCCTCTGCCATTGGAGGGGCTCTCCATGCAAATGGGTCCACCCAGTGACTGCCCAGCCCCTCCCTGAGCCCTGGTGCTGGGGCTCAGCTCACAGACACACTGAGGAGGATGGGGGTTGGCTTCAGCCCAGGGGAGAGCCCTGGGAGGATGCACCTGCTGAGACCACCCACAGGTCCCTGCTCAGGGGACTCTGCCAGGCCAGAGAGGACACAGCTGCTGAGTCCCCATCAGGGAGCACAGGATGCAGCCTCCAAGCACAGGCTTCTTTGCTTGAATGGTCCTCATTGAGCAGCTGTGGAGGGACCACAGGGCAGTTCCACAGCACCCCTTGCTGGTCACAGGTTACACACTCACCAAGGCCCTAAGCCCTCAAAGTCCAGTTGGTTTCTGCAGCTCACCAGGTCTGGGTCTATATTCACATCAGTGGTCTGATGCGTAGAAAGTGAGGCCCATGGTGCTGCCCATGAATACTGTTGCATGTTCCACTCTCAGAAGGAGTCCTGGCTTATGGGAGATGCAAACATTTACCTAAATTAAAACTTAAGTTGCTGGCAACCCAGAGAAGATAACTGCACCCATCATCTTCCTCCATTGGTCTGGGATTTAAAATATGCATGTTTTCAGTATTTTAAAACTCCTGTGCATTAAAGCAATGGGTTCCAACTACTCTCTCATGAATTGAGTTTTGTTTTAATCATCTATTTTTCAACTAATTTCATCATCTTACTAATTTACAAAGTAAAGGGAAAACAATGAATTTATTTTGATGAAGTACAATATCATTTTTTATTGTATAGATAGTGCTGTTGGTGTCTTGTCTAACCAAGTTTATACAAACTCTAGATCTTGAAGATTTTCTCCTGTGTTTTCTTCTATGCATATATAGCTTTATGTTATACAGTTATGTCTATGATCCTTTTAGTGCATTTTTTCATGAGGTGAGAATTTTAGGTGAGATTCATTTCCCCCTATGGATAGCCAATAGTTCTGTGGCTATTTCTCCAGGAGACTATCCTCCGTCCTCTGCAAGACTTTTGCAACTTTGTCAAAAGTACTTGTCCATACTTTCTTAGGTCGGTTTCTGGGTTTTCTGTTTTGTTCCATTGACCAATGTGTCTACCTTCCATCCATAACACTCTATCTTGTTGTGATAGGGGTTGAATTAGACTTTTACACAATTTGGGAAGAGTTGACGTCTTTACTATATTGAGTCTTCTCATCCATGAACAGAACATGCCTCTCCATTGTTTTAGTCCACTTCGGTTACATGTATCAGGATTTCAGCATCCATGGCTTGTACACATTTTGTTAAATATGCACCTAAAAATTTTGTCGTTGAGTGGTTTTAATGGTATTTTAAATCAGTTTTCACATGTTTATTGCTAGTCTATACACATTTAAATGATCTTTCTAGGGGTGCCTGGGTGGCTCAGTTGGTTAAGCGTCTGCCTTCAGCTCAGGTCATGATCTCCGGGTCCTGGGATCGGGCCCTGCGTTGGGCTCCCTGCTTAGTGGAGGGTCTGCTTCTCCCTCTCCCTCTGCCTTTCCCCTCCCCTTGTGCTCTCTCTCTCTCTCTCAAATGAATAATGAATAAATAAAATCTTTAAAAAATGATCTTTCTATGTTGATCTTGCATCATATGACTACACCTTCCTGAAATTACTAATTATTCCTCAAGTTCATATTTATATACCTATTTGTAGTTTTCCTTGTATTTTTCTGGTGGACCATTCTCACCCCTGAAAATAGGGACAATGTCTCTTGCTCTTTAGTCTTATGCCTCTCATTAATTTTCTTGCCTCATGGTTCTGTCTGGAGCATCCTGTCCTATGTAGAACAGCAGTGTTGAGATTGAACATCAATGCCTTGGTCCCGACCTGAGGACAGAGCTCTCAGTGATTCATCTTCATGTGTATTAGCTATCAGGACTTTATAGTTTTCTTTATCACACTGAGGCTGTGCTCCTCTAGTTTTCATTCTCTGAGAATTTTTATCCTATTCATTCAATCATTCACACTTATTATCATGAATAGGTTTTGAATTGTGTCATATGCTTTTTTCATATTGATTGATAAGATCATGGGACTTTTCTCCTTTAGCCTGTTAATACAGGAGATTACATTGATTGCTGTTTGAATATAAAACTGTCTGAATATAAAACCTTGCATCCCCACAATAAACCCCATTTGGTCATGGTATATACTCTTGTTATACTATACATAACTCAATTCTATTTTCTAATATTTTCTTTAGAATTTTTGGGCCTCTATTTGTGAGGGATATTCCATTTGTTTCTTTGTTTTGTGGCAGGAAGCTGTTGGTAACAGCTACCAACTGAAAAATTTAAAATCATTGTCTTAGCCAAATTCAGCATTTTGATCCACAAATGAGGAAGACCTAGTCATTTATTCAAGTTTTCTTTATTTCTTTTACAATGTTTTGTAGTTTTCCATGTATAAGACTTGCAGTTTTTCTAAAATATATCCTTAAGAATTTCATTATTATGGAATTATAAATGGCATTGTTTTTATTTTTTATTTTATTTTATTTTTTTAATATATTTTTTTAAAGACCTTCATTTATCTATTTGAGAGAGAGAGAGAGAGAGCACATGAGAGTGGGGAGGGTCAGAGGGAGAAGCAGACTCCCCGCCGAGCAGGGAGCCCGATGCGGGACTCGATCCCAGGACTCCAGGATCATGACCTGAGCCGAAGGCAGCCGCTTAACCAACTGAGCCACCCAGGCACCCCATTGTTTTTATTTTTAAATGTTGATGGCTTACTGCTTCTGTATAGAATACCATTCATCTCTGCATGTTGGTTTTGTAAGTGGAAGCCCAGATTGAAGCCCTTAGACTGGAAACATCTGTGAGCTGCCACCAGACCCAGAACTGGAATCAACACCGTTTGGCCTCTAACACCTCCTTTGAGTAATTTTTATTTCTGAGCAAGTAAATTTTGCCTTTGAAAACATGAACATGATGAGAATGTGTCATCATCTGTTTCCAGGAAAACAAAGGATCTGTTGAAGATCTGACAACTGAAGTCAACCCCTGAGCCACCTGACAGGTAATGTCACCAGACCCAGAGAGTGGAGGGGGATTTTGTCTCACTTCCCTGTGGGTCCAGAACATTGCATTATCTTGGCATATATGACAGTAATAGTCTCCTTGCCCTCATGCTGGAGTCCAGAAATGTCAGAATACCTGAACTGGTTGAAACATCTTTGGATCCAAAAAATGACAGGGAACCTGGCATCCCTGATGTGTATCTGACTCTGAGATGAATCTAGGAGATACTGGGGAGGGCTCCCTGGCTTCTCCTGGTGCCAGTATGCATATATATATATGCATACTGGCATATAAATATATATATTTACCATTAACGATGGACTTCTCAGAGTGTATGTGAGTCTGGCAGATTCTTCCAGGGATGCAGAGGAGGGTGTCTGAATCAGATACACAGGCTGGGAGAAGGAACCTGCAAACACAAACACTCACAGGTGATGGGGCAGGGATGGAGTTGAAGTTGTTTGGGTATCTTATCCAAAGAGGTTGACATAGGCTTGGGGGCTGCCCCAGATCACTGAATATGGTCCTCATCTGTGCAGTGAGAGGGGAACACAAGGAGGAGAAGCGTCCACAGCATGGCAGATACACACCTGCTGACACTCCACAGCAGGATCTGGGCTGCCTCAGGCATATGTCATCCCTTCGGTGGCCTCTGGGAGAAGGGGCTATTCCTCTACACTTGTTTCCCCTACTGGTGATCTGGTGATCTCTGCTCCACTCTGAAAGGAGTTGAGTTATGCACTCAGGTTTTAGACAGAGAGGGCTGGTGGGTGAGCCTCAGAGTTTGTCCCCTGGAGTGACTAGGGAAGAAATGGCTGCTGGGTCCTTCCACAGACCTGTGAACAGCCAGAGAGGACACACCTTCTGAGTTCCCACCAGCACACACAGGTACCTATAACCCAGCCCTGGGGAGTTTGGGTGATTTAAGGGAGATTACAAAGAAGTCACCCCCGTGCACACACTAAGGAAAGACCCACAGTGCCCCTTGCTGCCCACTGGCCAAACTTCAACCTCTCAGTGGATATAATGATAGGGGCACAGGCCTGAGAGCCTGGTCGCTGTGAGTCTTCCAATACCCATGGGCCAGAGTCCCTGCTCTGCCCTCAGGTAACTGATATTAATAAGCAGCCCTTCCCATTGTGGGAATTCCTAGAGTAGCAGAAGGGAGACATAATGGAAATATGACCCTGTACAGGGTGAGTGGGAATGCAGAGGGCTGGGAGCAATGGCCTGATCCCTCCTTCAGCAGGGCCATGTGAGGCGCCACTGGGGACCTGGTCTGAATGCAGGCAGCATGTCCTGCAGCAGGGCAATGAAAGCAACACCACTCCTGGAAAGGGGCAGGGTTCCAGATTAAGTAGCAGAGTGTGCAAATACTCACTAACATAGTAGCAGACACTCATGGTGGGAAAACAATTGCTACCAAGTGGCCCCTGTGTGGAAACAGCTGGACAATGAGGGTATTTGTGGATGGGTAGTAAGGAAGATATTTCTATATTGAAGAGATTGAAAGGTATGTATAATAATTTTATTGAGTGACCTACCATCAACTGCACATATTTAAAGTTTTCAACTGGATACATTTTGAGAGGTATAGAAACACATGAAGCTATCACCACAGTCAAGTTGATGATGTAGGGCTAAGGTCAGGCTGCCAGAGGATGGGCATCTTTGGCATGAACATTGTTTTGTGTTAAAAGCAATCACAACCCAATCAATCCAGGAAAAGCTCTTTACCACCCCTCCTCCTCCACCAGCTGCACATCTGTCAAGAACAAGCTATTAACAGAGATATTGCTTTACCTAAGAAACATATCTGCAACAGGGCAAGTTTTGTTTTCCAAACATCTCCTTTCACCTTCCTGCTGAGGGTCATCCTCTCCTTTGTATATCCAGACCCTACCCACCTTAACTCAGGATGTCAGATAAGCCTCATATTGCCTAACTATCTTTGGAAGTTTGTGTGTGTTTGTGTGTATTCCCCATCAGTATGAAACTAAATTTTTTTTTTTTTCTTGTTAATCTGTCCCATGTCAATCTGATTCTTGGTCCAGCTAGAAGGATCTTTAATGGTAGAGAAAATACTTCCTCCCCGACAGTTGGTGTATGGGCAGGACATGTCAACTGCTGGACATATTTCACCCTGTATGCTACAGCTGAAATCCTGGGACAGCTGACATAGAGCCAGTGGAATGTAAGTCTTCTTACCATGTCAGCCTCCCGGAATCTCTGTCTGTGGAATCTGATGGAGAGGGAGTGGTGAGAAGACTTTTCTCTTTTTCTTAATTTAGATTTCCAGGAGGAAATATTGTGGAATTAGTTCCTTGGGCTTAGTGACAGTTTGGTTGAATTTGCTAGATAACTCTTTGGTTATTGATCCATCTCCTCCCAGAGTTGGTCTTTGTTTTCCTTTGCCTGTGTCTGTATGTCATGTGTCCTGAAAAGGCATTACCATAGGACAGAAGGGAGACTTAGGCCTTAAAAGCCTTCATTTGGGGCTGGTCCCACAGACTGTTGAGTTCCATGTTCTCATCAGACCGGCGTCTGTTTAGACACACTCTGCTGTGGCTCACAGCCTGTTGCTAAGCGACTCCTTGGAAGCCAAAGCCGCAAAAGTGGTGGCAGAGGTCAAGCACTCACAAGCTGTTTGAGTGCTTGCCATATTAAGAAGTCCCTAGTGTTGGTATCAGTTGGTCCAGGAACAGGTTAGGTCGGCACTAGGTCATCTGTCAACCTCAAGAAAACTTCCGTGCAACAAGGAACACTGTAAAGCACCGCACAGTCCCCAACCACAGGGCACATCCCTCCTAAGTATTGGAGCGGCTCCAAGACCAAGGCTGAGCCAGAAGAAAAACAGGAGGGCGATTTTTCTTTTTCTTGTTCTCTGTCCTCAAGGGGCTAGTTTGTGACCAGTAGAACATCCTCTCTGGTGTCCATCGTCCAGAGGGTGCTCTTACTGGGGTGCACTGGGTGGTCAGTTAAACCGACTGGGGACCGCTCCCTTGCCCCGTCTCTGTCTGTCTGTCTGTCTCTATATCTCTGCCATGCCAGCTCTCAGGAGGGTTTGCCATAAGACCTTGCAGCCCATAGGAACCTTATCAACCTCAATATTCATCGCTTCTGTATTGCTTGCCTGGTGTCACAGTTTAGTGGGTCTGTGACTGGAGGCATATGAAGATTTTTTTGGAGACTGGAGATAGCATTATCACTACATTATCTTTACTGTGCAATGAAGACCTTTGCTTTCTTAGATTACCTTGGGAATAAACTTTTAGCTCCTGGGGGCTGCATGCCCTCTCTGGATTCCTCTTTTGACTTTGGTTAAGACATTAAAAGTCTTACTGGTTTGAGTCGCTATTAATAGATCCTACTTGTCAATGTGATGCTGGCAGGCTGGATCCAAGGATCCAGAGTGTGTTCCATAGGACCAGCCAAGAGGGTCTTTGCCTTTGAGAAGGGTGGAAATCAAACATGAGGCAGCAGGATATGGAAGGAGAGTTTATTGAAGATACAGAGAGAGCAGACAACAGACAGAGTGACTGTCTGGGAGACTCAGAAAGGAAAGGAGGAAGACTTGTCTTTTTGGGGTCTGGGTTTTTTTATGGAAGTTGGTGGTCTTGCGCATATGTCCTCTCATCCAGGAACTGGTTAGATCAAGGACAAGAACCCAGGTGTTATTCCTTAGAGCCAGGGGTCTTGGCATGGAGAGGCCTAGCACCTAGGTGGTCTGGAATGAGCATAGGATAGCTTCCTCTTATTTTTTCTCAGCTGGTCCTTCCACAGATGTTACCTATTCTAGAAAAATAATTAACCCCTTGTCCCTGACAAAGAGGACATATGGTATTTGCATTACAAGACATGTGAACAGTGGAGTCCAGGTGCAGGGCCTAGCAGTAATAGAAGCCTGATTAGAAGCAAAGGAAATAACCAACTTTATCTCTCATGATGTCCCTTTGATTTCCCTGTCTCAAATGGCCAGATAATGGATCTTTAATTTGGCTACATTTAAAAGCAAAATTTTCTTTACAGAGATCTCTCAATTGTCTTACTAGTAAAATGCTAAACTTAGGGGACTTCCTTGACGAGAAAAAAAAAAAGAAGAAGAAAGAAAGAAAAGAAGAAAGGAAGAAAGAAAGAAAGAAAGAAAGAAAGAAAGAAAGAAAAAAAGAAAGAAAGAAAGAAAGAAAGAAAAATAAAAGAAAGGAAGGAAGGAAAAGAAGGAAGGAAGGAAGGAAGGAAGGAAGGAAGGAAGGAAGGAAGGAAGGAAGGAAGGAAGAAAGAAAGGAAGGAAGAAAAAAAGAAAGGAAGAAAGAAAGAAAGACCAGAAATTAGACTTAAGACTGGAGTAAATGTTCACATCCAGTGTAAATTCCTTCTTAAGATCCAGCTTCTTCTGCCTGTTTTAATTCCCTTTCCCTACAAGATTTATAGGGAGTGTGTATCATATGACCTCACTGATATGAGGAATTCTTAATCTCAGGAAACAAACTGAGGGTTGCTGGAGTGGGGGGTGGGGTGGGAGGGATGGGGTGAATGGGTGATAGACACTGGGGAGGGTATGTGCTCTGGTAAGCGCTGTGAATTGTGCAAGACTGTTGAATCTCAGATCTGTACCTCTGAAACAAATAATACAATATATGTTAAAGGAGAAGAAGAAGAAGAAAGAAGAAGAAGAAGAAGAAGAAGAAGGAGAAGGAGAAGGAGAAGGAGAAGGAGAAGGAGAAGGAGAAGGAGAAGAAGATGGCAGGAGGGGAAGAATGAAGGGGGGGAATCGGAGGAGGAGACAAACCATGAGAGACGATGGACTCTGAAAAACAAACTGGGGGTTCTAGAGGGGAGGGGGGTGGGGGGATTGGTTAGCCTGGTGATGGATATTAAAGAAGGCACGTTCTGCATGGAGCACTGGGTGTTATGCACAAACAATGAATCATGGAACACTACATCAAAAACTGATGATGTAATGTATGGTGATTAACATAACAATTAAAAAAGATTTATAGGGAGCACTCAGTTCTAATCTCTATATTCCAAGTATACAAATTGCTCATGTAAATGCTAAAAGCCAGGAAATAAATTTAACAAAACTTTCAGAGACTGGGAATAAGACTCTTTGCTCCTACCTTTCAGGGCTCTGTAGTCAGGCTCTGCCAGCCTCGGACAATGCTATGCCAAGTCCTTTGATGGTGTATCTTAGGCCCCTTACCACAAAAGACTCCCCCACCCCCGTAAACAGCTGATCTTTTTAATTATAAAGTCTTTTTATATCTACTTTCAAAAGATCCTCCAAATTTAGAGAGTAATTAAAAAGGTTATTTGACTATTCACAGCTACCCCTTCACAGAGAAAACAGAGGACCCAAACTTCTCCCAGGCCCTCCTCCAAATGATCTGTGAAAGGCCAATATTTAGGGGCTAATACAAGCCAAGGTTAAATTGTGTACTCAGAAAATAGGCTTTTGTTAATGTACTTTATGCAGACATTTCAAAAGCATAAATCTTGTTTTTAAAATTTTTAATTGAATTCCCCCAGTTAATTAACATATAATGTATTGTTGGTTCAGAGGTATAGGCCTGTGATTCATCAGTCTTATATAATACCCAGTCTCATTATATCACATGCCCTTCTTAATGTCCATCACCCAGTTACCCACTCCCCCCACCTACCTCCCCTCCAGTAACCCTCAGTTTGTTTCCTATGATTAAGAATCTCTTATGGTTTGTGTCCCTTTCTGGTTTTGTCTTGTTATATTTTTTCCTTTCTTCCCCTATGATCCTCTGTTTTGTTTCTTAAATTCCTCATATCAGTATGATCATACGATAATTGTCTTTCTCTGATTGATTTATTTTGCTTAGCGTGATACCCTCTAGTTCCATCCACATCATTGCAAATGGCAAGATTCCATTTTTTTGATGGCTGTGTAAAATTCCATATACCATTAACATATCTCACATGTTCCCTATCCATTCATCTGTTTTAGGACATCTGGGCTCGTCCCATAGTTTGGCTATTGTGGACGTTGCTCCTCTAAACATTGGGGTGAAGGTACCCCTTCAGATCACTACATTTGTATCTTGGGGGAAAATACCCAATAGTGCAATTGCTGGGTTGTAAGGTAGCTCTATTTTCAACTTTTTGAGGACCCTTCATACTGTTTTCCAGAGTGACTGCACCAGCTTGCATTCCCACCAACAGTGTAGGAGGGTTCCCTTTTCTCTGCATCCACCCCAACATCTGTTGTTTACTGATTTGTTAATTTTAGCCATTCTGACTGGTGTAAGGTGGTATCTCATTGAGGTTTTGATTTGTATTTCCCTGATGCTGCGTGATGTTGAACATTTTTTCATGTGTCTGTTGGCCATTTGGATGTCTTCTTTGGAGAAATGTCTGTTCATGTCTTCTGCCCATTTCTTGATTGGATTATTTGTTCTTTAAGTGCTGAGTTTCATAAGTTCTTTATAGATCTTCGATACTAACCCTTTATGTGATATGTCATTTGCAAATATCTTCTCCCATTCTTTCAGTGTCTTTTGGCTTTGTCAACTATTTCCTTTTCTGTGCAAAAGCTTTTTATCTTGATGAAGTCCCAATAGTTCATTTTTGCCTTTGCTTGCCTTGCCTTTGAAGACATGTCTAGCAAGAAGTTGCTGCAGCCGAGGTCTAAGAGGTTGCTGCCTGTGTTGTCCTCTAGGATTTTGATGGACTCCTGTCTCACATTTAGGTCTTTCAATCATTTTGGTTCTATTTTTGTGTATGGTGTAAGGAAATGGTGTCTTTTTTTCCATTGGATATTCTTTCCTGCTTTGTCAAAGATTAGTTGACCATAGAGTTGAGGGTCCACTTCTGGGTATTCTATTCTGTTCCATTGATCTATGTGTTTTTGTGCCAGTACCATACTGTCTTGATGATTACAGCTTTCTAATAGAGCTTAAAGCCCAGAATTGTGATGTCACCAGTTTTGATTTTCTTTTTCAACATTCCTTTGGCTATTCAGGGTCTTTTCTGGTTCCATACAAATTTTAGAATTATTTGTTCCAGCTCTGTGACAAATTTGATGGTATTTTGATAAGGGTTGCCTTGAATGTGTGGATTGCTCTAGGTAGCATAGATATTTTAACAATATTTGTTCTTCCAATCCATGAGCATGGAACGTTTTTCCATTTCTTTGTGTCTTCCTCAATGTCTTTTATGAGTGTTCTGTAGTTTTCTGAGTACAGATCTTTTGCCTCTTTGGTTAGGTTTATTCCTAGGTATCTTATAGTTTGAGGTACAATTGTAAATGGGATCAACTCCTTAATTTCTCTTCTATCTCATTGTTAATGTATAGGAATGCAACTGATTTCTGTGCATTGATTTTCTATCCTGCCACTTTGCTGAATTCCTATATGAGTTCTAGCAGTCTTTTGGGTTATCTAGATAGAGTATCATGTCATCTGCAAAGAGTGAGAGTTTGACTTTTTCTTTGTTGATTCAGATGCCTTTTTTTTCTTTTTGTTGTGTGATTGCTGAGGCTAGGACTTCTAGTACTGTGTTGAACAGCAGTGGTGGTAGTGGACATCTCCACTGTGTTCCTTACCTTAGGGGAAAAGCTCTCAGTTTTTCCCCATTGAGAACGATATTTGCTGTGGGCTTTTCATATGTGGCTTTTATGATATTGAGGTATGTTCCCTGTATCTCTACACTGTGAAGGGTTTTAATCTCTTATATGGTGGTGTACTTTGTCAAATGCTTTTTCAGCATCAATTGAGAGGATCATATGGCTCTTTTCCTTTCTTTTATTTATGTATTGTATCACATTGATTAATTTACAGATCATGAACCAAACTTGAAGCCCAGGAATACATTCTACGTGGTCGTGGTGAATAATCTTTTTAATGTACTGTTGGATCCTATTGGCTAGTATTTTGTTGAGAATTTTTGCATCCATGTTCATCAGAGATATTGGTCTGTAATTCTCCTTTTTGGTGGTCTTTGTCTGGTTTTGAGATCAAGTAATGTTGGCCTCATAGAAAAAGTTTGGAAGTTTTCCTTACATTTCTATTTGAAATAGTTTCAGAAGAATAGGTATCAGTTCTTTAAATGTTTGGTTGAATTCCCCAGGGAAGCCATCCGGCACTGGGCTCTTGTTTTTGGGGAGATTTTTGATTACTGCTTCAATTTCCTTGCTGGTTATGGGTCTGTTCAGGTTTTCTATTTCTTCCTGTTTCAATTTTGGTCATTTATACGGCTCTAGGAATGCATCTATTTCTTCCTGATTGCCTAATTTCTTGGCATATAATTCCTCATAATATGTTCTTATAATTGTTTGTATGTCTTCGGTGTTGGTTGTGATCTCTCCTCTTTCATTCATGATTTTGTTGATTTGGGTCATTTCTCTTTTCTTTTTGATAAGTCTGGCCAGGGGTTTATCAGTGTTATTTATTCTTTCAAAGAACCAGCCCCTAGGTTCCTTGATCTGTTCTACTATTCTTTTGGTTTCTATTTCATTGATTTCTGCTCTGATCTTTATTATTTCTCTTCTCCTGCTGGGTTTAGGCTTTCTTTGCTGTTCTTTCTCCAGCTCCTTTAGGTGTAGGGTTAAGTTGTGTGTATGAGACCTTTCTTGTTTCTTGGGAAAGGCTTGCATAGCTATATACTTTCCTCTTAGGACTGCCTTTGCTGCATCCCAAAGATTTTGAAGAGTTGTGTTTTCATTTTCATTTGTTTCCATGAATTTTTTAAATTCTTCTTTAATTTCCTGGTTGACCCATTCATTCTTAGTAGGATGCTCTTTAACCTCCATGTATTTGAGTTCTTTTCAACTTTCCTCTTGTGATTGAGTTCTAGTTTCAAAGCATTGTGGTCCAAAAATATGCAGGGAATGATCCCAATCTTTTGGTACCAGTTGAGACCTGATTTGTGACCTAGGATGTGATCTATTCTGGAGAATGTTCCATGGGCACTAGAGAAGAATGTGTATTCTGTTGCTTTGGGATGGAATGTTCTGAATATATCTATGAAGTCCATTTGGTCCAGTGTGTCATTTAAAGCCTTTATTTCCTTGTTGATCTTTTGCTTAGATGATCTGTCCATTTTAGTGAGGGGAGTGTTGAATATTATTATTGTATTGTTGTCAATGCATTTCTTTGATTTTGTTATTAATTGGCTTATATTATTGGATGCTCACATGTTAGGGGCATAAATATTTACAATTGTTAGATCTTGTTGGGTAGACCCTTCAAGTATGATGTAGTGTCCTTCTGCATCTCTTATTATAGTCCTTGGTTTAAAATCTAATTTGTCTGATATAAGGATTGCCACCCCTGCTTTCTTTTGATGTCCATTAGCATGGTAAATTGTTTTCCACCCCCTCACTTTAAATCTGGACGTGTCTTTTGGTCTAAAATGAGTCTCTTGCAGGCAGCATATCGATGGGTCTTGTTTTTTTATCTAATTTGATACCCTGTGTCTTTTGATTGGGGCATTTACCCCACTTACATTCAGGGTAACTATTGAAAGATATGAATTTAGTGCTATTGTATTGCCTGTAAGGTGACTGTTACTGTATATTCTCTGTGTTCCTTTCTGGTCTATGTTACTTTTAGGTTCTTTTTGCTTAGAGGACCCCCTTCAATATTTCTTGTAGGGTTGGTTTGGTGCTGCAAATTCTTTTAGTTTTTGTTTGTCCTGGAAGCTTTTTATCTCCCTTCTATTTTCAGTGACAGCCTAGCTGGATATAGTATTCTTGGTGGCATGTTTTTCCTGTTTAGTGCTCTGAATATATCATACCAGTCCTTTCTGGCCTGCCAGGTCTCTGTGGATAAGTCTGCTACCACTCTAATCTTTCTACCATTGTAGGTTACAGACCTTTTGTCCCGAGCTGCTTTCAGGATTTTTCTTTGTCTGTGAGACTTGTAAGTTTTACTATTAGATGTTGGGATGTTGACCTATTTCTGTTGATTTAGATGGGAGGTTCTCAGGACCTCCCGGAGTTTCATGCCTGTTTCCTTCCCCAAATTAGGGAAGTTCTCTGCTATAATTTGCTCCAGTATACCTTCTGCCGCTCTCTCTCTTTCTTCTTCTTGTGGGATCCCAATTATTCTAATGTTGTTTCGTCTTATGGTGTCACTTATCTCTTGAATTCTCCCCTCATGATCCAGTAGTTGTTTATCTCTTGTTTTCTCAGCTTCTTTATTCTGCATCATTTGGTCTTCTTTGTCACTAATTCTCTCTTCTGCCTCATTTATCCTAGCAGTTAGAGCCTCCATTTTTTTATTGCACCTCATTAATAGCCTTTTTGATTTCAACTTGGTTAGATTTTAGTTCTTTTATTTCTCCAGAAAGGAATTCTTTAGTGTCTTCTATGCATTTTTTTCAAGCCCAGCTAATATCTTTATAATCGTCATTCTGAACTCTAGTTCCAACATCTTACTAATGTCTGTATTGATTAGGTCCCTGGCAGTCAGTACTGCCTCTTGTTCTCTTTTTTGAGGTGAGTTTTTCTCTCTTATCATTCTGTCCAGAGAAGAATAGATGAACGAGAGAACAAAATACTAAAATGACAACAACTACCCTAGAGAAATATACAGTAAAAAATCAGATGAGACCCAAATGGGGGTGGGGGGGAAGAGAGAGAGAATATAATCAGACAGGCGAGCAGAATAGAGCAATACACTGGATTCTGTGTGTATTTTCATCTGCTTTTTAGAAAACTAGATCCCAAAATTGTAAAGAAAGAAAACCTTATATATGTACAAACATTAAATACAAGGAAAGGATAGTATGTAGCTGTAAAAATGGAAATTAAAAGTGAAGAAAAAAGAGGGGCACCTGGGTGGCTCAGTCATTAAGCATCTGCCTTTGGCTTAGGTCATGATCCCAGGGTTCTGTGATCGAGCCCCACATTGGACTCCCTGCTCTGTGGGAAGCCTGCTTCTCCCTCTCCCACACCCCCTGCTTGTGTTCCCTCTCTCACTGCCTCTTTCTCTGTCAAAGAATAAATAAAATCCTTAAAAAAAAGTGAAGAAAAAAGAGAATAAAAAAAGAAAAACCAACAACAACAAAAAAAGGAAAGAATAAACAGACAGGTGAACAGAACAGAGCAATGCACTATCTCCTGAGTGTATTTTGGTCAGTTTGCTAGAAGAAACTGCATCTCAAAATTGTAAAGAAAGGAAAACATATATATACAAAAATTAAATTAAGTAAATTGAAAGGATAGAATGTAACTGTAAAGATGAAAATTTAAAAAATACTTTAACAAAACAAAAAACAAAAACAAAAAGAGAAAGGAAGAAGAAAAAGAAAAAAAAAAGGAAAAATGACAACAAAAAAGAGAATATGATCAGACAGGTAAGTAAAACAGAGCCATACAGTAGATTTTGTTTGTATTTTGGTCTGTTAGAAGAAACTGCACCCCAAAATTGTAAAGAAAACAAAACTTGCATGTGTGTGTGTGTATATATATATATGATTAAATATATTGAAGGGATAGAGTGTAACTGTAAAAATGAAAACTAAAAAATATTTAAAAAAGGAGTTGATAAAATAAGAAATTGGTTGAAAAGGGAACGAAAAAAATAAAGAATCATGGGGAAAAAGTTGTGATTTCTATGTGCTGTATTCCCCTAGCACTGGAGTTTTGCAGTTCTGTCTTGGCTGGATGTTCTTGCTGACCTTTTGGGGGAGGGGCCTGTTTCATCGATTCTCAAGGGTATTTGCCCTGGGTGGAATTGTACTGCCCTTGCCAGGGGCCAAGCTAAATAATCTGCTTCAGTTTGTTCTATGTGGTTTTGTTCCCTGGAGGCATTCCTTGCAGCTTTAGAGGATGAGAATGAAAATGGCGGCCTCCCAATCTCTGGCCCCAGATTTGAAAGCTCGGGGCCCCACTCTTCAGTGAGCCTTCAGAGAAAAGTAGTCAATCACTCCTGTCTCCCTGGTCTCCGGGTGCACTCCGTGCTCACCTGGCCTGTGATAGAGCATTTCTATCTCAGGCATGCAACCCAGTTTTGAGTCTTCAAACCCTTCAGATTCCTGTAACACATTCTTGTACTGCTCGTCCTGGGGGAGGAAGGGGGGGTCTCATTGGTTCTGTTGCTTGTTAGGCCTGTGCTTGGAGAGCAGTCACCCAACTGTGCCATGGTTTGTGGTTTTTGTTAACCCTGAGCTGAGAGCCCATTCCTGGGCTCACTCTTTTCATCCAGCTTCCCTGTTCCGATCCCTGGGAACTCTGCGGCACTGAGGTACACCTGGTCTTCCTGTGACCCTGGGGATCCTGGGACCACATTGTCCCAGGGAGGGTTCCACCCCCGCTTAGCAGCCTGAGCGATGTCCCTCACAGGGGCAGACTTCCAAAAGTTCTGATTTTGTGCTCCGCTGTTCTATTACTTGCTGGTAGCCGGCTAACAGAGGCTCCCTCCCACCACACTCTATCTTCCCATATATCGCCTCGGATTCATTTCTCCACACTTCCTACCTTGCTGAAAGTGGTCACTTTTATATTCATAGTGTTGAAGCTATTCTTTTCTTAGATCTCTGGTTGAGTTTGCAGGTGTTAAGAATGATTTGATAGCTATCTAGCTGAATTCCTGGGACCACAAGGAGATATCACCCCATACCTGTCAGAATGGCTAATATCAAAAATACAAGAATCAATAATTGTTGCTGAGGATTGAAAAAGGACCCATCATACACCATTGTTGAGAATACAAACTGGTGCAGCCACTGTGGAAAACAGTATGGAGGTTCCTCAAAAAATTAAAAATAAAATTATGAGGGGCACCTGGCTGGCTCATCAGTGCAGCATGAGACTCTTGACCTTGGGGTTGTGAGTTCAAGGCACAGGTTGGGTGTAGAGATTACTTAAAAATAAAATCTCAAGAAATAAAATAAAATTATGATATCATCCAGTAATTCCACTACTGGCTATTTACCCAAAGAATATGAAAACACTAAATCACAAAGATGTATTCACCCCTATGTTTACCACAGCATTACTTACGATAACCAAATTATGGAAGCAACCCAAGTGTCTATTGAGAGATGAATGGATAAAGGATAAGTGGTATATATATAAAATGGAATATTACTCAACCATAAAAGAATGAAATCTTGTCATTTGCAACAACATGGATGGATCCAAAGGTATATTGCTAAGTGAAATAAGCCAGTCAGAGAAAGACAGATACCATATGATTTCATTCATATGTGGATATTAAGAAACAAAACAAATGAGCAAAGAAAAAAGGGAGCAAACAAAAAACCAGACTTTTAAATATAGAGAACAAACTGGTGGTTACCAGAGGGGAGGTGGATAGGGGGATGAACGAAATAGGTGAAGGGGATTAAGAGTACACTTATCATGATGAGCACTGAGGGATATATAGAATTGTTGAATCACTATATTGTACACCTGTAACTAATATATCACTGTATGTTAACTATTGTGGAATTCAAACTAAAAAAATAATAACATGGGACTGAGTAAACTAAGGAAGATAATGATAATTTTATGACTTTTTGTTTAAATCATTGCAGACTCAAAAAACCTTTGTTTTTCCAGATTTAAGAAAGTTTTATCTGAAGCTAACTGATTTACAGCAATTTGACAAATAAACCTTTGTGAATACATATAAACATTTATCTTTTCTCCTTACCGGATCCCTCCAAACTTCAGAAACTCTCAGTAAATATGCTTATATTTTTTATGGCAATGTATTTCTTATTTCAAAAAAGAACATGTTCTCCTTGTAACAGGACACAGTTTGCTGGAATGTCACATTTGAGAGAGACACACATAGACTCAGATATGACCAGATAGCTTTAAGAAATAAGGCTGACCTTATGAAGCCAACAAAGCCCTTGGAAATATCAGCCTCATACCTTGTTTACAGGGATCCCAGCAGACTCACCAGGGAGTAAAGAAGGTCACTCCTGACAGGTGCAGGAACCTCAAGATATTTTGAGAACCTCAAGAAGGGAGGAATTCACCCAAATATATGGGTATCAAAGAGGAAGTCTGATGGCAAGTATTTGGCCTTAAGAGGCTATGAAACATTTATTTAATCTAGATATTCCTTATAAAAGTTCTAGCAAAGCAGGTTTTAAGGAACATATATGGTCAACTACTATTCTTGTTGGAGTTATGTAAATCATCAGCCTGTTTTTTTTTTTTTTAATTAGACTTATTTTACAAACACTTGGGTATTAATTTGGCTATCTTTGGTAAAAATAAGGGCAATTATAAAGAAAAATATGCTTCAATAACACACCTTTGTAAATATTATATTTTAATATTGATCATTATAAACTGGACTAGATCCTGCATTCTCCTAGTGTCCCCCAGTGCCTGACTACAACACTTCAAGATAACATTTTTTAATTGTTCTCTCCCTTTCTGACAATTGGAATCATTTGATACACCAAACGTCCCCTTTTTCCTGAAGCCCTGCAAAATGAATAGAAATGACTTGATGTAAACTTCAGAGAAATCCCCACAAAAGTTCATGTATAGACAATTTTCCTGCTTGTTGCTCTGTGGGCCCCTCAAAAAGATCACTAGACCACTACTGGCTAGAGACAACTGAACTGAAGCTAGGGAAATCCATCACATTGCCACCGCATGCCCTATGCCATCTGAAGATGCCTCCAGCCCAACATCAAGAAATCTCACTGGCAGCACTCCGGACTTAGACACTGGGTTTAGGATTAGCTCCAACCATTCACCTACACTTTTCCTTGGTTTCCATAAGAAATGCCACTTCTCAATTACCATAGGGCTTAATTTTGAGAGCCCACCTGCATCACTGCCTCCTGAAATAAGCTTAACCGAACGACCTATTGTCAGATTAAGAGACAGGTTCCCCAAGAGGGAACGATCTACTGTGGTGAATGGGTTAGTGAATCATATAAAAAATATAAGAATACTTATGGAGAGTTTCTGAGTTTGGAGGGAATCCAGTAGGGAAAAAAGATAAAAGTTTTAATTTGTTTACAAATGTGTATTGCTCTAAGTCAGTTAGTTTCATATAAACAATTTTCTTAAATCTGGAAAAACAAAATATTTTTAAGAGTCTGCAATGTTTTAAACAAAAAGTCATAAAAATGGTCATCATCTTCCTTAGTTTATTAGTCGCATGTCATTAATTCTTCTGCTAGAAGCCAGTGTTCCCACAAGCTCCGGGAATTCTTACCTAGCTCAGTTCTATGATCTTAAAGTCATCAGAATCTGCACTCAGAACTCTTTCTGCTCATGGCCTCTGATGGCTCAGAATCCCTTGCTGTGCCTCTCACTGAAGACTGTCTCTTACTGTCTCCACTGCTCAAGGCCCTACCGGAGTGAAGCGGGGTGTCAGCAGCATCCCCAGTGCACGGAGCAAAAGGACAAAGGACCCAGTGCACCTGCGCCCATGGACTCTCAGTGTGGGACCTGAGAAAGTTGGTCTCTCCCTGTCTGTCTGTGTATCTCTGTCCCTGACTCTCATCCCCACCTCCTTCCTCTGTCAGCTGAGCCTATGTCCACACTCCTGGTGGGGAAGGGCACAGGCTCACTCTACCCATGACTTTGGTCTGTAGCTCAGGTGTGCTGTGTAATTACTAGGTCTTATAAGTAGAAAACCTTTATTTTCCAAAGTTTCCTGTGTTGTTCCTGAAAGGTGTCTTGCAGTCATAATAACAACCACAAGGGTGGGTCTAACATTGCTTATGGAGCGGCTGAGACCTGCACAAAACATGAACGTTCCTGAAGGGAGAATGCTGGTTCCTGCCATCTGTGACCATTGACTTCATTGTTCAATTGCAGTGTGTGGCCCAGAAACATCACATTACTGACCACTCACCCCATGGGACACAGATCAATCAACTGGAGTATAGGGCTCATGCGTGGTTTTCTTTGTCTCTGGACTTACAGGCTCCCCTCCTTTTCAAAGTCCCTGGGGTCAGCACCTTTCTGCCCCACCCCTTCAGTGAGGTGGGTCCAAACCTCTGTAGAGCAGCAGATGGGATAATGTCACACTGTGCACTCCATCATGGACCCCAGACTTCCTAGATGACTTTATAGGCATGCAGTAATGTGCTATCCCTTTGCTGTAGCGTTTACCGACCTGTGGCAACACAGCAGTGTGCTGTGACTGCCTTCACAGTGTCCTGTACAAGAGTGACACCACCATAAATATAATCACTATGATTCACACATTCACCCTCCTCCTCCTCCCTCCACCTCCTGTCAGTCACTAACCTCATTACCACCTCTCAATTCTGGCCTCTTCCAAAATGTAATACAATTGCAACTTTATGGAATGCAGCCTTTTAGAGCTTCTTCTTTCCTAATATGCATTAAAAATTTATTTATATTACTGTGACTTCAGAGGTCCTTACTATTAAATTCGGACTAATATCCTAGTGTACAGATGCACAACATATTGGAGAACACCTGTGGCAAGGCAATCTTTGGGGATTATGTAAAAAGCTGTTATAAACATCCATGTGCAGAATTTTGATTGCTGTTGGGTTTGGTGATTCAAAATAAAGCTGCTATAAGCACTCACAAGCAGGATTTTCTCTGGAGAGAAATGTTTTTATTTATCTGTTATAATTTGTAGTCTGAAATCTTTTCATGTATTCCCTACAAATATCAGAAAATAAATAAAACCAGTCCTCTGGTTAAAGTTAAGCAAATAATAATGTAAAACGCAAAGAGAACTGATGAATCCATCAAGCACAAGGTTTGGTCCCTGGGAGATGGCACCAGACCTCCCCTGACCCAGCCCCTCTCTGCTGGTTGACCAGTTCCCATTCCCTCCTCCAGCCTCAAGCATCTCCCCGACCTCCTCACTAGAGCCTGATTTCTCCTTCTTTGAGAAGTTCAATGACATCAAAAGAGAATCCCTCAAGCTTTGACACCCACCTTGGGCTATTGGATTATTTGAGGTTGGACGAAAAACAATTTACTCTACTCCATTTATTTATGCCCTCTTTTTTATTTATACCTGAATTGTGCAGATATTAACCTATAAGTTTCTGACTATAAATTCCTTCTCGATATTTATGTTTTTTATTTTGTGGATTCATATGATCTATTACTGAAATATTTTCAATTACATTTTTACAAGTTATAGAAATTATCGGGTATTTATTCTCCTTATTAAGAGCCAGAAATTCAGGCGCCTGGGTGGCTCAGTTGGTTAAGTGACTGCCTTCAGCTCAGGTCATGATCCCAGGGTCCTGGGATCGAGTCACGCATTGGGCTCCCTGCTCTGTGGGGAGCCTGCTTCTCCCTCTCCCACTCCCCCTGCTTGTGTTCCCTCTCTCGGTGTGTCTCTCTCTGTCAAATAAATAAATAAAATCTTTTTTTTAAAAAAAAAAGAGCCAGAAATTCATAAAATGTATCATTTCCCATTGCAGGAAGGTGCTGCAAATGTTTGTTACTATCTGAAAGAGCACATGTTAAAGGAATCAGTAGGATGTGACCAGTGCACTAACAAAAGTCAGGGATATTGACCAGAGGATAATTCTTGTTGAGTGGTTAGGGGACAATCTAAGTGAATCCTTAGGGAAGAAGCTTGCCAAAGACCATCAGTCCTCCCCAAGATATGTGGGTCTACACCACCTCTGAGCTCCCTGTGTGAGGAAGGAACTCAGTGAGGATGCTTGGGAAGACACATGGACCTTTAACAGGACATCTGTTTTCTTGGGATGAAGCACCTTGTCTCTATGAGGGCGTTATTTCCATACATCTACTATACATGTGTCCCCTCTCTGCTTCTGGTCTTGGACAAAAGCATGTATGAGGAGAAGGTGAGGACAGGAATAAGGAACAGATTCTCAGGAAGGACTTAGAGGAATGTGGTCCAGCAAAGGGCTCTACATGGGCAGGTAATTTAAAGGGAACGGTTCCCTTGCAGAATCCAAAATAAAGGGTGGGATTTCCTCCCTCTCTTCTGAGAATGACAAGTGTAATAGAGTGGGGAGAAATAGATCAATTACCGTGATGTGCAGGAGCTCAAGGTTTTGGGGACGCCCTGGAGAGGAGAGAAGGTGAAGCAAAGGACAGGGGGAGGGAGGAGAATCTGAGTCAGAAAGAAAGGACCCCATCTGCCAGTTTTACCATGGATTCCCCATACAGAACCCCTGCCCCTCTACAGAGGAACTGTCTGAGGAAGCTAATAAATGTGGTGGAATGAATGGCTGAGGGTTTGATGAAGCTGAATGGGCACAGAGAACCTGTGGGAAGATTAGTCCAGTTTTAGCTCAGGCCACTCAGCTCAGAGAAGGTCTTGTGAGCTCAAGCACCTGTTGACTGTCCCCCACATCATGAGTTCCAGTTTGGGGGAGATCCACCTCCTCAATCCTCTCAGGATACCCCACAGAACTTCTTCTCATCAGAAGAGCCCTTCCCCCCAGGGTCCCTGACATTTGGTCACCTGGACAGGAGCCTTCCATGGTGATGACCTTTCTGCTACTGCTCCTCCTGCCTCCAGAGTGGGAACAGGTGACAGTTCTGGAATCCCACATGGAGTGGGGCTGGGTGGGTGGCAACTCTTGCAGGTGGGCACAGGGACTCCTCTCTGAGCTGCACATGGGTAGCAGGCAGAGTTCTCACATGGATTGTATGTTGCAAATTAACATGGAACCATGTTTGAAACAGGACAACATAGCCTCCGGAGGGCCTTTATGGAACCTGGGGATACTGAGTCTTGCTCACTCTTCCCCCTTCATTCTTGAGAATAGAATCAATCATGCAAACATGATGCTGCCATTCCCTGTGTCCATTCCCCACCTACCTCTGGGTGGATGATGGTTCTGGTCACAGGGTGAAGGAGGACACAACCAGTGTTCCCTGCTGACTGAGGGAGGACATGCATCCATCCAGGTTCTCCATATGGTCAAAAGGGTCATAGTGCAGGAGAATCATACCTGGCTTGGGGGATCATTGCTCCTTGTCCCACTAGAGCCGGCTCCGGGCCCTGGAGGGGTGGGCATCAGTGTCCACACTCTTGTTAGGCACACAGCACACCCTTGTGGCCAAAGCATCACAACCTGTATTTACATTACACAGCTGGCACTAGAAGCAGGTAACCTGCTTCTGATATCTTCTCTTACACCTGCAGAGGGAAGACTGGGTGTTGGGACCAGGGATTCCCCAGATCTCCTTCCTTCTGTCCTGCTTCATCCACACCGGACCTGCCACTCCCAGTGCATGAACTTCAGAGCAAAGACACTCTGTGTCCTAACCTGATGGGGGATGTCCTTTCTGTGTGTTTTTGGACACATTGTCTAGGGAAGGGCTGCTGTAAGTGACTTTGAGGACAGGAGGGAAGGAGGAGCCCTGACTCCCAGGTGGTGCCCTGGATGGACTTGGCCCCATGATGGCAGCAGCAGGAGCACCAGAAGCAGAAGCCACAGGCCAAACTCCTCCTCCCCGCAGATGAGAAAGGGGTTCTGCTCCCAATAATCACAGGTCTGGGGTTCTGTGTGAGCCCTGAGAATGTTGTCACAGGAAGGGCTGTGACGAGCAGCCCCCTCCTCAGACCACAGCCCAGTGATGATCAGGAAGCCAGAGTCACCAGACATGGAGCCAGAGAATGGACCAGGATATCCAAAGGGTCCAACCATTATAATAGGTGAGGATTTGGGATTCCATTCATGGGAGCTGTTGGTACCAGGACACATATTGTACACCCCTGATGTGTCATGTCTCAGACAAGCCTCGATTCTGCATGCCTGTCTCAGTCTTGACCTGTCACGAACTCTTCACCCCATGGTAGCCTGACCCTGACACAAAGGAATGTCTGCTTAATTTGAGAAAATCATATAATATATTCACGTCAAGGACAGACATTGGAAGCTGAATTTAAGAGAATGGGAACAGGTTTTGTAGACAGAGGCCATAGAATGTGTTTCAGACTGCAGCTTATACCAGCAAACAAAGGAATCAGCTGACAGCCAAGATGTAGGGGTTTCACAGGAAACCCTATTGCCAAGGGGACACCAAGTTTTTGTCTCACTTCCCCACAGGCCTGGAGCACTGTGTGAGTATTGAGATTGCTATCATAGGACTGGCAATAATACTCAGCCTCGTCCTCAGCCTGAAGGCCGGTGATGGTCAGGGTGGCTGAGCTTTCTGACTTGGAACCAGAGAATCGATCAGGGACCCCAGAGTTTCTGCTATCATCATCATAGATGAGGAGAATGGGTGCCTTTCCTAGGAGCTGTTGGTACCAGTTCACATAATGGTATGTGAACTCTCCATCATAATCCGTGCTGGTGGGGATTCCAGTGCAGGAGATGGTGACCCTCTGGCCCAGAGCCCCAGACACGGAGGGCGGCTGAGTCAGCACAGACTGGGCCCAGGACCCTGCAAGGGGGAGAGACACAGACAGGGTGATGCTGGGTTCTAGAGACAAGAAGAGGAAGGAGGGCCCTTCATGTCCTCCCAGGGCCCCTTCCCCTGTCCCTGCATCCACTCACCTGTGCAGTGAGCGAGGAAGCTGAGGAGGAGAGGGGACCAGGCCATGGTGGAGGTCATCACCGATCCTGCCTTCTGTGGCCCCACAGCTGAGCAGAGCCTCCCCTAATCTCTCCCTTCCCCTCTTCATCCTCTGCGAGAGGGAGGGCCTGTCCATGCAAATGAGAGCCCCAGCTCTTTAACACCTCATTGGTCCTGGGTCAGGTTCCTCTCCCTGAAGATGTCGGGGGATAGGCAGAGGAAGGACTCTGTGGGGCCAGGGGGTAAGGAGGTCACAGTTCTGAGGCCTGAGCAGAGGGCACAGAAGTGTCAGGTGGCAAGTCTCAGCTCTGATCACCCCTGACCCCACAGAAACTGGCTTTGATCACCCCCTGGTGTCAGATCCAGACATACTTTTGTGTGAAATGGTGACCAGAGCCCATCAGCCACGACTCTTGCCTCCCCACTGCTCTGATCACTGTCCCGTGCATTAGAGCCACGTTAGATGTCCCCTTATGTGTCCTCACGTCATATCAGGGCAGTCTTTATGCTCTACTCAGACTCCTCAGGGTGAGTGTGTCCACAGCTCCTTGTCTATTCTTGGGTCAGAACTGAGATGGTGTCTCTACAGAAACTCCTCTAGATCAGGATCCAGTGCAATGCAATGACAGACCCCAGGGACACATGGTCCCTTCTGTGCAGGATGCTGGGTCTTTCTTATAATGTGACTCCTCCCTTGTTTCTGGAGCTCTCCCTCCTGAAGGTTCCCACAGCACTGAGGAGACAGGGAATGATTCTCTCCAGGTTGTGTGTAGACGTCCTTGTGTGCATCACTATAGGGTTACACACTGAAATTATTTGTCACCTGTCACTGTTTCCACCTCTTAGGCTCTGATCTCCTAGCACACAGACACAAGTCAGCAGGATCCCTGCCACTTGAGGCTCTGTGTGGCACTGACCTCAGAGCACCAAACGCTGGAAGTTCTAGGAGGGAAGGAGTGACAACTACAGATGCTGTGACAGGGACCCAGTGACAGAGCTTATGTATCAGTCATGCTTTAGCCTACAGTGTACTTGAAGTGGATGCATGTTATTGAAACAAAATTCAGCTCAGTAACACTGTTTTAAAGTCAATGGCAATGTCAAGTTGAAGTTGCAAGTACAATCACTTGTATACTTTTCCAGATCTTTTCTTATTGTAGACAGAGTATGGGTAGAAGTTGTGGTTAAAAGATGGAGGTAAAAACAATGGAAATGAATGCCTTTCATTTTTGGTGGATAGGTTTTTATAAACTTCTGTCTTCATCATTTGATATAATAATAATTATTATTATTATCTTATTCATGAATTTTGTATCATGGGTCTAGGCCTGCAGTTAGAAAAGCATGACATGTTGCCCAGTGGACTTCATGAGGGGCCCGTTCCTATGATCCTCAGAGCCCTTACACTGATGGAATTACCAAACACAGACAGACTTTCCAGGATGGAGCCAATTTTCAGTCACACTTTCAAGGGTGGGGGGGCACAACTCTGGTTCTTGTGCCTTGCGTCCAGCATGTTCAGGATAGAGCAAGTGCTCATTCAACCACCCGTAAGAAGAGGATGATTTTTTTTTTCATTATTACCCAAGGCCGACTGGATCCAGAAGATTCTGTCAAAGTCCCACACGTGAGAGGTGGAGAGGTGGAGATACGGGGGAGGTGGAGATAAGGGGTCACAGCCCTGTGGCCCTCAGGACAGAATTTTCAGCAGAGGCTCATCCTAGCAGGACCGGTCACAGTGGTGAGTGAAGGAGTGACAGTCCAGCCTTGAGAACACAGGGAGGTTTTGTTCTTCTTCTCCATGAGCCTTGAGCTCTGTGGTATTAGAGCCATGTCCGGTATCCCCTTATGTGTCCTCCCATCACATAAGGACAGACTTTATGCTCTACTCAGACTCCTCAGGGTTAGTCTGTCCATGGCTCCCTTGTCTGTTTTTGAGTCAGGACTGAGATGGTGTCTTTACACAAACTCCTCTAAATCAGGATCCAGTCCAAGACAGTGACAGGACCCCAGGGACACATGGTCCCTTCTGTGCAGGATGCTGTGTCTTTCCTATGATGTGACTCCTCCCTTGTTTCTGGAGCTCTCCCTCCTGAAGGTTCCCACAGCACTGAGGAGACAGGGAATGATTCTCTCCAGACTGTGGGTAGAAGCCCTCCCATGCATTCCTAGAGGGTCACACACTGCACATCTTTGTCACCTGTCACTGTTTCCACCTGCTTGAAACAACAGTGCTCCACACACTGTGGGCAGCGATTCCCTCCTAGGCTCTGTCCTCCAAGCACACAGACACAAGTCAGCAGGAGTCCAGCCACGTGAGGCTGCATATGCCAATGACCTCAGAGCACAAGGGGCAAATGTTGGAAGGTCCAGGAGGGAAGGAGTGACAGCTGCAGATGTTCTGACAGGGATCCAGTGACAGAGCTTATGTATCAGTCATGCCTTAGTCTACAGTGTACTTGAAATGGATGCATGTTATTGAAACAAAATTCAGCTCAGTAAGACTGTTTTAAAGTCAATGGCAATGTCAAGTTGAAGTTGCAAGTACAATCACTTGTATACTTTTTCAAATCTGTGCTTATTGTAGACAGAGTATGGGTAGAAGCTGTGGATAAAAAGATGGGTGGAAAAACAATGGAAAGAAATGCCTTCCATTTTTAGTTGGATAAGTTTTTATAAACTTCTGTCTGAATCATTTGATTTTTTATTATTATTATTATTATTATTATTATTATTATTATTATTATTATTTCAAATTTCAAGTGTTTTGTATTGTGGGTCTGGACCTGAAGATAGAAAAGCATGACGTGGTTCCCAGTGGATCCCACATGGGGCCTGTTCCTATGAACTTCAGTGCCGTCTCACTGATGGGATTATCAAACACAGAATTTTTTCATTACCCAAGGCCAACTGGATCCAGAAGATGCCGTCAAATGTCCCACATCTGAGTATTTGGGAGGTGGAGATAAGAGGGACTGTGTCCCTGAGGTCAGAACACTGTGGCCCTCAGGGCAGACTTTTCAGTAGAGGTCCAGCCTAGCAGGAGGGGTGACAGTGGTGAATGAAAGAGTGACAGCCCAGCCTTGAGAGCACAGGGAGGTTTTATTCCACATCCCTGTGAGTCTTGAGCTCCATGCAAGCATCCTGAGGCTGCTGTCCCAGAATTAATGTACTGATCAGCCTCAGGTGCTGCCTGGACCTTGGAGATGGTTGGGGTCTGAGCTGCCCTCGGGGACAGAGACTCCCCCTGGGATTCCTAAGCATCAGCATCTTCCCAGAGAAGCAGGTGCTCAGGGCACATCCTGGCTGCCCTGGTGACAGGACCCCAGTCACACTTGATGTCACCAGTCTTCCCTGCTGATGGGAATTCTGCCTCCTGAGGATTGTGACACTGAGGATGGCTGCATGAGCACAGGTTGAGCCTGACTTCTGGAAGGACAGAGAAGCCTGAAAACTTCAGAGGCCAATAAAATATACACTCAGAGAAATGAGAGCTGTGTGTGTGTGTGTGTGTGTGTGTGACCAAAAATGAGACCAAATATCCCTCTGTTCATCTTATGACTTCTCCTGAGAGATGGTTCTCCATGAAGGTGATTCTGGATTTAAAGGGCAGGTATCTCAAAGACCTCTTCCCATGGGGGGACTTGTATTAGGCAGGAGGATTAACATGAGAGCCAACCTGTTAGCAATTTACTGAATCAGAAGTCAAGGTCTTGTTGAGTGACATAAATCTGTCTATTTTATCTCATCTGACCTTCCATCCAGTGAATGGTGTAAGCATAACTTAAAGCAAAAGATGCCTAATAGTGAAGAATCTATCTATCATCTATCTATCTGTCTATCTATCTATCATCTATCTATCTATCTATCTATTTATCATCTATCTATCATCTATCATCTATCATCTATATATTGATGCAGTGGATCACAAACTGGTATTATTTTGTCCCTTATGGGAATTTGGAAATTACCTGTGTGGTGAGCAAGCAAGGTGAGGATAGGGGAATACAGGCCCTGGTACAGATGCCCCATACTCTTGCTCTTGAGCCCCAGAAATAAGCCTGAGGCCATTAACCCTTCTTATGTGTCCCTCTGATCCTTATTTTGGGGGTTCTCCATGCAAATATTTCCCTCCCTATTTAGACCTATGGCTGGGCTCCAGCTGAACAAAACAGAGTGTAGGAGTGGAGAGTACTTCATCCAGGGATGATGCAGGAGCACCAGCTAGAGGCAGGGAGACAGGAGCTCCCAGCTGAGGACTGGGTTGCACCAGCTCCCTCCAGTGGATACAGGAGACATGTTAACCCTGGGCTACAGATGGTACCCAGGGCTCCTGTATTCCCGTCCCACTGCTCATTGTTCCAGCCTCTTCAGGTTGGATTCTTTCATTTAGAAATACCTGTGGGACGGGCGCCTGGGTGGCTCAGATGGTTAAGCGTCTGCCTTCGGCTCAGGTCATGATCCCAGGGTCCTGGGATCGAGTCCCGCATCGGGCTCTCTGCTCCTTGGGAGCCTGCTTCTCCCTCTGCCTCTCTCTCTCTGTCTCTCATGAATAAATAAATAAAATCTTAAAAAAAAAAAAAAGAAATACCTGTGGGAGTGTCCTTCATATGTTTCTGTGACTTGATAACTCAGTCTTTTCATCACTGAATTATATTCAGAGTATGTATGTGCTAGAGTTTGTTTACCCATTCACCTATGAAGGACCTGTTAGTTTCTTTCAAGTTTTGACAATCAAATAAATGAGCAATAAACATTTATGTGTATATTCTGTGTGGACACAAGTAACTCATTTTGGGAAATATGTGGGAGTATGAATTCTGTATTGCATCATACATAAGTTCATCTTTTTAAGGAACTGCCAAGGCATCTTCCAAAGTTCTGGGGCATTTGACATTCCCACCAGCAATGAATGAGAGTTCCTCTTGCCACGTGTCCTTAGCAGCATCTGATGCTGCCGTTCTATCTAATTTTATCTACGTTAATAAGAATCTGGTGGTACTTCATAGATGGATTTTATGAATTTGAGGAATGTTCCCTCTATCCCTATATTCTGAAGAGTTTTAATCAGGAAAGGATGTTGTATTTTGTCAAATGCTTTTTCTGCATCAATTGAGAGGACCATATGGTTCTTCTCCCTCCTCTTATTAATGTGTTCTATCACATTGATTGATTTGCGAATGTTGAACCACCCTTGCATCCCAGGGATAAATCCCACTTGGTCGTGGTGGATGATCCTTTTAATGTATTGTTGGATCTTCTTAGCTAGGATTCTGTAGAGGGTTTTGGAATCCATATTCATCAGGGATATTGGTCTGAAATTCTCCTTTTTGATGGGGTCTTTGCCTGGTTTGGGGGTTAAGGTAATGCTGGCCTCATAGAATGAATCTGGAAGCTTTCCTTCTGTTTCTATTGTTTGAAACAGCTTCAGGAGAATAAGTAGTATTTCTTCTTTGAATGTTGGTAAAATTCCCCAGGGAATCTATCAGGCCCTGGACTCTTGTTTTTGGGGAAGTTTTTGATCACTGCTTCCATCTCGTTACTGGTTATTGGCCTATTCAGGTTGTCAATTTCTTCCTGTTTCAGTCTTGGGAGCTTATAGGTTTCCAGGAAGGCCTCCATTTCATCCGGGTTGCTCAGCTTATTGGCATATAGTTGTTGATAATAATTTCTAATAATTGTTTCTATTTCCTTGGTGTTAGTTGTGATCTCTCCCCTTTCATTCATACTTTTATTAATTTGGGTCCTTTCTCTTTTCTTTTGGATAAATCTGGCCAGTGGTTTATCGTTCTTATTAATTCTTTCAAAGAACCAGCTTCTAGTTTCGTTGATCTGATCTACTGTGTTTCTGGTTTCTATTTCATTGATCTCTGCTCTAATCTTAATTATTTCTCTTCTAATGCATGGCTTAGGTATTGTTTGTTGCTTTTTTTCTAGTTCTTTAAAGTGTAAAGTTAGTTGGTGAATTCGGGATTTTTCCATTTTTTTGAGTGAGGCTTGGATGGCTATGTATTTCCCCCTTAGGACTGCCTTTGCAGTATCCCATAGGTTTTTGGACCGATGTGTTTTCGTTCTCATTGGTTTCCATGAATTGTTTAAGTTCTTCTTTGATTTCCTGGTTGACCCAAACATTCTTGAGCAGAGTGGTCTTTAGCTTCCAAGTGTTTGAATTTCTGCCAATATTTTTCTTGTGATTGAGTTCCAGTTTTAAAGCATTATGGTCTGAGAATATGCAGGGAATCATCTCAATCTTTTGGTATTGGTTGAGACCTGATTTATGACCCAGTATGTAGTCTATTCTGGAGAAAGTTCCATGTGCACTCGAGCAGAATGACTATTCTGTTGTTTTAGGGTAGAATGTTCTATGTATATCTATGAGGTCCATCTGGTCCAGTGTATCATTCAAAGCTCTTGTTTCTTTGTTGATTTTCTGCTTAGATGATCTGTCTATTGCTGAGAGTGGCGTATTGAGGTCTCCTACAATTAATGTATTGTTATCAATATGACTATTTATTTTGGCCAGCAGTTGGCTTATGTAGATGGCTGCTCCCATGTTGGGGACATAGATATTTACAATTGTTAGGTCTTCTTGTTGGATAGACCCTTTAAAGAACTTCTCAAACTCAACACCCCAAAAACAAATAATCAAGTTAAAAAATGGGCAGAAGACATGAACAGACACTTCTCTGAAGAAGACATACAAATGGCTAAGAGACACATGAAAAAATGTTCATCATCATTAGCCATCAGAGAAATTCAAATCAAAAACCACATTGAGATACCACCTTACACCAGTTAGAATGGCCAAAATGGACAGGGAAAGAAACAACAAATGTTGGAGAGGTCGTGGAGAAAGGGGAACACTCTTACACTGTTGGTGGGAATGCAAGTTGGTACAGTTACTTTGGAAAACAGTGTGGAGGTTCCTCAAAAATTTAAAAATAGAGCTACCCTATGACCCAGCAATTGCACTCCTGGGTATTTACCCCAAAGACACAGATGTGGTGAAAAGAAGGGCCATATGCACCCCAATGTTCATAGCAGCAATGTCCGCAATAGCCAAACTGTGGAAAGAGCCGAGATGCCCTTCAACAGATGAATGGATAAAGAAGATGTGGTCCATATATACAATGGAAT
>NW_023270528.1:171492-177666 GCF_011800145.1 Mirounga leonina
TTTCAAGATACATCTCCAAAAGCTAGTGAAACAAAAGCAAAAATGAACTTTTGGGACTTCATCAAGATAAAAAGCTTCTGCACAGGAAAGGAAATAGTCAACAAAACATAGAGGCAACCCACAGAATGGGAGAAGATATTTGCAAATGACACTACAGATAAAGGACTGGTATCCAAAATCTATAAAGAACTTCTCAAACTCAACACCCAAAAAACAAATAATCAAGTCAAAAAGTGGGCAGAAGAGATGAACAGACACTTCTCTGAAGAAGACATACAAATGGCTAAGAGACACATGAAAAATGTTCATCATCATTAGCCATCAGGGAAATCCAGCTCAAAACCACACTGAGATACCACCTTACACCAGTTAGAATGGCCAAAATGGACAGGGAAAGAAACAACAAATGTTGGAGAGGTTGTGGAGAAAGGGGAACCCTCTTACACTGTTGGTGGAAATGCAAGTTGGTACAGTCACTTTGGAAAACAGTGTGGAGGTTCCTCAAAAATTTAAAAATAGAGCTACTCTATGACCCAGCAATTGCACTCCTGGGTATTTACCCCAAAGACACAGATGTAGTGAAAAGAAGGGCCATATGCACCCCAATGTTCATAGCAGCAATGTCCGCAATAGCCAAACTGTGGAAAGAGCCAAGATGCCCTTGAACAGATGAATGGATAAAGAAGATGTGGTCCATATATACAATGGAATATTACTCAGCCATCAGAAAGGATGAATACCCAACTTTTACATCAACATGGATGGGACTGGAGGAGATTATGCTAAGTGAAATAAATCAAGCAGAGAAAGTCAATTATCATATGGTTTCACTTATTTGTGGAACATAAGGAATAACATGGAGGATATTAGGAGAAGGAAGGGAAAAATGGGGGGGGGATTGGAGGGAGAGATGAACCATGAGAGACTATGGACCTGAGAAACTAGAGGGGAGGGGGGAGGGGGGATTGGTCAGCCCGGTGATGGGTATTAAGGAGGGCACGTACTGCATGGAGCACTGGGTGTTATATGAAAACAATGGATCGTGGATCACTACATCAAAAACTAATGATGTATTGTATGGTGACTAACATAATGTAATAAAATTAAAAACTACAAAAAAAAAAAAAGATGATAGAACGGATTGTGGAGGAATGTTCGTTGGCAGTATGTTCAGCTGTAGACACAGAATTCATTCCTGTCCATCTTCTCCAGATTGAGTGGGGATGTGCGGTTGGGCTCGGATATCTCATCTGTCTTTGTCTTCCTCAGATGCCCTAGGCTGGCTCAATTCACAGGCATAATGTGTGTGTGTGTGTTTTTCTCCTGTTCAAGGAGAGATTGTGCTGCAGAAGAGTCCTCCCTGCAGGTGTCCCCTGGTAAGTTTCTCAATGAAATAAGCTCACACACAAGGTCCTGGGACCCAGGGCTTTTTGTCTCACTCCCTCCTTATCTGAGACGCTGTGAGGATGGGTAGCTGCTCCCAGCGCCGTGAGCTGCAGCCCAGTAATAATCCGCCTCGGTCTCAGCCTGCAGCCCCGAGATGCGCAGAAGACCCGCATTGGCCGAGGCGTCTTTGGAGCCCGAGGAGCGGCTGGGGACCCCGGAGCCCTGGTGCTTCTCGGAGTCTGAGCAGTAGTACAGCCGATCCCGGGGAGGGCTCCCTGGCTGCTGCTGGATCCAGTAGATGTTAGAGCCGCCAACACTGATGTCCTTGCTCAGGGTGCAGGTGAGTCTGTCTGTTGTTCCCGGAGATGCAGAGAGGGAGGGCGGCCGGGTCAGCATGGGCTGGGACAGGGAACCATCAGAATGAAGAGAAGGGATCGGGTGCATGTGGTTGAGGAGCTGAGCCAGGGGATCTGACTCAGGCTGGGGGGCCGCCCTCGGCCACTGGGGCCTGTCCCCACCTGTGCAGTGAGGATCGCAAGGAGGTCAGGCTCCAGGCCATGGTGACACAGCCCCTTCTTAGGCCACAGAGCTGGGGCTGGGCTGCCCTGGGCCTGTCTAATCCCCTGTCAAGGGCCTCACAGAGGAGGGGCTGCTCATGCAAATGTGACCCACTCCTGCTTCTCCCTGCTGTGCACTCCCGGGTCTGTGGCCCTTGGACTCAGAGAATTCCTGATGCTCTAGTTTCTCCCTGGTGGGCCTGGAGGAAGCAGCTGCAGGGACCACACACAGGCCCAGGTCCACGGACTTACCAGGCCCAGAGAGGATACACCTGCCATATCCCCACTGAAAGTTAGGGACCCGGCCTTGGGGCCTCCTGTCAGTGGAGGACTGTCCTGCTGGGAGACCCTAGCCTGAAGAAACTCCCAGACATGGTCCCACAGCGCCCTCTCCTGGTCTCTGGAAGAATCTCTCCTTTCCCACTGCTGGCAAGCCTCCCCTTCACCTGCTTCCCTAATGCCTGTGCTCCCACCATGGGAGAGTGACCCTCCAGGGAAGGACAGAGGTCCTGGCATGCTGTCCCTGATCAGGCTTCCTCCATGCAGTGGGGTGTGGCAGGAGGTACCTGTGCAGTCCTGACCCAGGGGAGCCTGTGAACCTGTGTGCATCTGAGGACAAGACACGGGGAGCAGAGAGCAGAGGGAATCTGTCCCCACAGGGTGGGGGGTACTCAGAGGAGTCAGGCTGGCTCTGGGTGCTGAGTGTGAACAGGAACTTGCAGTGTAGACACACACCTTCACAGAGAAGGACACCGAGTGTGAGAACGCCCGGCCCTTCCTGAGCAGGGCTGACAGGGCCCCCAGTGGCTGTGGGGACAGAGCAGGGCCTGGGTATCCAGCAGGAACAACAGAGGGGCCATCCTGTGACCTCCCCTCCATTTTCTCTGAGATTTTTAATCCAGGCTGCACTTCTGGTCAGTGCTGCTCATTAAGGATTTAACTTTGTGGGAAGTCCTAGGACAGAACTTGGAACAGGGAGACCTGGAAGGGGATACAAGGGGGTGTGGCTGGAGGAAGAGGAGAGCAGAGGAAACAGGGAAGGGAGAAATGTCTCGTGGTCCCAGGTGGGACTCAGAGAGGTGACTGAGTGGACCCTGGGCGTGGGAGAGGAAGGGATGGTCCAGAGTGTCAGGTGGATGGAGGGCGATGCCCGCAGAGATGGGGATGCCCAGACTCAGGTGAGGTCAGGTGGGAGAGCACGTGGGGGGCTGCAGATGGATCTGTTGTCCCTCTGTCACATGGCGATCATGATGTGACCTGTGGAGGGGTGTGGACACACGGATGAGCAGGGCTGAGAGACTCCTTCCCTCCCCCATGGGAAGAAAGCAGGCTTAGTCTGCAGCATTCATTCATTCATTCATTCTCCCCTACACTTTTTATTTTTTTAAAGATTTATTAGAGAGAGAATGCACTTATAAGCTGAGGTGGGGGGCGCAGAAGGAGAGGGAGAAGCCGACTCCCCTCTGAGCCAGACCCAGGGCTTGATCCCAGGACCCTGAGGTCATGATCTGAGCCTAAGGCAGATGCTTCTCTGACTGACCCACCCAGGCCCACCTCCCCTACATTCTTTAAACACACGTTTAAGTGTCAGATCAGTGTTCATCACGATGAATAAAATATGATTTTATATTCATTTCAGAATTGCTAGTACATTGTCTGTTTCGTACAATGTGATGGTTGCTGTTTGCCCTCCTCAGTGTTTGTGTTTGCGAGTTCAACTTATATCACACAACGGTTCCTACTCAATCACTTTGTGTCTATTTATCAAAGAATCCTTTCATACACTGGAGAAAAGTACGAGATTTTATATGCACCAAATTTGAAGATAAGAAGTGTTGCGGAAAAATAAAAATCAGACCAGAGAGAGACCAAGTGACCCTCGGAGAAGTAGGAGAACTCGGATTTATTTTACGCCAGCGGGCCCAGATGAGCTCGTGCTCCAAGTTCTGGGCCCCGGGCAATGGGGTTATAGGGCTTTTATAGGGGATGCAGGCAGTCAGGTTCCAAGGGCTGTGCTGACTGCTGGTAGGTGGGTTTAAACTGGGGGAGCGGGGGCTGCTTTAGGCGGGGACAATAGTGCGGGGAGCCTGTGGTGGGAAGCCTGTTTACAGAAGCAGAAATGGCTGGTTATCTCTTGCTCCCAGGAGGGCTTCTGGTTATCTCTAGCTTATTGTTAGTAACTTTCCATCTTCTGGGGCCTCCTGGCCTGGACCTGCTCTGCGTACTTTTCCTCTTCAGGAGGACCCAAACTTAAGAGAAAAAGGAAGAATTAGAAAGAATTATTGACATATCTGAAAAACACAGGGTCAGCTTCTGTAAGTCACCATAAAATATAGGAATAAATGACCAATATCAGATTTCTTAGAAATAGCAACTAAAATCATGAGTTTGAGAACTAATGAAATCTATTTCATCCTGAATAAATTGGGGAGTCACAGTAATCAGCCAGGCTCCCTGACCTTGAAGGGAGCCCTGAGAAACTGTCACAGACATTCTCAAGGCACCATGGGTCAGAAGAATCCTTTCTCACTGGGAAGGTCTGGAGACAGTGGGGAACACAAGGATTGGAAAACTGGGTGTTGGAGAAGAATCTTGAGCCCAGGAACCCCTCACAGAGTTGGAAAGAGCACACAGACCCCCCAACCCCTGATGACTCTAGGGTGATGCTCGATGTCCTAGGCGAGAGGTGTCTGTGGGCTGTGCTTTTCATCTCTGAAGGACCCTGCTGATGCACACTGTCCACCAGGGGTTACAATACCAAGGAGTCCCATCAGTGGGTCCGTGTGTGAGCAGAAAAAGCTAGGGGTCCCCAGGAGAAAAAAACAAAAACAAAAACAGATGGGCTACAGCTTTCCTGACACAAGAGAAGTCATTTTGGGCCCCCCAGCTAGTTCCTGTGATCTCTGCCCTTGTGTCTCTACTTTCCCATCACACATCTTGCAGATCTTCCTAAGAGGTGTCAGAAATAAGAAGAAATGAAAACTAACAAACAAAACAGAACAGAAAAACTCCAGTAGTTAAAGATTTAAGGGAACAAAGGGAATGCAATATGGGCAGGCTCTACCCGGCCAGGAACAGTTTATCTAACCACATCAGAGATAATGAATCAATCAGTGGTGAACCCCCCAGTGCTATTTTCAAGGAAACCAGGCCCTGCATACCTTGCCCCATATAAGGAGCTCAAACCCTTTCCAATTTATCCTGGCTCTGGGAGCAGGTCCCTAGCCCCGTCCCCTTGTGGGGCAGCCACCTCGGCTTCACTATACTGTTCAAGTCTCTGCACTAGGAGGAGCAGGGAGAAAGTGAAACAAGGAAGAGTAGGAGAAGTGAAGAGCATCTAAAGCAGACAGAAAGGACCCCCTCTGTCGAATTCATTGCCGGTTCCCAGCACAGAGCCCCTGCCCCTCCAGAGGGGAGCTGTCTGAGGAAACTGCAAGATGTGCCGGAATGACTGACTGAGGGCATGAGGAAGCTGGACAGGCACAGAGAACCTGCAAGATTGATCCAGTCACTGGGACACCTGGGTGGCTCAGTCGGTTCAGCGTCTGTTTTCTCTTCAGGTCCTGATCCCAGAGTCCTGGGATCGAGCCCCTCTGCCCCTGCCACCGCTCATGCTTGCTCTCTCTCTCTCACTCTTTCTCTCTCTCTTTCAAATAAATAAATAAAATCTCTTTTAGAAAAAGAAAAAATAGAGAATATTATTAGGAACTATTCCACAAGAAGGCATGAGATGAGATTAGCTTCACAAGAAAAAATAACACACTTTCAGAGAGCAGAAAATTTCATTTGTTTGCTTCATATATATGTGATTGAAAAGCACTGAAAAACAATAGAAAATTTAAATTCATTTTTTTTTTTACACATTTAAGTAGGATCCATGCCCAATGTGGGGCTTGAACTCACGACTCTGAGATCTAGAGTTGCGTGCTCAACAGACTAAGCCAGCCAGGTGCCCCCAGAAAAGTTAAATTCTTATAGAAAGAAAATGTAATACTGATACATCTGAAAAATATTATACAAGAAAAGGGAATTTGCAGGTCAGTATTAAGACATATTTTATGAATGATCTAAATACAACATCTACAGTGTGACTCCAATCTCACATCCATATGTTCATACGCCATGACCATTTGTGATTTACTGCAGGCATACAAGATGAATTCCACGGTAAAAAATCATTTTATATAAGATATCCTATTAATAAAGCAATAAATGAAAATCACATTATCTC
>NW_023270529.1:0-14410 GCF_011800145.1 Mirounga leonina
GTGTAAGACCCTTAGACTCCTTCGCCTGTGTCTAGAACAAAATGTTTACTTCTTCAGAATATCTATCTGGAGGAAGAATCATTCCCGAATGGTCTATTTCCAGGAGTGTTTGCCGAGTGGGCAGTGGGCCCCCGCTGCTGGGTTCTCAAGCCCTGCCAGGCTGGCTTAGCCGTTTGGCTTTCTGAGAGCCAACTGGAACGAAGACACCACAGAACTCTTACTCAGTCCTTGCTTTTACTCATCCTGAGGCTTGAGTGTTCACATCTCCTCGGATTCTCAACGTACCGGAGTACCCTTATTATAAATTACCTCTTTGGGCTTAGGCGAGCACAAGTGGATATCTGCCATGTATAATAAGAATTCAAATTTAAAACTGAAATTTAAAAAAATTTTAAGGACATTCAGTTTCTCAGCAATCTATTGGGCTTTTATACATCTTAGTACATTTTTCTTTCACTGTAAAAGCTCATCGACTTGTTTCAACAGCCAACAGGTAGGGTTAACTGCCTCTAAAAATATCAGGAAAGAAAAACACTCTCATTCAGTGAATTTCTCAAAGTAATGAGGAATATAAAACACACACGTACATAGCATTTCAGATTTCATTTTACCCTCGCCAAAATTATCTTCTTGTTAAAATGACCTAAATCTTTTGAATTAAAACAAGAGGAGATTCTTATGATACTCAATATTCAATATTCTTGTGATATTAGTAATATGTGCCAACTCTAGAATTTTAAGTAGTGATATGATATACTTTTGCAAATGCGTATCATTTATTGTAGCAACAGATTTTAAGCAATTTGCGGGACTGGGAAGTCACAGTAGCTGCTTTACTTCTTTTTGTAACGTATATGTTAGGAAATTTAGTCCCACCATCCTTCCTCAGGCTCTTCTTTGACTATTTACACATACCCTTCCAACATACTACGCACTTTCTTGTCTCTGCATCTCCCCCTTAACTAAGTTTGCAAGGAAAACTTCTAATCATCCTGCAGGGCGGGATTTAAACATCACCGTCGGGGCAAGTATTCTCTGCACTTTCTGTCTATAGCTCTCTGAGCAGAAGCAATTTTTTACTTCCCATTTATTTTTCGTCATATCACTTTGTAAAAACATCTAGCATTTTTATATCTGCTCTATTAGTAATTTCAGGCCTGTCACCCCAAGTTATCTGTAAATCCCTTTATGGCAAAAACTAGGTCACGTTCATAATCGTGTCTTTCTAGCACATTAGACAATTTCTCATTGATGACTGACATTTAGTACATGTTTGTTGTTGTCAACAAGGAATTTCAGTTCAGAAAAATGTGAGGAAAGTTTCAGGTGGTCCTGGAGTGATGGTTTTGAGAATTACTAAAATGTTATTAAATATAGTACTAGGGCCTTTTCTGGTTTAGACCTATTTTTTCGATTTATGATTTTATTAAAGCTTGCCAAAAGTTTTTCAAAGTAGTTTTATCAATTTCTATTCCAAGCAACAGTGTGTGAGAGTTCCAGTTGTTCCCTACCTTACCAACGCTTAGCATTTTCACATTATATTTATATACTTATATACATACACACCTATTACTCGATTTGGTTTGACATCTTATTCAGCACTTTTGTTTCTAATGTTTATAAGTGAAGTTGGACTATATTAACTAAACTTTTCCTAATTTAATCATTTCCTTCATTCCACTTTGGGTACATGCTTCCTTTTTTCTAGTTTCTTAGAGTGAAAACTTAGGTTCACACAGATTCAATAGTCTTTCTGGATTTGTATATGTATGTGTGTATACACATATGCATGTATGTATACATATATTTATATATTAGATATCATTAGATATATATCTTAATATATTAATGGTATTTATAGTATATAATATCAATCTTATGTCTTACATATTCTTATTAATATCTACTTTTTTACTGTATTAATTAATATGTAATATAATTAGTATATTAATATTAGCTATAGTAATATCAGGAAAATATATCTTAAGGTAGAATTATTTTCTGAAGAAGTTTAAGTTCTAATGATAAATATTTAATATATGCAATATATAATACATATAATATATAATCTAATATATAATAAGATATATATTAATGACATAAGTTTATCATATATCTTCATTTATACATAATTAATATGCATATATTAAATATAGGTTACATATTTTATATTTGTATTTGTATGTATATTGTATATTTATATTGCATTTTAAATGTATATTATATATTTTATATATATTACATATAATATATAAATTATACATTAGACTATATAAGTAAATAATATATAAGAAGTTTAAGATCTAATGATATATATCTAATATATACATAAATATATATTAGATTTATATATGTGAAAGATATATTCAATTATATATTAGACTATAATTTCATACTTATATGTAACTTAATATATAATGTACACATATAATGTGTGATTGATATATATTATATGTCTATACATTATATATTATATAATTTATACCTTTCGTGCAATCTGCCAAGATAGGTGGGATTCTTTCTCACCAGACTAGCTTTCTGTGCTTATGCTACTGTGTTTTCTCCCAATTACTTAAAACAAATAAAACCCAGAAGTCCCTTACTTCTGAGACAGCTAGGATTGCTTACAGTTACCCTAATTTCTGCTTATGTTCATTTATAAATATTGTGCTGTCATTTCAATTACCAAGAAACCAAGCTACAACCATTCATTGTTCTCAGGTACTTATGCATCCATGTTAGAAATCAAGTGACCAACCTCCTCTGCTAATGCTTTTGACTCTTCTCAAAGCCAGCCACAGAATTCAGGAAAATCAAAGGTAAATGAATAAGCAAATTCAAGATGCCTTTTTAAACTATTTTGTTTTCTTTTTTTCTTACCCTACAAAGGAAACACTACTAGAAATAAACTTTATTTAATATTCCATCTTTCACAATTAGCTCAATAGTATCATAAAAGCTACAAGGGAAGAACTGTGAAATCAGACAAGTTTCACCCTCATTGGTTGTTACATTCTGGTAAAAGTGTTATTAATTTAATGTATGTCAGAGATTATATACTTTATAGAAAAGCACTCATATATCATACATAATATGTTACTATCCTAAAGGGAAACTGATGTAATCCTTATGTAACATTTGCATATTCTACCCAAAAAGAGGATTTTACTTTCTCCATTCTGATGTTGTTGGTTACTGATATAATCAACCACAGTCATTCATCCTTATCCTCCACAGGTAAAAATTTCCTTTCCTGCTTGCCCCAAAGCTCTGACATTAGGCAGAGAGGCCAAACACTGTCTTCTATAAGGAAGGACAGTTTCAGAGCCTCGTGAAAAGGATTGTACCAGGCACTCTAATGACGCTTCAAGGAATGGACTCAAAATACAGCACAGAAGCAGCAGTTTGAAAGACACCTGGAAGGAGACTGATTTCCTGATCTTGCAACTTGTGCTGGGGGTATAGGGATCTTTAGGAGATTTCTCCAAGAACAAAAGAGCTGGTGGGTGCAATTTCCCTCCCCCGCCCCCCGCCCCCCAGTCTAAATATCTAGACAACTGCAGGATCCAGCATGAATACTCTTCACTTAGCTTGCTAACGCCGTATGCCTCACCCCTGCATTCTCCTGCGGACCTGCCCACTTCAACACACCCTCAGCAAGAGTCCATCCAAAGCCGCATCACAAGCCTGGCAGTGTGCAAGCAGCCCTAACAGGGGCCAGCACCACTCCACAGTGACTCCTGCCCTGGGGAGAGGGCAAGAAAACCACATACACCAGTTTGTCTGCAGCCCCAGCAGTGGGCTGGGGGCAGACATATGGTCTGACTGCAGGCCCCACCCCCCAACAAAAGCTCCTCGGGGGACAACACAGGGAAAGTACCCTACAGTTCAGTGAGACTGAAGCTCTGGCAAACTGCTGATCTGAGTAAACTCAAGCCCAGGAGGGCCTCAGACTGGCCTATTAACAGCACAGAGACCAAACCCTGCCCACAACAGACAAAGAGAGCCATTGCAGATGACTGGACTAAAGACAAACACAGGTCAGCCACAACAGTAAGGCACATACAACACACATAGGAGACGCCTCTGAAGCATCAGGTTCTGGGCAACAGGGGACATTGCACTGCAGGGCACAACAGGAACTCTTCTTCAAAAGGCCACTACCTTCAAGAGCAGGATATGTAGCTGACTTTCCTAACTCAAAGAAACAGAGAATTAGACAAAATAAAGAGATAGAGGAGTATGTCCCAAATAAAAGAACAGCACAAAATCACAGCAAGAGAGCTAAATGAAATGGAGGTAAGTAAAATGCCTGATAGAGAATTTAAAGTAATAGTCATAGAGATACTCACTAAATTTGAGAAAAGAGTGGAGAACCTCAATGAGACTCTCAACAAAGAGATAGAGGACATAAAAAAGAACCAATCAGAGATGAAAAACTCAATAACTGAAATTAAAAAGACACTGGATGGAAAAGAGGAAGCACGCTGGAGGAAGCAGAAGAATGGGTCAGTGACCTGGAGGGGAGAGTAACAGAAAGCGATCAAGCTGAACAAAGAGGGAGAAAGAATAATAACAAAAAATGAAACTAGACTTAGGGAACTCAACACCACCATCAAGCATAATAACATTGCATAATAAGGATCCCAGAAGAAAGAGAAGAGGGGGCAAAAATGTAGTTAAAGATATAATAGCTGAAAACTTCCCAAATCTGGGGAAGGAAACCGAGATCCAGATTTAAGAGGAACAGAGGGCCCCCAACAAAACCAACCCAAGGAGGTCCACACCAAGACACACAGCAATTTAAATGGCACAAAGTAGTGGGAAAGAGAATTTTTGAAGCAGCAAGAGGAAAGAAACTAGTTGCGTACGAGGGAAACCCCATAAGGCTATCAGGTGATTTTCAGCAAAAACTTTGCAGGCCGGAAGGGAGTGACATGATATATTCAAAGTGCTGAAAGAAAAAAACCTGCAACTAAATACTCTATTCAGCAAGGCTCTCGTTCAGAATAAATGGAGAGATAAATAGTTTCCCAGACAAAAAAAGTTAAAGAAATTCAGCACAGCCAAACCAGCCTTACAAGGAATGTTAAAGGAGATTCTTTGAGTGAAAAGAAAAGACCATAAGCAGGAATAAGAAGCACAAAAGCAGTAAAATCAAGTATATCTACAAAAACTAGTCAAAGGAGTCACAAAACAAAAAGATGTAAAGTATGTCACCATACACCTAAAATGTGGGGAGAGAGGAGTAAAAATTTAGTGCTTTTAGAATGAGTTCAAACTTAAGGGGAACCATCAACTTAATAAAGACTGCAATATGTGTATAGATGTTACATGTAAACCTAATGGTAACCACAAATCAAAATCTGGTAATATATATGCAAAAAATAAAGAGAAAGAAATCCAAGTAATCCACTAAAGAAATCCTCAAACTGTGAGAGAAGAGGGGTATGTTCCCTCTAGACCTACTTTGTTGAGGGTTTTTTATCATGAACGGATGTTGTACTCTGTCACACACTTTGTCTGCATCAGTTGAAATTATTGCATGGGTTTTATCCTTCCTTTGTGGTTGTGATGTATGATGTTGATTGATTTGTGAATACTAAACCACCCTTGCATCCCAGGAATAAATCCTATTTGATCGTGGTGAATGGTTTTCTTAATGTATTGTTAGATTCTGTTTGCTAATATTTTGTTGAGGATCTTTGCATCTATGTTCATCAGAGATACTGGCTTGTAGCTCTCTTTGTATTTTTGGTAGTGTCTTTATCTGGTTTTGGTATCAGGGTAATACTGGCTTCATCGAGTGAATTTGGAAGCTTTTCTTCCTCTATTTTCTGGAACAGTTTGAGAAGCATAGGTATTAACTCTTTAAATGTTTGGTAGGATTTGCCTGTGAAGCCATCTGGCCCTGAACGTTTGTTTGTTGGGAGTTTTTTTGGTTACTGATTCAATTTCATTGCTGGTAATCAGTCTATTCAAATTTTCCATTTCTTCCTGATTCAGTTTGGGAGACTATATGTTTCTAGAAATTTATCCATTTCTTCTAGGTTGTCTAATATATTGGTATGTCATTTCTCATAATATTCTTATAATCCTTTGCATTTCTGTGGTGTTGGTTGTTATTTCTCCACTTTCATTCTGATCTTGTTTATTTGAGTCCTCTCTCTCTTTTGATGAATTTGGTTAAAAGTTTATCGACAAAATTGATAACTTTGTTGGTCTTTAAAAAAAAAACAAAAACAGCTTCTGGGTTCATTAAGAAAGACTTTTTGAGGTGGCAACCTTTGAATACAGACTTAAAGAATGAGAGATGACAATCTATGTGAAGACCTGGGCCAAGTATATTCCAAGCAGAAGGAATAGCAAATCTGAATCTCTGAAGCAGCAACAAGTTAAGGGAAGAGCAAGAAATCTGGTATGGCTGAAGCAGAGTAACAAAAAAGGAGGAAGTAGCAGGTAAGTTCATTAAGGAGGTAAGGACAAGATCATATAGGGCCTTGTTTACCATGGTAAGAAATTAGAATACAATTCCAACCAAGGTTTAAGCAGAGTAGTAACATGAGGCAATATAATTTTTAATAAGATCACCCTGGTTGATATGTGGAGGACAGACTGCAGAAAAACCAAGAGTAGAAACAGGGAGATAAGTTAGGTAGTCCAGATGAAAAACGATTATGCACTGAGCCAGAGTGGCAGCTGAATAGACGGTGAGAAATAATTATATTCAAAATATACTTTGAATATAGAGTTAGAATGGTCCCTCTAAGAGCCCAATCCTAATGAAGAAGAAGCTCAAACTCAGAGAATTGAGTTCTCTCCTGCTGGCTCACAGGACAACCTTAAGTTTTCATGATAGGTTAAGGACCTTGCCATAGCTTAATGGGAGCTGAATTTCTAAAATATCTGGGCTGGCCATAGTGTGTCCTCAAAGCTGGGACAAGAGTTCCCATAGCTGCATATTTGACTGAGTGACTGACAATACTGTTCTCTGTGAGTGCCAAAATAAGCAGTTCTTTTTCCTCTCATTTGCCCATGAGGATCCATTATTAATACTTCATCTTTTTCATATACCTTGTTAATTGGTGGAGTAAATGATTTTGTAAAAAAATAATTTTCCTTTTCTTGGTAATGGAAAAGTCTTCATGTTATCCAAGCATAATAACCATCATTTATTAAGTGTTTATATAAGTCAGACTACACCAAATTTCTTACATATTTTATCTCATTTATTCATCTCAATATGCCTATGAAGTAGGTATTGTTATGACCCTATTTTTTTTTGCACATGAGGTAACTGAAGCCCAGAAAATATAACTGACCTGCCCAGAACCACATGGCCCATAAGAGTAAGAGCCAATGTTCAGACCCAGAACTTTTCCCAAAGTCGTTACTCTTAACCTGTATCATATGCATACACAAAAATAGGCTGTGGATAGCAAGAGGAAACCGATATAAATATTGTGAGACGGAAGAATATTCTAGCTTTCCCTTCTCATTCACATGTTCATCCAAGTCCGTTATACTTAAACAAAAAATTCCCCATTTCAGATCTTTGGGGGTCTTCTAGGGATTCTTTTACCTACCAGGAAAATTTTCCTACAATGGTGGAGATTTTTTTTAATAAAAAGGAAGAGAACAAAAGTTAGAAGTTAAAAATGGAAATGATAGAGAATAGTTTCCCCTCTACGTCTAGGTAAATTCATTTCACTTAACAGCTCTCTTTAATCTTGGTGAAGATAGAGACCCTGAGCGAGTAAAACCAGTATTCTTCCCAACACCTGCTCTCACACAACGAGGACTAAGGATAATCAGGGAAGAAGAACCTACTCAGTCTGCATCACATGCTTCACTAGACTGGCATTGTTCCAGACGAATAAATTACTTGACTACAGAAGGAGCAGTTATATTGGAATTTCAACTAAACAACTACAATAAGAGCAAAAAATAACAATATTAACAACTATGGATTTGTGCACTTATTAATTGTTCAGAAATGTGAGATCCACAACTCTGATGTGTCTGTTGTCCAATGCTTGGTCTGTGGTATACAACAAAAACTTTTCCCTGAAAATTCGTGTGAAATTTACATCCAGTGAGATTCACAGAACCCAATTTTTTATTGTCCATTTTGTCCGGGACTCACTGCCTTATTAAAATCACCCTCTGTCAGCTATTTTTTTCTAATGTGTATTGGTTTCTTATTTAGTCAAACTTACACATTTTATTTCCACTGAATATGGAATTCTAATTCCTTATTATTTAACCTTAACTCAAATCTTACCCTTTTTTTGATAAATTAGGACACACTGGTCTTATAAAATATTATTTGTAATTATCTGCTAGTACATTCCTCTCTCTTCTTTCATTTGACAAGTGAGACATACAATAACTCAATCTTTATGTAAAGATATTTGATGAAATAATATAGATTTTACAGAATACTGTGTATGTTATTTCTATTGAATAATTCATTTTAGTGTTTCCATCCATCAAAATATAGCATTCATATAGAGTTTCTCGAATAAATTTTTTGCCCCTTATGAACAGACATATATAAATGAAGTAACTGCCTTATAACATGAACTTGAGTTGACTTATTTATTTGTATGTGGGGGTTTATACACTGATTTGTCTCCAAAGATCAGTTGAATTAATTTTTAAAAATGGAAAACATAAAAATTTTACTGTGAAGACTACAGGGAAGGTTTTAATTAAGGAGAAGGCTGACAGATTTTCCTGGTGATGACAACACAGACCTTGTTAAATTTCTTTGTGAGGACAATGAGAGAAAAGATAGGAAGGGTGCTTTTATAAAGTTATTGTTATTATTACTCAAGTCAATGAGCTGTTAAGTACAAGCTTAATTATGACCTCTGTTCGTCATCTTGATACTTAATAATGCACCAGATGTGCTTTTCCTGCTTTGTCAATTGCCTGATCTATCAGTTGACTGAGTATTCCCTGCCAAATGTGTAACTATCTTCCATCTCCAGAGGAGATAGATGGTTTATCCACATCTAGCCTCCAGGCAAGTGCCAACTCATTTTCTTCTCAAAAGATCTTGCTCCCTGGGACCTCAGGTTCCATCAGAAATTAAGCTGGACATTTGTTGCTTACTCACCACATCTTAGGTCAGAAGAAACATAGGAAACAGTATCTCAACTTGATAAGTGATTGAGCTATGTCAGATGGCAAAATAACTTTAAGTTAAACAGTTATTTTTGACATGGAGTCTTTCCAGAAGATTCACTAGCTCCAGAAGTTAATGAAATGAGTGTCCTACACAGATACAGCAAAGGAGCACTACTAATTCAAGTGCTGCTCTGCAGCTAACAATTCCGTGGAAGTCTTTCATTTATTTCTCAGAAAAGTTGAGCTCAAATTGAATAAAGAATTGTATTTTTTAAAAGATAGAGAATGAAAGATTATAAAAAGGAGTATTTGAGATTCTTATCAATGGAAAGATATAAATTATCATTTTTTTCATTCTAAACTATCCTTTTACTAATGAAGAACATAATTCTCCAATTTTCAAAGAGTAAAAACTGATATTAAATTCCAAATTTACTTACCAATTGAATTACCCTTCAGCTATTTCAGGTGCTCACTATTTTTTATTTTTGGTCTTCATAGGAAAATTTAGATCATAGTTTAGGTCAAACAACAGCCTTACAATTTTTTGTTTTGTTTTGCTTTGGTTAGGTAAAGTATTCTTTACTCAAAACTCAAGAGTTAGTCGTCAGTATTGTACTGACAAATACAGCCTAGGTAACATACACAATTATTTTTGCCTTTCAGAGTAAAAGACCTTTGTTCTTTAGCAGATACACACACATACACACACACACACACCTACAACTTGAAAACTGAGCTTCCGTTAGGCCCTTTCGCCATCTGTCTGTAGAAGAAATCAGTCATTTGATAGGCTTTGTCATATAGACTGACCATCTGCAATCCTGGTAACAGTATTTAAGCTATGAGATCCCAGTAGGAAATCTGTTTAAATGTGCTTTCTCAGGTCATCCAATGCTTCATGTTTTCAACTATTTTAAAAGTAAATAAAAGGGAAACCTTGGTTATATTGGGAGAAGTTTCCTTTTCAAGCAGAATGATCTAAGTAAACACTTCTGAAGATGATATCTGGATGCATACAATTTGACATTGTGCATTTCTGCAAAACTATGAGATTAGTTGAAGGTATCAATTAATAAATAGGGATTATGAAAAGTCATTTTAACAAATATAGAAGATTTTGATATATTCACAGAAATAATATAATTTTGGATATAATATTAGATAATTTTAGTTCTTTAAAATTAACATAAATTAACATAGTTACTTTCAGGAAATTTAATCCCAGAGCTGAAATAAGGCTGTCTATGCCAGACTATCAAATATATAGCTAGCACAAGCCGAATGTACTAGAGAACAAAATTAGAAGATGACTTCACGAAGAGTTCCATGGCAAAAGTCATTTCTACAAATTATAGAAAGAACTATTAGTTTCCTCTCATAAATATACAGTAAGAATATTTAGTTTAAGTTGTGAAAGGCTATCCACTCATGAAGGCTATTCATTAGATACTTAATTAAATATAAGGCATATTTTACAAAGGTACATTTTATGTGTAGCATATAATTCAATATTATCAAAATGCCTTAGTGTCCCTCAATCTTATAAAACTTAATATTCAAGAATGGGTCTGATTTCACTGTTTGTTCTTCATAAAACCAGGAAAGAGATAGTTGCAAATAATCCAAATTGTTCCTTCTATTATTAGGCATTACAGAGTCACTGAAGCATCTGTGGCCCCAACAGTCCTGCTTTCTAACTATAGACAGTCACCATGGGCTAGTGGGTACCTATATCCTCTAGATAACATAGAATGGAGCAGAGAATAAACACCTGTTCTTCAGGATCAGCACTCACTACCAGCCCTGGAGTCCTTCCTAGCAATTCCCCTATCCCTTCTACTCTACAGCTGGCCTTTTTTACTCATCCCTAACCTCAGCCAAGTTCCCTGAAGGTTATTCTTTGTCTCCTTAGATCTTCTACATACAGGTCTCTCCTCTCAGCCAGACTTCCTATTGAACTCTCTTGGCCATCTTGCCCAAATGCCACTTAACAGCTCAGGATGATCATCTGTGTCTTGTCTCTCCTTCTAGATTTAAAGTTCCTTGAGGGTATATACCATATTTTATGCCTCACTGTGATCTCATGTAAACCTACAAAGTACACTCAGTAAGTTTACATTAAGTTGATCCTAGGGCCATACAATTTCAACATAAAATTCATTGGACTGGATCAGAAAGAGTCAGACTTTAATTTACATGTTTTATTGGAGTTGGCTGCCTGAAGAGCTGTGTGGATAAAGACTGAGCAGTGGTTATCTGCTGTTTCTGTAGGACATGAGAAAGATGACACCCATGCAAATAGTTGTGATCTTAGCATGAATTCGAGGCAAAGAGTTGCAGCTTCTCATCTAAATGTTTTCGAAAGATTCTGTAGAAGTGGTCTTGCGTGAACTTTTATAGGATAATATGTACTCTTGGTCACGCTCTGCTTCTGTATTGGTCAAATGAATATTTATTTATTTCCTTTAGACCAATGGGACCAGTCTCTGGCCAGGAACCTGGGAAATGGGCTAGGTAGAGCCCAAAATGAATGCTGGCTTTTGGAGTGTAGGCTTTTAGGATTGCATAATACTATCCTTTATAATTACTGCACTCCTAATCTGTAATGATAGGCCATGTAAAAGGATATTCAGCGTCCACAAAAGACTGACTCTTCATAGTTCCTGGCTTAGTAGTAACAACCACAATGAGAATTTCTTGATTCAGAAAAGCAGAATAAAATTCTCTAAATTTCAAAGAGTAAAAATTATTATTAAATTCCATATTTTCTTACCAAGTGAATCACCCTTCAGCTACTTCAGGTGCTCACCATTGTTTTATTGATTCCTTGCTTCAAGTTTCGTTTTATCATATTTAATAGCAATTATTGACATTTTTTATGACTTCTCATAAAACTGGAGGCCAAAGCAAGTGGACTCACTTGCAAAAATTCTGAAAGTAAGATTAGTACTTCCATCTTCCAGAACTTCCTAATCCTACATACACTAAAGGAACCTGAGTGTCACTAAATGTGTGCCTTGGGTTCTCATCTCTCCATCTCACATCCTCCAGCTGCACCAACGGTTAAAGCCAATCTTGATAAAAGTTCTTTATTAGTGTGTTCTCATCAAAAAACACCATACTCTACACTAAAAAGCTAAGGAGTCAGCCAAGTTACCATTTGCCTTTCATCACTGTCTTAAATCTTGGAAGTTTAGATTTCAGAAGACCAAACAGTAGTCCATTTAGAATTATAAAGCATTATGAAACCAACAAGGTGCTTTAATTTCACTCAATTTACATTTAGGACCTCTCAGCTGCTATTTCTCAAGAGTTGCTGAGAAACAGTTTTTACTAAATCTACAGAGCATTTTAAAAAGGGTGTAATTTTCCTCCTACAACATGGAATGTAGAGAAGCTAGCTAATCAAAAGCAGGCTCTTTACTAATGTAACAGTGATACAAACAATATTAAATATTAAAAGTTTTATTCTTGGAGAAATATTTATGAGTTATGGGAAGAACTAACACATAAAAAGTATAAAAAGTAACCACAGAAACTTAAAATATTAACAGCACATACAAACAAATGGGTTAGCCTGTACTGTGAAATGGTAAATGGACTGAACAAAATATTATGTTCCATTTTCTCTTATCTACACTCATCAGAGTTAATATTGTGCAAAATGCTGGGCTATGCTATCTGTTCCCATTTGTAAAGAAGACTTCTGCACACTTTTCAATGCTCTCTTTTTCTTTTTGATAGGCAGAAAGTTTCATATATACAATTTGCGTATTTTTCTGTCAACGGTTTCTGCAGGTCAGTGTAAAAATAGAATGATTTGATCTTTTTAAAAGTGTGCTGCTTTTTGAAAGAACTTTTAAAGAAAATTTTTAGAACTGGGTGTTATACACAACTAATGAATCATTGAACATGACATCAAAAACTAATGATGTATTATATGTTGGCTAATTGAATTTAAATAAAGAAAAAAATTTTTTTATTTCATTTGTTTTTGAGGGAGCAGGCACAAGAAGTTTAGAAAGATTAGGCATACTTTATTCAATGTATTGAAATGATTTTATTTCTCTTCTGGTACACTGAGGTATGAGCCATTTAAACACTCAAATGGGGTGATCCTGTGGATGGTACAATGACAAATACCTTTTTAAAGAAACATCTCATTAGTACTTAGCTGGGAGGGCAGAGTACCAAACTGAAGGCAGAACCTAAATCCCTTTTTCAGCATATGCATTAAGAAGTAATTGTACATCTAAAACCTTTAGAGTCTTTTCAGTTTCGTTGCCCTGTCATTATAAATATGCACTGTATGGTTTCTCTTCTTTAAGAGCTTAAATATAAGGCAGGCATATACATTTCTGTCAGCACCATCCCAGTCACATCATCTCTCTCCCACATATAAATACTTACATAAGGTTAATTTATACCTGCATTTAAGAATGTTTGTATTTTGTATCCATATGATTTTAATTTTGTAGAATATTAGGTTACTTTACATTCTCTATATCATAAATCCATCTGTATCGCATCCCTCTGTCAGGAAGGCGTGTCTAGTATCTGTCCAAAATCCCTCCTGTTTTCGTGGACGTCTATTTCCTCTGTGTGTGACCTTCGCTGATACAAAAAACAGCTGTTCACCATTTTCTATGTAATGTCTTTTTACATGGATCAGACTTTGTATGTCAAACTGAATTCCGGGGTGCCACAAGAGACTTGGGTAGAAAACCCTACGTTTGATTTGGGAAAGAAAATTCTCTGTACTGATGGGAATAATTGCACCATTATACAGCTTTATTATTCATAAGCTGGCTTAGTCTTTGAAATGGAAAATTATGATCTAATTTAAATTCACACATTTAAGATATTAAGCTGATCCCTGCTGTGCAACAGCTTGAAGCGTGTATTCCAACACCGTCCTCAGAAAACTATTTCACGTGAGCCCAGGGCTGCTAAGAGTAAAAGGTGATTTTATTAAGTGTGATAAGACTTCCAAAGACCATGAAAAGAAATAACCCTTCCTCAAAGATCAATTGCTAACATATTTACATACAATACACAAAAGTACTGCCAAAGTAATTTAAGAAAACTTTTTTTTTTCAAATTGCCCCCACAAATATCTACTGGACACATGCTACATCGCACTCACTATGCTTTATGACAGTGTTATTCTAGAAGGATTCCTGAGGTGGCCTCCACGGATCCTTCTCCTGGTGTTCACACCCTGTTGTGATTCCCCTCCCCTTGTGTGAAGGCAGAAGCTTGACTTGTTCCC
>NW_023270529.1:14420-20236 GCF_011800145.1 Mirounga leonina
ACCACAAAGAATTGGATTCTGCCAACAGCCTGAGTGCACTTGGAAGCAGATCCTTCTCCCACTGACCCTCAGATGAGGCAGCTCTGGCTTCCCGCCCGGTTGCCTTGTGAGACCTCCCCTGAGCAGAAGACACTGTTTAGCGGAGCCTAGACCCCTTATTCACAAAAACTGGGAGATGACAAATGTGTGTTGCTTCAAGCCACTAACATTGTGGTAATATTGTTACAAAGTAGTAAATAACTAGGTCCTCAGTCTTTCTTTGTCTTTCTTGACCTTGAAGTCTTGGAAGCATACAGGCCAGTTATTTTGTACAAAGTGCCTCAAACTGCGTGTGTTTGTTTGGAAATCCCTCAATCCGATCCTCAGGATTAGATTTAGGTTCAGGAATAACATAGAAGTGATGTTGTGTCCTTCTCAGAATATCCTATTTAGAGGTTTATATGCTTGGTTTGTCCCAATATAAGTGATATTAAATTGATCACTTGGTTAGAAAGGTATCCATAAGTTCTCTCCATTGTAAAGATACTATTTCCCCATGATGACTAATAAAAAACTTATGAGGAGATACTCCATTCATCATCAAACTCTCACTGATTAGTTTTAGTAACCATTAATGATTCTCTTACTACATAATTCCTTTTGTATTCATTAGTTAGCATTCTACTGTAAGGAACATTCTCTTCTTTCCTATTTACTTACTTATCTAGTGATTGACTTATAGCAGAGTGAAATTACAGTTTCTTATTTTAGTCAGCTGTTAAAATTTGTTACTATTACTGTATCCCAATTTTGATATTTAAATTGCTCTAGATTTGTCCATTGGAAGCTCCCTGCAGATATATCCTCTGTCCTTCTGATATATTGCCATCTTTTCAAGCCTTTCTAATTTTCTAGCAAAACAAGATTTTCCAGGCTTATCTAATACTTTCTGTGTCCTAGACCTGGAATTTTTTCTCCACAGACTTCTGATTCCTTTTAAAGTGAAGAATGGTTTTTAGACACCAAAATCTGGGTACTAACTGTACTCATTGCTACTGGAATGTCATAGCTTCTAGTACTTCTCAGTGACAGAGCTGAAGTAGATACAGAGATATATCCAACAAAATATGTGTAAGACAAATATACTAAAAACTACATTACTGGGAGACATTTTAAAAGACTAGAATAAATGGATAAATCCACTATGTTCATGGATTATAAGACTCATTATTATTAAGTTGTCAATTATGAAAATGTCTTAGCATCTTACAAGGCTGCAAGTCTATATATTGGCTGGGATTGTGGTCACATCTGGGGCTCGAATGGGGAAATATCGACTTCTGCACTCACACAGGTTGTTAGCAGAATTTAGTTCCTTGTATTTGTAAGACTGAGGGATCCATTCTCTTGCTGACAGGAACTCCTTGTAGGCTGTCAGCTGGAGGGTACCCACAGCTCTTAGAAACTGCCTGCATTTCTTCATCATGTGGGATTTCTCCCCGTGATACAACTCACACCCACACACAACCCCACATGTTTAATTTTTAACCTCCAATTCCATTTCAACACCACAATGTACCTTCTAGTCTTCCCCCTTCAATAGTGAGGAAACTGGATCGCATTATAAGTGCAAATATATTAATTTTCTCAAGCCTGGAATATACTGGAAGGTTGCAAAGGGGACAGAATATACTGTATGGGATTTGAATGAAAAAAAAGCAGGTCAGTCACTGATATGAGGAATTCTTAATCGCAGGACACAAACTGAGGGTTGCTGGAGTGGGGGGTGGGGTGGGAGGGATGGGGTGACTGCGTAATAGACACTGGGGAGGGTATGTGCTCTGGTAAGCGCTGTGAATTGTGCAAGACTGTTGAATCTCAGATCTGTACCTCTGAAACAAATAATGCAATATATGTTAAGGAAAAAAAAAAAAAAGGAAGAAGAAGAAGGTAGCAGGAGGGGAAGAATGAAGGGGGGGAAATCGGAGGGGTAGACGAACCATGAGAGACGATGGACTCTGAAAAACAAACTGAGGGTTCTAGAGGGGAGAGGGGTGGGAGGATGGGTTAGCCTGGTGATGGGTATTGAGGAGGGCACATTCTGCATGGAGCACTGGGTGTTATGCACAAACGATGAATCATGGAACACTACATCTAAAACTAATGATGTAATGTATGGGGATTAACATAAGAATAAAAAAATTAAAAAAAAAAAAAAGCAGGTCAGGAAAGATTTCATGACTCCTGTAATTCACATTCCTTTTTTTGAGAATTTGATCATCATTGATTTATTTTTTTCTAGTTGTATGATCAAAACCTCAAGAGTAGAGGTAGGTAGAAGTCAAATCATGCAGAACTTTGTAAGCCACATTAGAGAGTTTGGGTTTTATTCTACTACGATGGGAATTGGAGGCCTTTCTGTTAGGCCTCCATTGTGCATTTGTTTGTTGTAAATAGCATGAACAGCATTTTTAAAGTTATTTCCTGATAATGTTTATTATTTACTCAATCTTCAACTCATTCTAAAACAAGATTGGAGATGCTTAGGGCAATCCATACCAGTAAGTTAAAACATTAAAAAATCTATCAGATAGGGATAAAAAATAAAATGGAGCTGGGAAACAAGAGGTCAGGGTGAGGTCACCTTTAAGAACTTTAAAGTTACAGAGATTTGTTACAAATTTTATCTGAGATCTCTGGAGACTAGAACAGTTTGAAATAACTCATCCCCCAAACCACTGTGATATGCTCACTTCAAGTAACCAGCCTTCACAAGAACCCCCAATCTGCCATGTATACCACACAGAATTCAGACTCGCTAATGGCAGAATCCACGGATTGTTTTTCTTGCAGTAACTTTTCAGAAAACTCTCTGGTTTCTGATAATTTAACCCTTTCAGGTTAAGAGAAAAATGGACAGTTAGATAGTGCTTGTTTATTTAATCAAGGCAGCCAGCTGAAGCAAACAATTCAAGCCAAAAATTCACTTCATTTTTTGTAGGAAAGTATAGTTTTAAATTATAACTGACCCTCTGTTAGGAGAAATGCATGGATTTCCACAGGGAAAAACTGAGCACTGAGGACAAAGTCTCGAGTTCACGAGCACTGTAATCACACATCAGGATCACAGAACTCGCATTTTAAAATCCGATATAATTTATTGCACATTATTTCACATTCTACTGCTTTGCTTACTTTTTGTTGGTTTGTGGTTACTTGCATACATCAGTAAAGTTTCAGAAAAACTATAATTGTAGAAGGACAATTATTTAATGCAGGAAGGATAAACCATTGCATTGGCGGATTGGAAGACATTTTTTAAAGTTCTTATATTATCAATTTAATTATGCATTTCTATGTAGTAATACTCATTCTATGAGTAATGTCTAACATTCTTGCCAAGAATAGTTTGAAAGGACTTTGTTAAAAGTATGTCAGCTAAATCACTATGGGTATATCACTGCTAATGGTGTCGTTCACACGTTGTGAAACATACAACTCCATATTTAATTCTGCCCCCAAATTAGGTCATTGCAAAATACCGTTATTAAAACTGCAAATTGCGGGACAAGGAGATGGAGATGAGAACAAAGCAAAAGGAAGACACCAATTCCTTTTTGGAAAGCATGATTGGGATAGGACAAAATAGAGTAGGAAAGCTGAGCCCTTTGAAACGGATACTTCTTTGTGGGGTGTGTGTTAATTCCATTTAAATATAAATGACTAATAAAACTTGGGCTAACCAGTCTGCTCTGTACTATCCCCGGGTAGCGTCTATGCTCTCTAACCTAATTGTACAGAGGTTCCCTTGTCTTCTGACTTCATACACAAACCATGATGATTACTTCAGTTTTACCTTTTCCTTTTCCCAGAAAATCTTGTAGCAGTCATAAAAAGGGAATGTTTGATGCAAAGACGCCTACTTTATAATTATTTGTGGTTATTAACAACATAGTAATTACGGAAATGCCTTTGTTGGAAGTTACCCACCAGGAGCCGCAAATCCGTGGCACACCCCCCCGGGCTGCCTGGGCTCGGAGGAAGGTCGATCCCTGCACCTTCCAGACCCAAGCCCTGGGGAGGAAAGCGAGGCCGGACGGTCACTGTTCACTCAGACCTGAGAAAAGTCGCCAGGGTAGCCGCACCTCTTACTTTTGGTGGAAGGTTCCCCTAACTCCAGCTTTCAGGACTTGGGATGGGCGCACACATCGCGACTCTCCCTTTCGTACTGCGGGGCACTCTGCGAACACACCCCCAGTCACCTCTGCGCGCTCCCCCGGAACCCGCTCAGCCCACAGCGCACCCCAGCGGCCGAGCGGCCTCCTTCCAGCGGCGGCCACTTAGCGGCCGGAGAGCTCGCCAGTTGCCTCCGCCGCCGCCTTGGAATCTGGGGACCCGACAGACGGCGAGACCCAGCCTCCGCCCGACCCCGGCGAGGCCGCGCGGCTGCTGCGCCTGCCCCACCCGCCGCACCTGGGAGCGGTGATCACCAGGAGAGGTGGGGCGTGGCGAGCGGCTGGCCGGGCGCCGGAGCAGCTTCGCCAAAAGCCAGCCGGACCGGCGCAAGGCGGAGGGGGAGGGTCTCGGGGCAGAGGCCGGCTCCTCCGAGGGAGAGACCCCAGCTGGGGTGGAAAACGGCACAAACCAGCTGCACAGACGCTGGGCGCGGATCATGGAGCGGGCCAGCCCCGGCTCCGGGGAGTCGAAGCTGCAGCGGGACCAGGATTCCGTGGAAGCGTGGCTGGATGATCACTGGGACTTTACCTGCTCTTACTTTGTTAGGAAAGCCACCAGGTAAGAAGAGGACCCCTGGAAGACCCACCCGGGGCGCTGAGAGTGACCTGGGGGCTCATCTCTCTCCCTTACTGAATTTTCCTCTTCCTTTACCATTAAACGACCTCGGTTCCCAGGCCCTTTGCTTTTGAAGTAGGTCTTTGGTCCTGTTAGGGTGTAGACACCTCGACTTTATGGCTAGTACAGTCGAAAAGCCCAAGCGTGGGATTCGATCCAACTTGCTCAAAAAGTTCAATGCAAAAATGTACATGCGGACCCCCCCCCCCACACACACACACGGCCGGTGAGAGCAAGATTATTCCCTGAGAGCAAGATTATTTACATACATCCGCGCTCACGGGCCTTCCCCCAGCCCTTCTTTAGCCTCCTAGTCCCCCTAAATCTCCTCAGCGAAACCAAAACAGTTTTGAGCCCCTTCCCTGCGGCTCCGGAAGCACCATTTCCAACTCGGTCCCAGCAGCTCCGCTCCTCCCCCGTCCCCCCTCGCCCTGGCCCTTGGCGGGCGGGGAAGTCGGGGTAGGGGCGAGACCACGAGGAGCCCAAAGGCAGCAACATGCCGGAGTCTTCCCAGAGTAAGCGCTGTCGCCTTTTGCCCCTTTCCAGTCCCTTGCTTGGCCCGGCGCTTCCTTTCACTCTCTCTTGCTCCCAAGGCGGCGCCGCTGAAAGGGCTCCGCAGAGGGGTTCGCGGCGCGCACACAAAGGGCGCTGGGGAGGCGCGGCGGGAGCCGACAGCGGGGCGCTGACGGGTCCCGCGCAGCCCCAGCCGACCCCAGAGGCCAGCTCTTCCCGGTCGAGAGCCAAGCGCCGGGCGGCCGCTGCCGAGGGCGGGGAGGAGGGTGCCTGTCCTTTGGGAGGTGGCTGCCCGGGGGGCAGTTGGGGCGCGCGTGGGAAAGGCTCCCGTAGAGTTGGGGAGGTATTGAGGTTGAAGCCGAGGAAGGAGGGGCCGGAGCAGAGAGTGGAGGCGGGCGGATGCCCTGAAGCCTGAGGAGTTGGTGAGAAGCCGCTGCGCGGGCAAAGGCTTCTACACGCGGACTCCGACTGAC
>NW_023270530.1:0-12621 GCF_011800145.1 Mirounga leonina
TGTGTGTGTGTGTGTGTTGTGTACCTCCCGTTATAAGACAGCTGATTATTATACATATCATAGTCATATTTTGTCCCCCGGATTTAGAAATTGAAGGCAGCAAAGCTATATTATTAGCCTATACATGGGTGCTCTTCTTGTCTTCCCATTTTAAATTTTCTGCGAATTCAAAATCATAGCATAAAATTGGGCTATAATTTTAGAGTGCTAATAACAACATGCAGTTTATTGTATATATTTTATACACAGACAATAAAATATTTCTAAGTTTCTAAATATTTCCTCCTCTATTGGACTCTTCTGTCTGTGTCTTCGTTCCTGATTCCTCCCCATCCCTGTTTACCCTGGTCATCACCCAAGGACTCAATCCCAGTTAGATGAATCCTAAATTATATGTTTTGTTGTACATTTTGACATAAAGACCACATGGCTAGAAGCTACCTCCTCTTGATGCAGTTCCTTGGGATGAGGCGGCTCACACCCCTTATGAACTGGTAAAGAGGACAAGTTCTGAATAAGACCATGATCTGGGGGCAGTTGCGTACATATCACTTTCATCTTGTTTTGGTTTTAACGGCCTGTTCCTTTATGTTTTGATGGTGCTGGTGTGAGTTGCTGGATTTTTTTTTTTTTTTTTTTTTTTGATGAAAGACATGGACATATTTGAGGATGAGGTTTTCTAAGGGAAAAGAGCGGGAGAGTGATAGTCAGATGGACAGAACTGAAGGGAGCACTTGTAAAGCACAGCTTCTTATATAAAATCCTCTATAAATGCAAAAATGTCTTGCTATTATGACATGACATAATTACAAGATTCTTACTTAAATTCTGTCTGACCCAATGGTATAATAAAGCCCCTTAAAAATTCAGAGCAACTGGAATTTAGCATAAGAAATCAATGATTTCTGTACAAACAAAATTTAATAATATATCTGAAATAAAATTGAATTTATATGTACTGAGTAAAGCACATATCTACATTGATTTCTAACAATGTAAGGAATCTAACCTGTATGATATATATACCCTAAATAGGAATTAAGTCTTAGAAAGAGAGTGAGTGGTTTTAGGGATGAAGTTGAGGAGATTGATTAATGATGAAGCTCATTTTATTTCATGTTTGTGATTTTCCTTTGCATAAAGTGATCAATCTCGCCACACAAAGAATTTCTGTTTTAATGAAGAATTGGGGTTATTTGGCTTTATGTATGCCTGATTTAAGGGATCCCAGCATAGCATTTCCAAACCCTACCCTACCTTACTGGCTCTCACGAGTTATTTGCAATACAATTTTGAGCAGATTTAGCTATGTGTGTGTGTCTGTGTGTCTGCGTGTGTCTGTGTGTGTGTCTGTGTCCATACCTATGACCTTTCTTCATAAGGGCAAGACCATGATTTTGAATCAGGAGTCCAGGGCAAGCATAGTACCTATCACCAACAACTCCACGTCAAACATTTTTTGCTTTAGTCTCCTGGAAGACTCTCTAAAATAGTTCAGCGATCTTTATAATTTAGATGTGTTTGTTTCAAGTAGGACTTCCAGGTTTACTGGGCGGTAATTCTGCTGGGAGTAATTGTTTTCTGCATCTGATATGTTGTCTAGGTTAGAGTCCTTGTTCTTTCTCTCCCTGAAGTGGGGCTTGCCTGCACCAAAGCCAGTGGCTGACTTCAGTCCACTATCTCCTCAAGGCCTCTTGGGTGTTTGTCTCCTTTTGCCCAGGGCTGCTGAACTATTGATGCCTTTCAAGTTACTTTGCTCAGGAATAGTCATAGCAGGGTATATGGCTCTCTGGACAATATGCATGTCAGGGCAGGGACATTTGGCGGCAAAAGCCAGCATTATCCAAGGAATCTAGAGACAGCGGAAGGCAGGACTCTGAGATTAGAAGTTTCCTCCTTAGCGAAGGGGCACAACTGTGATTTCTTAGGCCATGGGCCACCCACACCGTGAGGGGCTGATTGTACTGTGGTTTCCTGGCCTTTATCAAAAATGACAAGAACCTGGGACGGTCCACTGGAGGCTATGAGGGAACAAGTTAACAAGTACTGTAGCTACCTCCATGGACCAAATGGCATTTATACTGGCCCCAATTCTTCCTTTCTGGAAACAGAGAAATGCAAAGGAAATGTGTTCTTCAAGTACTGTGAAAGATTTGTTATGATGCATAGTTCTTTTTGTTTCCAAGGGCTCTGAGAAAGACTACCAGCTGTGGGTGAGTGCTGGCAAGGAAGCGTCCCCACACCCACTCACTGGTAAGTGTCAGGGAAAATCTAAGATGGGATTGATTAGGTTCAAAATTGTAACTCTACATCTCAAAGTAATGGTTGTTCTATCTTCAGCTTAAATACCCTTAAAAGTGAAAATCACATGCAATATTCACTCTCACGTTTATTAAAGAATTACCAGGTGCTTACTTTTTCCCAGGCACTGAGGACATCTCTTCATTCATCAGCTTAAGGTCTAGTTAGGGAGAGAAATGTAAATTTTTCGTTTCTACTTCATTTTACCTGACAAACAGAGCTGTCTTAAAAATTTTTTTGTTTATTGTTTACTTACTTATTTACTCACTTAGGTATGAAAGCAAAGAATTGGAATTTCTTTTTCCCATCCATTTATTTTTCATATTCCAGTCTTGAATTCCAGTTCCTAACAACTAAATAGCCTCTATTTTGTGAGAATCCGCTAAAATCCAATCATGTCTCTGAATCCAGGTATAGGTATGTATTTAACACCTGCTCTGTGCCCAGAAGTTTTCTCAGCATCATAAAGAAAATGAGATAATCACATTTAAACTCCTCAAGTCTTCACTGACTAAACTACCTGCACTTTGCTGTTTCTCAGGCTTTTTCCATCACTGTTCTTAAGGTTATTGATAAACAGATTACACCTCTCCTAAAGTAGTTATCAGCACAAGTTCTCTAAAAAAAAATCTTTGGATTAGCAAAATTGTTCAGTGCTTACCAGAAATAGAAGGATTAAAAAACCAGAGAAAAAAGAGAGGATCTGTAGCAGACCTTGAAGTATAGTAATGTATGGTAATGGTGACAATGATTTCTGCTAGAAATCTTAGAGCATTCCTTCTTACATGCATTTTTCAAAATCTTTTTAATAATCCTGTGAGGCGGGATGCCTGGGTGGCTCAGTTAAGTGTCTGCCTTTGGCTCAGGTCATGATCCCAGGGTCCTGGGCTCCTTGCTCAGTGGGGAGCTGCTTCTCCCTTGGCCTGCCGCTCCCCCTACTTGTGCTCTCTCTCTCTCTCTCTGACAAATAAATAAATAAAATCTTAAAAAGAAAATAATCCCGTGAGGCTATTACTCTTTTTCAAGTTATCTAAAGAATATTTTCAAGTGATCTGGAAATCTAAATAACCAATTTCTTTCTACGAAATGTATATTCCCAGTCTTAGAATACAGAGAGTCACCAAGGGCATAGCTGAGGAAAAAAATCCCCCCCACCATTTCATGTTTCATATTAATATTGACATCTCTGTAAAAGTCGGCCAACCACAAAAAGGAAAAAGTCAAATACTTAAATATATTTATTTTAATAAAGTGCATTAATTTAGGTAAAACAATAGAGATGATAACTTTTTAGACTTTGAGCAGCTTCACACACCAAGGCAGCTCTAAGGAATCCGGAGAGCCTGTCATTCATGATGATCCATTGGCAGCATTCAAAATGCATTTTTAACCAATGCTCTCAGTTCTCAACTGCAGATTATCTCCTGGTTATCTTTGTGATTTGGTTGTATTGCTGTCGTAGAAGCTTCTTTTTCCTTAAAAGAGGGAAGTCACTGTGATTCTTGTGAACACATCACTGACACTGCATCTATGACAGATGAGAAGGAACAGCAAAAGCTCCCCAAGTTACATTCAATAATAAATCAGAAACGACAGAAAGAGAACTTCCATTCTGTTCTTAAAAAATGAGATCCATATCCTATAGCACAGGGTCTTTGAGAATTCTATAGAGAGGAAACAATTTAAAGCATACAAGAACAAAACAAATCACTTGGCAGGCAACTCTCACTGACTCTGGGTGCAGTTTTCCACTCTGTAAACATCGTTTTGCACTTTGCTTCTGGGTTCCCAACACTGTGCAGCCTTCCCTCTGATCATCACCTGGCAGGACTCCCCTTGGAGGAAGGGCAGCAGTGGGAGGGAAGTATAAAGCATAAAAGCAACCCATCCCACTGCCCTTGAGTAGCTCTGCCTCTAGAAATTGACAAAACGAAATGAAAAAAAAATCTGCTCAACTGACATTACGTGAGAGAGAATAGCAATTCTTAATATATATGTTCAATTATTTAAAAAATATTACCCACCAATGCATATTAATATATTTACTCTGATCCTTATAAGTTTGTGTGAGGGCAAGCATTTCAAAGGATGAATGTAAGGCTCAGAGGGGTCAAGTAATTTGCCTAAGATGTGCAGATCTCGTTAGTGTCAAGGCAGAAACTAGAAGGCCTTAAATATTCTCAGATGGAAACACAGCAAAAGTCAGCATTGTGCAATGCACTGATGAATCTTTGTATTCCAAGTAAAGTAACATGCTTTAAATTTTTTTTCTCTTTTTAAAATCTTTTCCTTGGGCACCTGCTTTCTGCAGGGTGTCTCCAACAAGAGCGAATATGATGCTCACTCAGGAGGCACAGAGTGAGTGCCAGAAGCCCCAGGAGAATAGCAGCATATACCAGTGTGATGCATACACTCATGGGAAGGGGGATTTGATCAGAGCCATCACCATCAGCCTGAATCTATATTTTTTCCATATAGGACATAAACATCCCTATGGAATTAAAATGAGCCATCTTCCATCTACCACACTGCTGCCGCAGACACCAGAGGACTCCATCTCTCCTTCCACCCTCCAGGAGTCCCTCCTTCTGGAGCAGGGGTTCGCAGAGATGCAAGGCCAGTTCATCCTGAAGCCCAGGCACCCAACGCAGAATGAGCAAGGGAGAGGTGAGCCCCTTCCCTTTCTTCAGGTGTCTTCTCTTGGCTCATGTCTCCACTCTTGCCCACAAATTGAGGACACAGAGCTCACTCTCTCTGTGGGGGGTGGGGAGGAACAGTAGAGGCAAGAACCCCCAAACTGCACAGAATCAAGCTTAGAGAAACCCAAAGGTCTTAAGACCCAACTCACTTCGAGGAAGGTTGTGTGCTTGTTTTAATTCTCCTAGGTAGACTGTTAACTCCTTTCTCTGTATCCCCAGAACACTTTCTACATATAATTATGTGAGTATACATCTGTGTGTCTTCTTAGAGCACAAGCTGTTTGTGGCCTGGAAACAGGTCTTCCCTATTCCAGGGTTTTATCTAGTATCTCAGGCCATCACAGGATGGAATCAAATGACTGCATGGCTTAGACGCACCTGGAATGGAAGAACTCCAGTGGAGTAAAGAGTTATGGAACTGAATTGGATTTATTCTGGGCTTAGGCTGAAGTGGCCTTGGGCTTACAGTTAGAATTCAAGTCTCAATTCTGCCCCCACTTTCCATGTCTGCTTCAGACACAGGTCAAGGCTGGAGCTAGACTGAATGTTTATGGTCAGGGCTTTTTCATCTTCCTTCTTGCTATTTTTTTCCCTACCATTCCAGTATTCTCCCATTGATATTTTTTTCTCTGATGAAAATGTGTTATTCATCTGAGAAGTATTGGGCCAAAATAGAAAGTATTTTATTGTTATGATTGTTATTCTATAAGCACAAGGTTTCAAAAATTTTATTTTTTAATATTCATACCCTAATTCAAGCATTAGGAAACATTAACCCAAATCTTGCCAGGACTGTTTAAGAAAGAATAGGTTTCCATGAAGTTAGCTTGTTTAATCATTCCTATATTTTTCATGGCTATAGCATATATTTTTATTAGTAATAGAGGCAACATGACCTCTAACAGCAAATAATGTACATTATAAAACATCCAGCTAAGCCTGAAAATACCTTGGAGAAAGTATAGGACTCAATGTGTACTTATTTTCTGTATATACTCATAGAGTAGCTAGATATATAGCTTTGTACCAAGGGATACAACATTCTTCTTAAGAGCATTCTTCTTATTAAAGCTGAATAATGGAATATATTTGGGTAGTTTTAGAAATAATAAAACTAGGGGAAGAGTAGGGAACCCAGGTTGCATACAACAACTCAACTTACATATTAACACGTATCTTCAGCAAATGCATACATTTTGATGTACAGGAATCTCCTCCTGGATTTAAGAATGTGTTTGCTTTCTTTCTTCTCTCCTTTTAAAATGGTAGGGGTATCAATTTCAGGGCAGGAAGAAAGAGCCTTAGTTAAGTAAAGTGGTAGCCATCCTTCATGATTGCCTACCTTCTAGAGGTTGCAAAATCAAATAGAGAATGGGAGTGATGTCTGCTTTGGAGGGGGAAGAGACTGATGTCTAGACTGCCTGAGGCCTTCTGAGCAAGGAAATTACTTTTATCAAGGCTGCCATGAGCCATGCCTTGTGCTGAGTAGTACATTACATTTAGTTCAACGAGTTGTAGGCAGCAGCATTTATGTTAAAGTGAAGCAAACCAAAGCTTCAGAATCTTTGAGTAATCTATCTAGGTGGCAGAACCAGGATGCTTCTGGTTCTTAGATCCTGGTCTCTCTGGTCAGGTGCCATGAGTGTTGCCACCCACGTGAGTGGATACGGTGATGCACTCACTACATCCCAGAAAAGCCCAGTGGACAGGTGTTTATGGGTGTTTGGTGAAATGTTGCTCATTTGTTTATCCTTCTACAGCTTGGCTCCTCTGTGGACTTTTAAAGAATTCAGTTATTTAAGCAGATTTTGTGAGCAAATGTTAAGGTATCTTATAAGGAAAACATTCATAGCTGAGCAGTAGAAACTTTCAACTCAGCTTTTCACTGCAGATCACCTTTTCTTTGTAAAGCTCTTCTTCTGCATTCCTTTGATAGAGAATGTTGGGTAATTCAAAATCATCTCTGGAAATTGGGGATAAATCAGGCATTCATAATCTCTCATTGTTTTTCTTTTTGTATGTTTTCTTTCAAGCCTTGTACTGGTATGGTGTATATACATGTATGTTTGAGTATGTGTGAGGAATTGGGTGCAATTCATTGTGGATTAGACTCTTTTCAGTAAATATCAAACATAATTTACAAAAAAAAAAAAGTCATCTCTGGGTAGCTTGGTGGGGTATCACAAAAAAACACAGTCACCTGGAATCTTACCACATAGCCAGCATGTAATGACTATTTCCCAAGAACCCTGACTGCAGGAAGTCATCCTTGGGGATGGCCCAGAGCAGAGACACCAGAGGCTGCCTGAGAAGTGGGGTCAGGCGGATCATGTCATGAAAGGCAGATCCTTTTGATCATAGAAAGATGAGCACTCAGGGGCACCTGGGTGGCTCAGTCGTTAAGCGTCTGCCTTCAGCTCAGGTCATGATCCCAGGGTCCTGGGATCTAGTCCTGCATCGGGCTCCCTGCTCAGTGGGAGTCTGCTTCTCCCTCTCCCAATCCCCACCTGCTTGTGTTCCCTCTCTCGCTGTCTCTCTCTGCCAAATAAATAAATAAAATCTTAAAAAAAAAGTTGAGCACTCAGAAAGCCAAAGAGGAAACTTAAGGCTGGGAGGAGACTCACTGTGAAAGCAGATGATTAACAAACTCAGCTTGATTTGAATATCAGATCTTTTGAGCTTTTAAAATCAGATCTGACACTGGATGAATCCACTAATCATACTTACCAATAGGAAACAACAAGTTAAGTGCCTCATGATAAAGCCCAACGGGCAGTAGATGGGATTGAAAGCATTGACACTAAATCTGATCAAGTCTCTAGGTTTAACCATCAGTTTGCAGGATCTGGGGAAGAACTCTTAACACCGTAAGAATGCTATTGGCCAATTTCAAAACATGGAGAATTCTACACAAAAAATGCCTCAGTTTCCCTCTTCTCGCCATTGCAGTGAATGTACCGTAGAGTGGGAATGGTGAAAATAAGGTTAAGCGGGGTGCCTGGGTGGCTCAGTTGTTAAGCGTCTCCCTTGGGCTCAGGTCATGATCCCCTTGTCCTGGGATTGAGCCCTGCATTAGGCTCCATGCTGGGTGGGAAGCCTGCTTCTCCCTCTCCCGCTCCCCCTGCTTGTGTTCCATCTCTCACTGGCTCTCTATCAAAAAATAAATAAAATCTTTAGAAAAAAAAAAGAAAAGAAGGTTAAGCAAATAAAACAACAACTACTACTACTAATTTCACTTCTTCCTTAGATTACGGGCAGAAGACACTTAAAAGCCGTTTTTTCAGAGACTGGGCCTGTTGTCTGGGCTCCAGCACTAGCCAGCACAGCCAGTGCACAACCCCACCTTCTTCAAAGCCAGGACAGCTCTTTGGAGTTTCCCTCATGGATGTGTGTGATAAAGACAACCTGCCGTTGCCAATTCTGGTAGGTCATCTCCTTTTGGTCTTCTATAGCCCTCCTGAGGAGGGGAAACTCTGAGAGGCTACGTGTCCTCATCCAAATCTATCCCCAAATGGAGAAGTCTTTTGACAGCCCCTGGCTTTGGCTGAGAAGCTCTGTTAGTGTTATTTCAAAGAATAGAATCTGATTTAGGTCCTGCAGAGTCATGAGGCAAATACAAGAGGAAAAGACATTCTTCTCCATTCCACTTGGGTCTTGTTTCCACAAAGACATGCGGAGGCTTGTTCAGATCAGTCAAAATGGACTCTGTGTATGTGAGTCTCTGAGAGTCCACCTCATCTTCACACTCTCCCTTCATTGCCTTCCTGCACTCACATGAGTCTCAAGTCTCCTTCAGCGGAGTCTACTCAGTCTAACAATTGTAAACATCTGACATGAGCATAGACTCATCCTCTGGCAAATGGGAATCTGTTAATCCTAACAGAATATGTCAAATGAAAGCCACAGAGTTTGGCCTGTGTTATCTCAAACTGCTGTAGTGAATTGTCAGTGTGGACCTTCACTGAGTATTCGGTGTCTCTGCAAGCACTGTACGGGATGTAGGGAACGTTCTGCTAGCTATGAAGAAATGTATTATACTAGCTAGCATGTTACCTGCTAGCTACTACCCCAGTTCCTTGCATCACAGCAAATTTAGGGGCTAGCTAGGATTATCATCCTCCGCACTGCCTAAACGAATCAGAAAAGCCTCAGTACAGGATGTATGTGCCCCAGCTCTCACAATAGATAAGTAGCATAATAGACTTCAGATCCGTTGGATTCCCTGAGTCCAGCCCCTATTAAGATTCTACACAGCAGGGAGAGGACATGAAGATAGAGCAAAAGACAATGAAAGACTCATGAGAAGGGAGGGTAATCAGAGAAGGGGAAGAGAGTTTCTGAGCCTGACTTTAAAAGAGGGAATGATATAGAACAAGTAGGAATGGAGTATACAGTCATTTAAAGAGAAATAAACAAATGGGAAATGAGTATTTCCTAAATAGACTTCCATACTTGGGGAAGAGCATCTACGTAAGGGGATAATGAGAAAAGAATGGTAAAGTAGGAAACAGACGGTGATTGCGCAAAGGCCTTGAAGCAGAGAAATTTGATTTAAGAGTGGAAACTCAATGGAAAGGAAAATCTGATTAAAAGAAGTGTTTAAAATGTTTCAGTGTATGACTGTAAAATGGATATTTGGGTAGAAAGTATATAGAGAGACACTGAAAAAACAGCCATCTAAATTGACTTTAGTCCTTTCTGCACGAAAACAGTGTACCATTGCATTCCCCTCCTCTTTCACAACGGAGGCAAGCTTGAGCTCTGCGTTTGGGGATATGAGATGCGATATAATTTCCTTTTCTTCCTACAGGATATGCTTTCCTTTATTAATCAAAAAGGGCCACTCACAGAATGCATCTTCAGCAAATCACCCAATATAAAATCAACTAGGGTCATAAAGGAGAAACTAAATTCTGGGGTCAAAGTGGACCTGTACAGCGAATCTGTTCATGTGGTCGCATCCGTCTTAAAGGTAGGGAAGGTTCTAGCATTATCCACACATGAGTAACTGACGCTATGATTGGTGTCTTTCATCATGACTGCTCAAGAACCATAATGGGCATAATAGATTAAGAACCTGACAAGCTGAAAAACGCTTGATAAATCAAAATTTAAGGAAGCTACTTTAGGAGTTAAAAGCCCCATATGTTAGAAATACTTTCTGTTTTCACTACACACCGCCTACCCCGCCTTCACTCCTGAAGTCGCCATGCAAAATACTAATACTGAAATGACTACTAGTCATGATAATAAATTTCAAAATACACACCAATACATACACACTGTTTACTCATGCAAACATCCTCACCACCCTCCTAGTGAAGGCAAACTATCCAAAAGAAATAGAACAGGGAAAGAATTTAATCCATCCACCTTGGCACTTATGAACAGCTCTGAACAACCCTATGTTAACGTAGTAATGACTACAGTCTTAGAATCTCAGTCACATTTGGTCTTCCCTTGTCCCCCGTTAATGTTCGAAGATGTGATAAATAGCAAAGTCCAGAAATGACTTCGGTAACCACTCCTACACTGGGGCCATAGTGATATCCAGTAGTAATATACATATAGGCATCAGGAGACAGGAGAAGAATGCTGATACATTAGGTAGCAGGATGAGTGTTGCCCTCTGTAAGGTGCGCACATGGAATCCATTTTCTAGCAAGAGTTAGGAGGTTCTTTCCTGATTCCGTGTTATAAGCACCGACTAGGGAGAGGGTGAGCACTTGTGGGTATAGTGCTTAGACATTTCTAAAGTTTTCTCTTCCTGAAGTTGATGGATCTTGGTGGAGAAACAGACTCTGCAACCTTGGCCTTGATAATATTGTCAAACTAACTGGGAATTGACCTAATCTAGAAATGAATCTATCCTCAGGACCTCAGTGAGTCTACCATTAGACTCTCGACTTTTAGACAGTTAAGAAAAGGAAGAATGAAGCAATTTGAGAGTAGCTTTCTTCCAGGGAGCACACATACCCCGAGTGAGAAGACCTAGTTCTTTCCTAATATGTGTGCAAGAGCCCACCTGTTTGTGTTTTGATTGTTTCAGGGCTTTTCTTGCTAGAATTAAGAGCTAGCACTGTGTCTAAAACAAGCAACATGGGTAAGTGTATTTCTGTCCAAGAAGCTAATAGGATTTAGGATGGTCTATAGCCACACACTGTCAGTTTGTGGTACTTTGCAAAAAAAGCACACAAAGAAAATAAGTTCCAGATGATAGAAGGGAGCTTTATCTCCATTTCTACCACAGCCTAAGCTCTGCTTTTATGCCTCTAAGATTTAGGGGGAGAAAATCCAAGCACCTGCTGCTGCGTGTGAAAGTCAATAGAGAGTCAGAGCCGAGCTCCGTGTGGGTCACAGTTTGGGTATCTGTGAAGGAAGTGGGGGCTGAACTGAATTTTTTAACTACATATTTTCTCTGTAATATTTCCAATACATATTTTCTATAATATATATACATATTTATTTTTATCTCCATAAGGATTTCCTAAGAAATATCCCAGGAAGTATATTTTTGTTCAATCTCTATGAGAAATGGCTCGGTGTTATTGATCAAGGGAACGAAGAGGAGAAGATGACTGCAGCGCGGAGGTAATGATGCAATAATTACTCTACTGTGGTCACATCTCCAAAATACAGCGAACATACTATTAGCAAAATATTGGCTTACGTTTTGCAGCTTTGCCCACTAAAATCATGACCAATGTCAAAGAGTTTCAATTCTTCACAGCCATGGGGGTCAGCTTCAGAATAGAGGTACGCCTTAGGGCTATTATTGTTCTTCCTCTGATCTTATTAATGTGGACTCCTTGGCCATTTGACACCTTCTGGATCCATGAAACTTGTAGACAAATTCCCTGGTTGAAGACACATGAAAGAGCATCAACTGCCAGGGCTATGACCTTAAAAGTCTGTCAAACATTTAACTAACCAGAGAAGTTTTTATCTGGCTCAGGAACTGAATTCAGTGCACCAATTTTGTCTACATTCATGCCTGGAACTCTGCTACAGCGGGTTGTGTGCTAGATATACAAGGTTGTATCCTTTTCCCTGTCTCTGTTTTTCCAATCTCCTAAGTGGAATCACTTGCCTAATTTAAAAGTGTGTTTTTCTGACCTTAGGCTTTTAGCCCAGCTGCCAAGAGCAAATGTTGTTCTCTTGCGATACCTTTTTGGAGTGCTATACAACATCGAGCAACATTCCTCATCCAATCAGATGACAGCTTATAATTTATCCGTTTGTATAGCCCCAAGCGTTCTTTACCCACCTGATTCCGACAGCTTGGAATTGGAAGACAACTTGATAAAAAAGGTAATGAGAGCTCTCATTTTTGTCCCCCAGGGGGGGTAGAATCCCTACTTTGACCCGGACATGTGCAGTAGTAACTCTGACAAAAGGAACTTTGTGAAGTGCACATTTTCATTAGGCCCCTGTGGAGTGTCAGAGTTCTTTATCCTACTCTGGTGGGGTCTGGGAAGGGGTGTTGTTAAACGGAAAACTCAGAGCGGTCGAGTCACTTCTTCCCGCTCCAGGAGACTAAACCTAGACTGACTAAACGAGAGAGAGAAGAGTCGTGTGATACGATAGAAAAGAACCTGGGCTTTGGAGCTTCACTAGTCAA
>NW_023270531.1:0-15914 GCF_011800145.1 Mirounga leonina
TAGTAGTTGTGTGAAATTGAATAAAATACTTAACCTCTTAAATTAACTCAATCTGCAAAACAGAGATAATAATGGAACTATCAAATAGGACTGTTGAGTTAAAGTTAAATGATGTCCTGATCACACCTGGAGCACAATACCTGAAACATAATAAAGAGCTCAAACAAAAAAAAAAGAAAAGAAAGGGTAGAAATTTATGATTACCTTTCTATTAAGTGGAGGCCTAAAAGCAACACATTATTTAGGGACTGGTAAACACCATCAAAATGAAATAAGATGAGAATTGAGGGAGACAAACCATAAGAAATGCTGAACTCTAGGAAGCAAACAGAGTTGTTGGAGCAGTGGGTGAGGAGATGGGGTAACTGGGGGATGGGCGTTAAGGAGGGCACTTGATGTAATGAGCACTGGGTGTTAAATGTAACTGATGAATTACTAAATTCTACCTCCGAAACTAATTTTAAAAAACTGTATTTTAAAAAGAATTGGTTGCTTTAGGGGTGCCTGGGCGGCTCAGTAGTTGAATGTCTGACTTTGGCTGGGGTTGTGATCCCAGGGTCCTGGGATTGAGCCCCGCATAGGGCTCCCTGATCTGCGGGAAGCCTGCTTCTCCCTCTCCCACTCGCCCTGTTTGTGTTCCCTCTCTCACTGTGTCTCTCTCAGTCAAACAAATAAAATCTTTAAAAAAAAAAAGAAAAAAAAATTGGCTGCTTTGGATGTTTTTCATAAAGTGAATCATCATTACGTACTTTCACTAATAATATGCCTAAAAAAGGGATAGAAAGGAATGACAGAACCCCGACACACATGATTGGGGTGGAGAGTAAATTAACAGTAGAAAAAAATTTAAAAGAATTATAAGAAATCTTTGGCACCCTCTTGTAATAATGGATCTCATTTCAGAATGAGATGACAAGATGATTTAAAAAACATAATTTGTCAAGATTATCCAAGAAGAAATAGAAATCCTGAGATAGTTAATTCATAGTGAATTCTAAGGGATAGTCTGAAAAATTTGTACTGTTGATAAATGTAAATGAACACACACACATACATACAATTTTTATAGTATTTTGATTTTCATAGAACTCAGATGACAAAAGTTAAGTATGTCAATTCATTTTACAAACATAACCTCTAAAAATAAGACAAAAGAACAATATGATAATACAAATGATAAATTAGGAAGAGGACCATTTCCTAAATGGAAATAAATACTGCAGACCCAATGTTAGAATAAAAGTAAAAATATAATAATTTATTTTCTGCTGGATGTTATAGGAAGTGTCTTCATTTACTTTTAACTTGGTTACCTCATTTGATTATTGCCACTGTACTATGAACTACTATCCCTTCTTTTTTTAATGAATTCTTATTCTCATTATAAACATTTCTTCTGGTTTGAAGAAGAAAACTGAAAAATCCTTGGAAATACATGAAGAATGTCTTGAGTATGTGGAAATGAGTATTCTAAAGTGCCTTCAGTATGACCTTAAATACTGTGAAAATAATATTAAAAATGTGACTGGGTGTGCCTGGGTGTCTCAGTCAGTTTAGCTTGATTTCAGCTCAAGTCATGATCTCAGGGTTTTAATATCCAGACCCACGTTGGGCTCCCAGCTCAGTGAGAGTCTGCTTGGCCCTTTCCCTCCACCCCTCCCCTCACTCTAACTCATGCCCACTCCTGTGCACTGTCTGTAAAATAAAGAAAGGGTTGGGGCGCCTGGGTGGCTCAGTCCTTAGGCATCTGCCTTCGGCTCAGGTCATGATCCCAGGGTCCTGGGATCGAGTCCTGCATCGGGCTCCCGGCTCAGCAGGAAGCCTGCTTCTCCCTCTCCCACTCCCCCTGCTTGTGTTCCTGCTCTCGCTGTCTCTGTCTCTGTCAAATAAATAAATAAAATCTTTAAAATAAATAAATAAATAAAATTTAAAAAAATGGGCAACTGAGTTTTTCCTATAGTTTGACTATTATGGACATTGCTGCTGTAAACATTGGGGTGCATGTGTCCCTTTTAATCACTAAGACCCTGCTTTCATTTCTTTTGAATATATACCCAATACTGGAATTGCTGAATCATATGGTAATTCTATTTTTAATCTTTTGAGAAAGCTCTGTAATGTTTTCCACAACAGCTGTACCATTTTACATTCCTACAAGCAGTGTACAAGGTTTCCAAATTCATCACATTCTTGCCAACTCTTGTTATTTTCTGTTGTTCTAGATGTTTTTGTTTTTATTTTATTTTTAAGGTCTATTTTAATTACCTGCTGCTCATCAAAACAAGGGTACGCCTTGATCCCATCTCCTATTTTACCCATCCCCCTGCCCACCTCCCCTCTGATAACCATCAGTTTGTTCTCTAGAGTCAAGAGTCTGTTGAGTCTATTTCTTGGTCTGCCTCAATCTTTTTTTTTTTTCCATTTGCTCATTTGTTTTGTTTCTTAAATTCCACATATGAGTGAAATTATGAGGTATGTATCTTTGACTGACTTGGTTCACTTAGCTTAATACACTCTAGTTCCATTCATGTCAGGATTCTATTCTTTTTATGCCTCAGTATTTTCCATTTTAGTATTTTTATATGTATGTAAGTATGTGTTTATGTATATATACACACACACACATATATAAGTAAAATATATGTATATGTCTTATTATATCTATCTCGCATTTTCTTTATCCATTTATCAGTTATGGACACTTGGACTCTTTCCATATTGTGGCTACTGTAGATAATGCTGCTATAAACATAGGGGTTCATGTATTGCTTTGAATTAGTATTGTGTTCTGTGGGTAAATATCCAGTAGCAAGATTGCAGGGTTGTAGGGTAGTTCTGTTTTTAACCTTTTAAGGAACCTCCATACTGTTTTCCAGAGTGGCTGCACCAGTTTGCATTCCCACCAACAGTGTAAGAGTATTCCACTTTCTCCACATCCTCACCAACATCTGTTGTTTTTTAGGTTGTTAATTGTAGGCATGTTGACAGGTGTGAGGTGATATCTCATTGTAGTTTTATGATTTTCACCTCCCTGATGATGAGTGATGTTGAGCATCCTTTCTTATGTCTGTTCATCATCTGGATGTCTTCTTTAGAGAAAAGTCTGTTCATATCTTTTACCAATTTCTTGACTGGATTATTTTGTTTTGGGGTATTGAGTTGTATCGGTTCTTTATATGTTTTGGATACTAACCCTTTATCAGATATGTCATTTGCAAATATTTTCTCCCATTCTATACGTTGCCTTTTAGTTTAATTATTTCCTTCGCTGTGCAGAAGCTTTTCCTTTGGTGAAGTTCCAATAGTTCATTTTTGCGTTTGTTTCCTTGTCTCTCTCTCTCTCTATATATATATACATATATATTTTGATATATATGTATATATATATAGTCTCCATATATATATACATATATATGTATATATATGTATATGTATGTGTGTGTGTGTGTGTGTGTGTGTGTATACGCTGATGCAGGGAAATCACTCCCTGTGCTCTTTTCCAGGATTCTTATGATTTCAGGTCTCACATTTAGGCCTTTAATGCATTTTGAATTTATTTTTGTGTATGGTGTAAGAAAGTGATCCAGTTTCGTTCTTTTCCATGTTGCCATCAGTTTTCCTAAAATGATTTGTTGAAGAGACAATCTTTTTCCCATTCTTTCCTGCCTGTCAAAGGTTAAATGACCACATAGTTGTGGGTTCATTTCTAGGTTTTCTATTCTGTTCCATGGACCTGTGTGTCTGTTTCTGTGCTAGTATCATATAGTTTTGATTAATACATCCTGAAGCCCAGAATCTTAATGCCTCCAGCTTTGTTTTGCTTTGCTTTGCTTTTCCCAAACTACTTTGGATATTCAGGGTCTTTTCTGGTTCCATACAAAGGTAAGGATTGTTTGTTCTAGCTCTGTGGGAAATGCTGCTGGTATTTTGATAGGCACTGCATTGAATGTGTAGGTTGCTTTGGGTAGTATGGTCATTTTAACAATATTTGTTCATCCAGTCCATGAGTATGGAATATTTTCCCATTTCTTTGTGTCTTCCTCAATTTCTTTCATCAGTATTTTATAATTTTCGTAGTACAGATTGTTTACCTCTTTGGTGAGGTTTATCTCTAGGCATTTTATGGGTTTTGGTGTAATTGTAAATGGCATTGACTGCTTGATTTCTCTTTATGCTGCTTCATTGTTGGTATAGAGAAATGCAGTAGATTTCTGTACATTGAATTTGTATCCTGTGACTTTACTGAATTTGTGTGTCAACTCTAACAATTTTTGGTGGAGTCTTCCAGGTTTTCTTTTTTCTTTTCTTTCAGGTTTTCTATATTTGGTGTCACGTCATCTGCAAACAGTGAAAGTTTGACTTCTTCGTTGCTGATTTCAATGTGTTTCGTTTCTTTCTGTTGTCTGATTGTTGAGGCTAGGACTTCCAGTACTGCGTTGAACAACAGTGGTGAGGGTGGACATCCCTATTATGTTCCTGACCTTAGGGGAAAGGCTTTCAGTCTTCCACATTGAGGATAATGTTCACTGTAGGTTTTTCATAGATGGCCTTTATTATGTTGAGGTATGTTCCCTCTAAACCTACATTTTTGAGGTTTTTATCATGAATGGATGTTGTACTTTGTCGAATGCTTTTTCTGTGTCTCTTGAAGTGATATGGTTCTTACCCTTTCTTTTTTTGGTGTGATGTGTTGTGTTGATTGATTTGCAAATATTGAACCACCTTGCAACCCAGGGATAATATTGGACCAAAAGTTATATTCAACCAAATTCAATTGTCTTTGGCAAATGATTTTCTTTTAGAAAGAGAGTGTGTAAGCATGAGTAGGTGAGGGGTAGATGGAGAGAGAGAATCTTAAGCAGGGTCCATGCCCAACACAGAGCCTGATGCAGGGCTCGATCTCACAATGCTGAGGCTTTGTTCCTTTTCTAGCTCCTCAAGGTATAATGTTTCTTACTTTCTAATATAGTTTTATATTGCTGTAGTCTTCCCTATGAGAACAGCTTTTCCTGAATCTTAAAGATTTGGGGGCATTGTTTGTTCATTTTGATTTTTCTTCATTTTTTTTTAACTTAATTTGCTGTTTGATTTCTTGGTTGACCCATTTAATGTAGTTAAGCCTCCAGGTATTTTGGTTTACAGTTTTTCCAAGTTTTTATTTAAATTCCAGTTAGTTCATAGCAGCAATGTCCACAATAGCCGAACTGTGGAAAGAGCCAAGATTACCTTCAACAGATGAATGGATAAAGAAGATGTGGTCAGTCCATATATACAATGGAATATTACTCAGCCATCAGAAAAGATGAATATCCAACTTTTGCATCAACATGGACGGAACTGGAGGAGATTATTCTAAGTGAGTAAGTCAAGTAGAGAAAGTCAATTATCATATGGCTTCACTTCTTTGTGGAATCATAAGGAATAGCATGGAGGACATTAGGAGAAGAAAGGGAAAAATGAAGGGGGGGCAACTGGAGGGGGAGATGAGAGACTATGGACTCTGAGAAACAACTGAGGGTTTTAGAGGGGAGGGGGGAGGGGTGATGGGTTACCAGTGATGGGTATTAGGAGGGCATGTACTGCATGGAGCATGAGTGTTATATGCAAACAATAAATCATGGAACGCTACATCAAAATCTAATGATGTATTGTATGGTGACTAACATAATAAAAAATAAATTAATAAAAATAAATTCCAGTTAGTTAACAGGTTAATGTCAGTTTCAACTGTACAATCTCGTGATTCAACAATTCCATACACACCACCCCAATGCTCATCATAAGTACACTCCTTAATTCCCATCAACTATTTCACCCATCCTCCCCGCCACTTCCCCTCTGGTAACCATCAATTTGTTCTTTATGTTTGAGTCTACTTATTTTCATTTCTTCCTCACCCCAATGTTCATTTGTTTCCTTTCTTAAATTCCTCATACGAGTGAAGTCATATATGCCTTTCTCTGACTGACTTATTTCACTTAGCATAACAGTCTAGCTCCATCCATGTTGTTGCAAAGGGCAAGGTTTCATTCTATTTCTTGACTGATTATATTCTGTTGCATACATATATACCACTTTTTCTTTGTCCATTCATCAGCTGATGGTCGTTTGGGCTCTTTCCATAATTTGGCTCTTGATAATTCTGCTGTAAACATCTGCATATATCTCTTCAAATTAGTGTTTTTGTATACTGCAGGGAAAAACCTATAGTGCAACCACTGTCTTGTAGGTTAGTTCTGGTTTAAATTTTGAGGAAACTTTGTACTGTTTTCCAGAGTGGCTGCACCAGTTTGCATTCCCAACAACGTGTAAGAGGGTTGCCCTCTCTCTGCATCCTTGCTAACATCTGATGTTTCTTTCATTGTTGATTTTAGCCACTCTGGATGGTCTTAAGAGATACCGCCCTGTATTTTTGATTTGCATTTCCCTGATGATGGTAATAATGAGCATCTTTTCATGTGTCTGTTGATCATCTGTATATCTTCTTTGGAAAAATGTCTGTTCATGTATTCTGCACACTTTTACTGGATTATTTGTTTTTAGGGTACTCAGTTGTATAAATTCTTTATATATTTGGATACCAACACTGTCAGATATGTCATTTGCAAATATCTTCCATTCTGTATGTTTTCAGTTCTGTTGATTGCTTCTTTCACTGTGCAGAAGATTTTCATTTTGATGCAATCCTGATAGTTTATTTTTGCTTTTGTTTCACTTGCCTAAGGAGACATGTCCAGTAAGAAGTTGCTACAGCCAGTGTCAAAGAGCTTTACTTCCTGTAATCTCCTCTGGTATTTTTATGGTTTCAGGTCTCACATTTACATCTTTAATGCATTTTGAATTTATTTTTGTTCATAGTGTAACAAAGTGATTCAGTTTCATTCTTTTGCATGTTACTGTCTATTTTCCCAACACCATTTTTTGAAGACACTCTTTTTTTCATTGGATATTCTTTCCTACTTTGTCAAAGATTAATTGACCATACAGCTGTGGGTTTATTTCTGGGTTTTCAATTTTGCTCCATTGATCTGTGTGCAAGTACAGTGTTTTCTTTTTTTTAAGATTTTATTTATTTATTTGACAGAGAGAGACACAGAGAGAGAGGGAACACAAGCAGGGGGTAGTGGGAGAGGGAGAAGCAGGCTCCCCGCTGAGCAGGGAGCCCGATGAGGGGCTCAATCCCAGGACCCTGGGATCATGATCTGAGCTGAGGGCAGACACTTAACTACTGAGCCACCCAGGCACCCCAGTGTTGTCTTGATCAATAGAGATTGCACTATAACTTGAGTCCAGAATTGTGATTCCTCCAGCTTTGTTTTTCTTTGTCAAGAATGCTTTGGCTATTCAGGATCTTTTGTGGTTCCATACAAAGTTAGGATTGTTTGATCTACCTCTGTGAAAAATACTGGTGGTATTTTGATAGGCATTGCACTAAATGTGTAGATTGCTTTGGGGGATATAGACACTTTTAGGAAATTTTGCTTCCAATGCATGAACATGGAAAGTCTTTCCATTTCTTTATGTCATCTTCACTTTCTTTCATCAGTGTATCTTTTACCGCTTTCATTAGGTTTATTCTTAGGTAGTTGATGATTTGGGTGTGATTCTAAATGGGATTCATTCCTTGATTTCTCTTCCTGCTGCTTCATTGTTGGTATATGGAAATGAAAGATTTCTGTGTTGATTTTGTATTCTATGACTTTACTGAATTCATGTATCAGTTCTAGCAATGTTTTAGTGCTTTTGAGTTTTCTATAGTGAGTATCACGTCATCTGTGAAGAGGGAAACTTTGAGTTTTTCCTTGCTGATTTGGATGCCTTTTTTTTTTTTTTTTTTTGGTCTGATTGTTGTGCGTAGGACATCCAATACTGTATTAAATAACAGTGGTGACTGTGAACATCCCTGTCTTGATTCTGCCCATAGAAGAAAAGCTGTGAGCTTTTCATATATGACTTCCTCCATGTTGAAGTATATTCATTCTAAACCTACTCTGTTGATGGCTTTTATCATAACTTTGTCAAACAATGTTATGCATCTATTGAAAAGATCGTATTATTCTTTCCATTCTTTTATTAATGTGGTGTGTCACGTGGATTGATTTGTAAATATTACCACCCTTGCAAGTGGAATAAATCCCACTTGATCATGATGAATGATATTTTTTAATGTACTGTTGTCTTTGATTTACTAGTAGTCTATTGAGAATTTTTACATCCATCTTCATCATGGCTATTGGCCTTGGTGAGTCTCTTCTTTAGTGGTGTCTTGGTCTGGTTTTGGTATCAACGTAATGCTAACCTTATAGAATGCATTTGGAAGTTTTCCTTCCTTTTCTATGTTTTGGATTAGTCTGAGAAGAATAGGTGTGAGCTCTTTTTTAAATGTTTGGTAGAAGCCATCTAGTTCTGGACTTCTGTTTGTTGCTAGAGTTTTGATTACTGACTCATTTCTTTGCTGGCTATCAGTCTGTTCAAGTTTTCAATTTCTTCCTGTTTCAGCTTTGGTAGTTTGTATGTTTCGAGAAATGCACCGATTTCTTCCAGGTTGTCCAATTTGTTGGCATATATTTCTCTATGTATTTTTTTTTCATCCTTAATTTCCTGGTTGATCTATTCATCCTGAAGTAGCATGTTCTTTAACCTTCATGGATCTGTGGTCCTTCCAGGTTTTTTTTTGTGGTTGACTTCAACTTTTATAGTGTTGTGTTCAGAAAATACACATGGTATGTATGTATGTGTATTGGCAAACCGATACACTCTGGCTTGCCAAATTTCTGTGGAGAGATCTTCAGCTAGCATTATGGGCCTTCCCTTTCAATTAGGGACTTCTTTTGTCTTGCTGCTTTTAGGAATTTTTCCTTATCACTATATTTTGCAAATGTGATTTACAGTTGTCTTGGTGTTGTCCCGCTTTGGTTGATTTTGATGTGAGTTCTCTGTGTTTCCTAAATCTCGATGTCTAATTCCCATATTAGGGAAGCTATGATTTCCTCAAATAAATTTTCTGCCTCCTTTTCTCTCTTCTTATGGCACTCCTTTGATAAAAATATTACTATGTTATCTCAGTCTTTTTTAACTCATTGAGACCTGTTCTGTGAACCAGTATGTGAACTATTCCGGAGAATGTCCCATGTGTACTCAAAAAGAATGTGTATTCTGCTGCTTGAGGATGAAATGTTCTGAATATACCTGTTAAGTCCATCTGGTCCAGTGTGTCATTCAGAGTCCTTGTTTCCTTGGTGATCTTCTGCTTAGATGGTCTGTCCATTGCTTTAAGTGGAGTGTTAAAGTCCCCTACTACTATTACATTATTATCAGTGAGTTTCTTAATGTTTGTTATTAATTGTTTTATGTATTTGGGTGCTCCCATGTTGGTTGCATAAGTATTTAAAATTGTTGCATCTTCTTGTTGGATAGTCCCCTGTATTATGATACAGTTCACTTCATCTCTTGTTAACAGTCTTTGGTTTAAAATATAGTTTGTTTGAATAAGTATTGCTGTTACAGCTTTCTTTTGACATCCACTTGTGTGGTAAATGTTTCTGTCTCCCCTTACTTTCAATCTGCAGGTGTCTTTAGATCTAAAATGAGTCTCTTATAGGCAGCAAATAGGTGGGTCTTATTTGTTTATCCATTCTGAATCCTATGTCTTTTGATTAGAGCATTTACAATTACATTCAGAATAATTATTGATAGATTTGTATTTAGTGCCATTTTAGTACTTGTTTTGTCATTTCTGGAGATTTCTGTGATCGTTTCTTAACTTTGTCACTTTGTGTCTCTCTTTTCCCTCAAACTGTCTCCTTTAATATTTCTTGAAGGGCTGGTTTAGTGATCACAAACCCAATTAGTTTTTGTCTGGGAAATTCTTTATCTCTCCTTCTATTCTGAATGATGACCTTCCTGGCTTGAGTATTGTTGGCTGCCAGTTTTTCCTACTGAGCACGTTGACCATATCATATCATTCTCTCTGGCTTGCCAAGTTTCTGTGGAGAGATCTTCAGCTAGCATTATGGGCCTTCCCTTTCAGTTAGGGACTTCTTTTGTCTTGTTGCTTTTAGGAGTTTTTCCTTAGCACTCTATTTTGCAAATGTGATTTACAGTTGTCTTGGTGTTGACCCGCTTTGGTTGATTTTGATGTGAGTTCTCTGTGTTTCCTAAATCTCGATGTCTATTTCCCACATTAGGGAAGTTATGATTTCCTCAAATAAATTTTCTGCCTCCTTTTCTCTCTTCTTATGGCACTCCTTTGATAAAAATATTATTATGTTTGATGGAGTCACTGAGTTTCTTAAGTCTATTCTCCTTTTCCATATCTTCTTTCTCTTTTTTGTTCAGCTTCATTAATTTCCATAACATTGTCTTTTATATAATTTATTCATTCCTCTGCTTCCTCTGTCTTGTGTTCATTCCATCCAGCCTGTTCTGATCTCAGTTATTGCATATTTTATTACTGACTGTTTTTTAACTCTTTTATCACTGCAGAAGGGACTCCCTTATGTCTCCCATGCTTTTCTGAAGCCCAGCTTGTATCCTTATGGTTGTTGCTTTAAAGTCTCCATCAGGAAGATGACTTATGTCTGTTTCACTTAGATCTCTGGCTGTGACTTTATCTTGTTGTTTCATGTGGAATAAATTCCTCTATCTTGGCATTTTGCTAAGCCTCTGTTTTCTTCTCTGTGTTAGAAAAGCCTGTTATGTTTCCTGCTCCTGAAAGTAGTGTCCTTTATAGAAGAGGTCATTTTTGTCCAGGGCCTGTCACTTCAGGGAGCATCCCTGCTATGTGCTGTATGCAGTCTGCTGTTGTGTCTTGGCTGCTTTGTCCTTCAGACCAGTTGACTGCAGAGGCTCTCCTTGCCTTCAGTGAGTAGTGTTTGCTCCCTGGTGAATGTGGTGCGTTTTAACTGTGTGTGTTCTGACCTGCTTGTGAAATGAGACCTGACACCACCTCCATCAGAACTGAAGCCCTGGAGAGCTGTGTGGTTGGGAGACATGATGTGGGCAGGGGTTTGTTCTGCTCTTCTGGTGAAGGGCCCACCACACGGGGAATGAGACAAGCTTGACCAAGAAGGGCAGTCCTTCACAATCTTAGGGTTGTGGGACCTGCTGTAAGCTAGGTAGGCTGCCAGTGTCAGTGCTGTACTATTTATTGCAAGTGGTTCTGTGTTTATGTTAGAGACATGGCAGGGAAATGGCAACCATCCAGCTCTTGTCCTTGGCTTACTATTCTCTGGGAATCACCCTGAGAACAGTGAATAATATGCCTCCTGTGTGTCCCAAGTGTTTTTCAAATCCCAGTTTCCACACTGTTTGTTTCTGGGTTGTTTATCTGCCTTCTCTTCAGGAGCAGGGCACTTTGGACTCTATCCCAGCCCAGGCTGCTGACATTTAAGACTCCAGGCTTTGGGGACATTCTGTGTCAGGGGTTTGCACTGGTCTTCTGGAGGAGGGGCTAGCCATCCTGGGACTGAGGGAGGTCTGACCGAGATGGGCAGCTGTGCCAGAGCTCAGGTACAGGGGACCTGGAGCAAGCATGTTAGGAGCCAATAATAGGGCCGAGCTACCCTTGACAGGTGGTTCTGCATTCATGCTGAGGGGCAGAGAGGGAAATGGCACCTGCTTGCTGTTCCATTTGTTCCCACAGAGTCTCTGTCAACAGTACCTTTCACAGACTATCTCTAAGAAGAACAAAGAATCCACCCTCTGTGTGCATCCAACTTTCCTCAGTTCACTCTTTCCATGCTATCTGCCCCTGAGTTGTTCAACTGCCTTCTCTCCAGGAGCAGGGTAGCACCTCAGGACTCTATGCTAGCCAAGCCTGCTAACCTTTTAAAGTCCAGTTCTTAAGCCCTGCTGGCTGCAAGAATTTACAAAAATCAGCCCCTCTCATTTTCCCAGTCAGTGGCTTTGGGGGAATGTTCTCCTTCTGCATTCCGCTGTGTGCTCCTCTCTCTCTCTCTCTCTCTCTCTCTCTCTCTCTCTCTCTCTCTCATTTCTCTGCCACAGCTCCCTACCCTCCAGAGCACCAACAGTCTGTTCTTCCCTTAAATCACATCTCTGTACTTCCTACCTTCCTCAGTGTGGCCTCTTCTCTCCCTCTAGTGATAGAGTTCTATCAATCCTCAGTTTGATTTCTTGGGTTTTCAGAATGATTTGATAGTTATCTAGCTGTGTTAGAGGGACAAGACAAGCCTAGGGTCCTCTTACCACCCCATCATCCTAGCTCCCTCACAAAGACTTGTATCTTAAATTATTCTTTCCCTTTTACTCCTTGTCATTGATTTCTCGTTTCACACTATTGTAGTCAGAAAAGATGCATATGATCTTATGATTTCAATCTTATTGAATTTATTGAGACTGGTCTTGTGGTTTCACATGTCATGTGTTCTGGGAACTGTTCCATGTGCACTTGAAAAGAATGTGTATTCTGTTGTTTTGGGATGGATGTTCTGAATATATGCATTAGATCTCTCTGGTCCAGTGTGTCCTTCAAAGACACTGTTTCCTCCTTGATTTTCTATTGGATGATCTATTGATATAAGTGGGCTACTATGTCCTCTAGCTTTATTGTGGTAACATTAATTCTTCCTTTATGTCTGTAAATATTTACTTATGTAGTTAGGTGCACCCATCTTCTTTGTCTCTTACAAGCTTTGCTTTAAAGCCTGTTTTGTCTGATATAATATTGCTATTCCAGATTTCTGTTTGCTTTCCTTTACATTGTGAACGTTTTTCCATCCCTTCACTTTTGATGTGCATGTATCTTTAGGTCTGGAGTGGGTCTCCTGTAGGCAGCATATAGACGCGTCTTATTTTTTATCCATTCAGTCTCTGTATATCTTCTTATTGAAGGGTTTAATCAGTTTACAATCAAAGTAATAATGGATAGGTATATACATTTTGCCACTTTTTTAACTTGTATTTGCAATTCTTCTCTGTTCCTTTCTTCTTCTGGTCTCTTCCATTATGGTCTGATGGCTTTCTTTTGTGTTATATTTGGATTCCTTTCTCTTTATTCTTTGCATATCTATCATTGGTTCTTGATTTGTGGTTACCATTAGGTTTGTATACAGTGTCTTCTGCATATAGCAGTCTTTAGTAGCCTGATGATTACTTACGTGTGAACCCATTCTAAAAGCACTAAAATTTTACTGCCCATCATGTTACATATATATATATATATATATATATATATAATGTCATACTTTACATCCTTTTATTCTGTGAATCCCCTTGACTGATTTTTATACATATAATTGATTTTACTGCGTTTGTGTTTTAACCCCCATAGTGATTTTGTATGTGATTAATCTACTACTTTTACTATGTTTGCCTTTTCTTTCCATTCAAGGAGTTCACTCTAAAGTTTCTCATAAGGTTGGTTTAGTGGTGATGAACTTACTTAACTGTTGTTTGGGAAACTCTTTATCTCTCATTCTATTCAGCTCTGTTGGATAAAATATTCTTTATTGCATGTCCCCCCCTAACCCCAGCACGTTGAATATATTGTGCCACTCACTTATGCCCTGCAAAGTTTCTGATGAAAAATCAGCTCGTAGCATTATAGAGTTTCACTTTTAGGTAACCGTTTGCTTTTTCTGCTTTTAAATTCCTTTTTAAAAGAAGACATACAAATGGCTAACAGACACATGAAAAAATGTTCATCATTATGAGCCATCAGGGAAATTCAAATCAAAACCACACTGAGATACCACCTTACACCAGTTAGAATGGAAAAAGTTGACAAGGCAAGAAACAACAAATGTTGGAGAAGTTGTGGAGAAAGGGAAACCATCTCACACTGTTGGTGGGAATGCAAGTTGGTACAGCCACTTTGGAAAACAGTGTGGAGGTTCCTCAAAAAAGTAAAAATAGAGATACCCTATGACCCAGCAATTGCAATACTGGGTATTTACCGCAAAGACACAGATGTAGTGAAAAGAAGGGCCATATGCACCCCAATGTTCATAGCAGCAGTGTCCGCAATAGCCCAATTGTGGAAAAAGCTGAGATGCCCTTCAGCAGACGAATGCATAAAGAAGATGTAGTCTATATATACAATGGAATATGACTCAGCCATCAGAAAGGATGAATACCCAATTTTTATATCAACATGGATGGGACTGGAGGAGATTATGCTAAGTGAAATAAGTCAAGAAGAGAAAGTCAAATATATGGTTTCACTTATTTGTGGAACATAAGGAATAGCATGGAGGATATTAGGAGAAGGAAGGGAAAATGAAGGGGGCAGAAATCGGAGGGGGGGACGAACCATGAGAGACTATGGACTCTGAGAAACAAACTGAGGGTTTTAGAGGGAAGGGGGTTGGGGGGATGGGATGGCTTAGTCCAGTGATGGGTATTAAGGAGGGCACGTACTGCATGGAGCACTGGGTTTTACATGCAAACAATAAATCATGGAACACTACATCAAAAAAGTAATGATGGAGGGTGACTAACATAATGTAATAAAATAAAATTAAAATTAAAAATTAAAAAATAAATTCTGTTTTTTTTCTTTTTATAGATTTTATTTATTTATTTGACAGGCACAGCACAAATAGGCAGAGCGGCAGGTAGAGGAAGAGGGAGAAGCAGACTTCCCGCTGAGCAGGGAGCCCGATGTGGACTTGATCCCAGAACCCTGGGATCATGACCTGAGCCGATGACAGATGCTTAACCAACTGAGCCACCCAGGTACCCGCTTTTGCTGCTTTTAAAATTCTTTCTTGATCACTACTTTTTGCCATTTTAATTACCATGTGTCTTGGTGTGGACCCTCTTGGATTGATTTTGACGGAAGCTCTCTGTGCCCCCTGGATCTGGATGTCTGTTTCCTTCCCCAGGTTCAGGAATATTTCAGCTGTTTCTTCTTCAAATAAATTTTCTCCCCTCTTTCTTCACTTCCTGGGATCCTTAGAATGTAAATTTATTATGCTTGATGATGTCACAGAGATCCCTTAACCTATTCACATTTTATATTATTCTTTTTTCCTTTGTGCTGTTCAGCTTGATTACTTTCTATAATGTCTTCCAGCTCACTGATCTAATTTGTTATTGAGTTCTTCATCTGCAAATGCTTCTTTTTTATATTTTCTATCTTTGTGTTAAGAGTATCACTGAAGTGTCCACTCTTGTTCTCAAGTCCAGTGAATACATTTATGATCATTACTTTAAATTCTTTATTAGGCATATTGCTTATCTCCATTTCATTTAGCTCTTTTGCTGTGCTTTTTGTGTCATTCTTTAATTTGTGTTGTAATATCTGTCTCCTCGTTTTGTCTAACCCTTTGTGTTTATTTCTATGTATTAGGGAGGTCAGGTACATCTCCTGGTTTTTAAAGTAGTAGTCTTTTTTTTATTTTTTGCTAATTTTTTATTATATTATGTTAATCACCATGCAATGCATCATTAGTTTTTGATGTAGTTTTCTATGATTCATTGTTTGCGTATAACACCCAGTGCTCTGTGCAGTACGTGCCCTCTTTAATACCCATCACCGGACTAACCCATCCCCCCAGCCCCATCCCCTCTAAAACCCTCAGTCTGTTTCTCAGGGTCCATCGTCTCTCATGGTTCATTTCCTCCTCTGATTTACTCCCTTTCATTCTTCCCCTCTTGCTATCTTCTTTTTTTTTTTTTTAAGATTTTATTTATTTATTTCACAGACAGAGACAGCAAGAGAGGGAACACAAGCAGGGGGAGTGGGAGATGGAGAACAGGCTTCCCGCTGAGCAGGGAGACCGATGTGGAGCTCGATCCCAGGACCCTGGGATCATGACCTGAGCCAAAGACAGACGCTTAACGACTGAGCCACCCAGCCCCCGCCCCCCCCTTTTTTTTTAACATATAATGCGTTATTTGTTCCAGAGGTACAGATCTGTGATTCAACAGTCTTACACATTTCACAGCGC
>NW_023270532.1:0-13188 GCF_011800145.1 Mirounga leonina
TATATATATACCACATCTTCTTTATCCATTCATCTGTCGATGGACATCTTGGCTCTTTCCACAGTTTGGCTATTGTGGACATTGCTGCTATAAACATCAGGGTGCACATACCTCTTTGGATCCCTACATTTGTATCTTTAGGGTAAATACCCAGTAGTGCAATTGCTGGATCGTATGGTAGCTCTATTTTCAACTTTTTGAGGAACCTCCATACTGTTTTCCAGAGTGGCTGCACCAGCTTGCATTCCCAACAATAGTGAAGGAGGGTTCCCCTGTCTCCGCAACCCCGCCAACATCTGTCATTTCCTGACTTGTTAATTTTAGGCATTCTGACTGGTGTGAGGTGGTATCTCATTGAGGTTTTGATTTGGATTTCCCTGATGCCGAGCAATGTTGAGCACTTTTTCATGTGTCTGTTGGCCATTTGGATGTCTTCTTTGGAAAAATGTCTGTTCATGACTTCTGCCCATTTCTTGATTGGATTCTTTGTTCTTTGGGTGTTGAGTTTGATGAGTTCTTTATAGATTTTGGATACTAGCCCTTTATCTGATATGTCATTTGCAAATATCTTCTCCCATTCTGTCGGTTGTCTTTTGGTTTTGTTGACTGTTTCCTTTGCTTTGCAAAAGCTTTTTATCTTGATGAAGTCCCAATAGTTCATTTTTGCCCTTGCTTCCCTTGCCTTTGGTGATGTTTCTAGGAAGAAGTTGCTGCGGCTGAGGTCGAAGAGGTTGCTGCCTGTGTTTCTCCTTTAGGACAGGAGACAGATGGACTCCTGTCTCACATTGAGGTCTTTCAACCATTTGGAGTCTATTTTTGTGTGTGGTGTAAGGAAATGGTCCAGTTTCATTCTTCTGCTTGTGGCTGTCCAATTTTCCCAACACCATTTGTTGAAGAGACTGTCTTTTTTCCATTGGACATTCTTTCCTACTTTGTCAAAGATTAATTGACCATAGAGTTGAGGGTCCATTTCTGGGCTCTCTATTCTGTTCCATTGATCTATGGGTCTGTTTTTGTGTCAGTACCAGACTGTCTTGATGATGACAGCTTGGTAATAGAGCTGGAAGTCTGGAATTCTGATGCCGCCGGCTTTGCTTTTCTTTTTCAACATTCCTCTGGCTATGCAGGGTCTTTTCTGGTTCCATACAAATTTTAGGATGATTTGTTCCATTTCTTTGAAAAAAGTGGATGGTATTTTGATGGGGATTGCATTGAATGTGTAGATTGCTCTAGGTAGCATTGACACCTTCACAATATTTGTTCTTCCAATCCATGAGCATGGAACGTTTTTCCATTTCTTTGTGTCTTCCTCAATTTCTTTCATGAGTATTTTATAGTTTTCTGAGTACAGATCCTTTGCCTCTTTGGTTAGATTTATTCCTAGGTATCGTATGGTTTTGGGTGCTATTGTAAATGGGATTGACTCCTTAATTTCTCTTTCTTCTGTCTTGTTGTTGGTGTATAGGAATGCCACTGACTTCTGTGCATTGATTTTATATCCTGCCACTTGACTGAATTCCTGTATGAGTTCTAGCAGTTTTGGGGTGGAGTCCTTGGGGTTTTCCACATAAAGTATCATATCATCTGCAAAGAGTGAGAGTTTGACTTCTTCTTTGCCGATATGGATGCCTTTTATTTCTTTTTGTTGTCTGATTGCTGTGGCTAGGACTTCTAATACTATGTTGAATAGCAGTGGTGATAGTGGACATCCCTGCCGCGTTCCTGACCTTAGGGGGAAAGCTCTCCGTTTTTCCCCATTGAGAATGATATTTGCTGTAGGTTTTTCATAGATGGCTTTTATGATATTGAGGTATGTACCCTCTATGCCTATACTCTGAAGAGTTTTGATCAAGAAAGGATGCTGTACTTTGTCAAATGCTTTTTCTGCATCTATTGAGAGGATCCTATGGTTCTTGTTCTTTCTTTTCTTAATGTATTGTATCACGTTGATTGATTTGCAGATGTTGAACCAACCTTGCAGCCCAGGGATAAATCCCATTTGGTCATGGTGAATAATCCTTTTAATGTACTGTTGGATCCTATTGGCTAGTATTTTGGTGAGAATTTTTGCATCCATGTTCATCAAGGATATTGGTCTGTAATTCTCCTTTTAGATGGGGTCCTTGTCTGGTTTTGGGATCAAGGTAATGGTGGCCTCATAAAACGAGGTTGGAAGTTTTCCTTCCATTCTATTTTTTGGAAGTTTCAGAAGATTAGGTATTAATTCTTCTTGAAATGTTTGGTAGAATTCCCCTGGGAAGCCATCTGGCCCTGGGCTTTGTTTTTTGGGAGATTTTTGATGACTGCTTCAATTTCCTTAGTGGTTATAGGTCTGTTCAGGTTTTCAATTTCTTCCTGGTTCAGTTTTGGTAGTTGATACATCTCTAGGAATGCATCCATTTCTTCCAGATTATCTAATTTGCTGGCATAGAGTTGCTCATAATATGTTCTTATAATTGTTTGTATTTCTTTGGTGTTGGTTGTGATCTCTCCTCTTTCATTCATGATTTTGTGGATTTGGGTCATTTCTCTTTTCTTTTTGATAAGTCTGGCCAGGGGTTTATCAAACTTGTTAATTCTTTCAAAGAACCAGCTCCTAGTTTCGTTGATCTGTTCTACTGTTCTTTTAGTTTCTGTTTCATTGATTTCTGCCCTGATCTTTATTATTTCTCTTCTCCTGCTGGGTTTAGGCTTTATTTGCTGTTTTTTCTCTAGCTCCTTTAGGTGTAGGATTAGGTTGTGTATTTGAGACCTTTCTTGTTTCTTGAGAAAGGCTTGTATTGCTATATACTTTCCTCTCAGGACTGTCTTTGCTGCATCCTAAAGATTTTAACAGTTGTGTTTTCATTTTCATTAGTTTCCATGAATTTTTTTAATTCTTCTTTAATTTCCTGGTTGACCCATTCATTCTTTAGTAGGATGCTCTTTAGCCTCCAAGTATTTGAGTTCTTTCCAACTTTCCTCTTGTGATTGAGTTCTAGTTTCAAAACATTGTGGTCTGAAAATAGGCAGGGAATGATCCCAATCTTTTGGTACCAGTTGAGACCTGATTTATGACCTAGGATGTGATCAATTTTGGAGAATGTTCCATGGGCACTAGAGAAGAATGTGTATTCCGTTGCTTTGGGATGGAATGTTCTGAATATGTCTGTGAAGTCCATTTGTTCCAGTGTGTCATTTAAAGTCTTTATTTCCTTGTTGATCTTTTGCTTAGATGATCTGTCCATTTCAGTGTGGGGGGTGTTAAAGTCCCCTATTATTATTGTATTGTTGTCAATGTGTTTCTTTGCTTTTGTTATTAATTGCCTTATATAATTGGCTGCTCCCATGTTAGGCGCATAGATATTTAGAAGTGTTAGATCTTCTTGTTGGATAGACCCTTTCAGTAGGATATAGTGTCCTTCCTCATCTCTTACCACAGTCTTTGGTTTAAAATCTAATTTGCCTGATATAAGGATTGCCACCCCAGCTTTCTTTTGGTGTCCATTAGCATGGTAAATCGTTTTCCACCCCCTCACTTTCAATCTGGGGGTGTCTTTGGTTCTAAAATAAGTCTCTTGCAGACAGCATGTCAACGGGTCTTGTTTTTTAATCCAGTCTGATAGCCTGTGTCTTTTGATTGGGGCATTTAGCCCATTTACATTCAGGGTAACTATTGAAAGATAGGACTTTAGTGCCATTGTATTGCCTGTAAGGTGACTGTTACCGTATATTGTCTGTGTTCCTTTCTGGTCTATGTTGCTTTTAGGCTCTCTCTTTGCTTAGAGGACCCCTTTCAAGCTTTCCTGTAGGGCTGGTTTTTGTTTGCAAATTCCTTTAGTTTTTGTTTGTCCTGGAAGCTTTTTATCTCTCCTTCTATTTTCAATGACAGCCTAGCTGGATATAGTATTCTTGGCTGCATATTTTTCTTGTTTAGTGTTCTGAATATATCCTGCCAGTCCTTTCTGGCCTGCCAGGTCTCTGTGGATAGGTCTGTTGCCAGTCTAATATTTCTACCATTGTAGGTTACAGATCTCTTCTCCTGAGCTGCTTTCTGGATTTTCTCTGTGTCTCTGAGACTCGTAAGTTTTACTATTAGATGTTGGGGTGTTGACCTATTTTTATTCATTTTGAGAGGGATTCTCTGTGCTTCCTGGATTTTGATGCCTGTTTCCTTCCCCAAATTAGGGAAGTCCTCTGCTATAATTTGCTCCAATATACCTTGTGCCCCTCTCTCTCTTTCTTCTTCTTCTGGGATCCCAGTTACTCTAATGTTGTTTTGTCTTATGGTATCGCTTATCTCTCGAATTCTGCCCTCGTGATCCAGTAGTTGTTTATCTCTCTTTTTCTCAGGTTTTTTATTTTCCATCATTTGGTCTATATCACTGATTCTCGCTTCTGCTTCATTTATCCTAGCAGTTAGTGCCCCCATATTTGATTGCACCTCATTAATAGCCTTTTTGATTTCTACTTGGTTAGATTTTAGTTCTTTTATTTCTCCAGAAAGGATTTCTCTAATAACTTCCATGCTTTTTTCAAGCCCAGGTAGTGTCTTTAAAGTGATGATTCTGAACTCTAGATCCAACATTGTACTAATGTCTGTATTGAGGTCCCTGGCAGTCGGTACTACCTCTTGTTCTTTTTGTTGAGGTGATTTTTTTCGTCTTGTCATTTTGTCCAGAGGAGAATAGATTAATGAGAGAACAAAATGCTAACAGGGTAACAACGTCCCCAGAAAGTATACTCTAAACAAATCAGAAAAGACCCGAAGCAGTAGGAAAAGAAAGGGAAAGAGAGAAAAAAGAAAAGGAAAAAAAAAAAGATAAAGATAAAAACAAACAAAAACAACAAAAAAATAAACAGAATATGATCAAACATGATCAGGCTGGTATATAGATCAGTGCCACACACTAGATTTGGGGTGTATTTTGGTCTGTTAGAAGAAAGTGACTCCAAAAATTTTAAAGAAAGAAAAACTTATATATGTACAAAAATAAGGGTTGATACGATGAAGGGATGGAATATGACTGTAAAGATGGAAATTATAAAAAATTTTATAAAAGGAATTGATAAGAAGTTGTTTGAAAAAAGAAAGAACAGGATTTAAAAGAAAAAAAAGGGAGAGAATGTGATCAGGCAGGGGAGTAGAAAAAAACCATACACTAGAGATTTAGGGTATATTTTGATTTGTTAGAAGGAACTATCTCAAAATTTTAAAGAGAGAACAACTTATATATATGTGCCAAAAATACGGGTAACTACTATGAAGGGGTAGAATATGACTCTAAAAATGAAAAATAAAAATGTTTTTTAAAAATGGGATTGATAAGATGTTGGTTGAAAAAGGGAAAAAGAAAATTCAAAAAAAAAAAAAAAGACAGTTAAAAAAAAATTAACTTTGAAAGACTAAAGAATCATGGGGAAAAGCCATGAATTCTATGTGCAGTAGTCCCCTAGCGCTGGAGTTCTGCCGTTCTCATTGATCGGTCAACTTGGTCTTGGCTGGCTGTTCTCGCTGATCTTCTGGGGAGGGGCCTGTTGCCGTGGTTTCCAAATGTCTCTGCCGGAGGCGGAATTGCCCGCCCTTGCCCCTTCCCGGCTAAGTCATCTGCTCGGCTTTGCTCTCCGGGGCTTTTGTTCCCTGCGAGCTTTCCGTCCAGCTTTGGAGGCGGAGAGTGAAAATGGCGGCCTCCCAATCTCCGCCCCGGAGGAGCCGAGAACTCGGGGCCCCGCTCCTCATTGAGCCCCCAGAGAAAAGCCGCCAGTCACTCCCGTCTCCCCGGTCTCCGGCCGCACCCCGTGCTCACCCGGCCTATGACCGCGCGTTTCTATCTCCGGCACCCGACCCCGGGTGGAGTCTCCAAACCCAGCAGATCCCTGCGGTGCCCTCCCGCGCGGCTCCTCCCAGGGGAGGAAGGTGAGTCTCCCCGGATCTGCCGCTTGTTGGGTCCCCGCTGGAGGAGCAGGGGCCGACGGTGCCGCGGATCACGGTCAATGGCCACCCCGAGCTGAGAGCCCGCGCCTGGGCTCCGCCTCTGCAGCCGGCTTCCCTGCTCCATTTCCTGGGAGCTCTGCCACACTCAGGCACCCCCGGTCTTTCTGTGACCCCGAGGGTCCTGAGACCACACTGTCCCGGAGGGTTCCACCCCCCGCTTAGCCACCCGAGTGACGTCCCTCGGCAGAGCAGACTTTTAAAAGTTCCGATTTTGTGCTCCCCGGTCTATCACTTGCCAGAAGCAGCCGATGGAGGCCCCTCCCCCGCTGTCTATCCTCCCGAATATCGCCTCGGATTCACTTCTCCGCACATCCTACCTTCCAGAAAGTGGTCGCTTTTCTGTTCAGAGAGTTGTTGCTATTCTTTTCTTCGATCTCCTGTTGAGTTCGTAGGTGTTCAGATTGGTTTGATCCCTATCCAGCTGAATTCCTGAGACCAGACGAAATCCAGGTCTCCTACTCCCCCACCATCTTGCTCCACCCCCTTCCTTCTGGGAAATGGTAGACATTTTGAAGACTATCTTACCTCTATTGTGATTTTTGGACTGCAAGTAAATAATTAACTTGTCTAATGTTTAGGCTGTCACCCCATCTACTGACAAAGTCTCAGTAAAGGTAACACCCTTAGTTTCCTCGGGCCTCTGTTTCCTCTGCTATAAAGATAAATCAGCCTGCACTATTTCCAGGATTCTCTTACCTTGAAAGCCCTACGAAACTTCCATCACCAAATTCTGCATGATTGTTGAGTGACTACTTGAGGGTCAGCTCTCCTCATCTTTGGTAACTAAGGACTGCGGTTTTGAGGACAGCATAGGGATTCTTCAAGGATAAAGACAGGTGTCTCACATTTTTTAAAAAAGGAAGTTGCCAGATGAATGGATTTTATTATTTTATGACCAATTTTTTGGGATAACTCATGGAACACAATGGTCAGAAGATGTCTGGGCCTGGGCAGCATAACATGCATTGCATGGTGGAACTTCACGTGAGGTTTCTTTACTCTTATTGCTTATTTGTGTTCTCTAGTTGATAACAATAAACACATAACTTGAAAAGTAAAATAGGAAATCAATCTAAGATGTCTTTGGAATACACACCACATTTTATATATATGTATGTATATATGTGTGTGTATATTTTTGTCTCTCCAAATTGCTTCCCTTATGAAACCAGGTGGGGGCTCTTCTGTACTTCCCTCAGGCCCCCTCCTGCTTGCTGGCTCTGCAGGCCCTTCATCCCAGCTGCCCTCCAGTGTCCACTGCCTCCTCCCATCCCTGGCTGGCATCCCTTCTCTGCCGGACAGTGCTCCGAGCAGGGCTGGTAGAGGGGTCAGGCCCCAGGAGGACCAGCTATGCGTCCCCATGGAGTACAAACAGATCTTGTGGCACAGAGAGTGCTTGCAAGTGGTCATGGTGGCTTCTTGCCCTTGCCCACTCAGCCTCAGCTCCAGGCCAGACGCCAGCTGACCCTTGATCCTGTCTAGATGCAGAGGCCTGCACGCTTGTCCCAACAGGTGTATGTCTCTCTCTGTCTGCACATAGCCTCTGCCCAAAACTTCCCATCTCGGACTCCTTTGGCATTCTCAGACTCGTTCGAGCTGCTCTGGTATTCCTCCATGCCTGAGGGCTGAAAGGAAGCCTAGAGACCTCAGTGAGCAGGTTCGGATGAAACTCTGGGGTTTACTATGGCTGTTTTTTTGATGGCGTGCATGTGTTCACATGGCTTTGGTCAACAGTGTCAACTTCTCTCTGAGATCCATGTTTCAGAACCAGTGTAGAAGTTATCCGCTTTGAAAAGCAGCCTTATTACCTTCTAACCACATTGGGTTTTCATCTCAAAAGTATTGACAACTATAGCATTTACTTTATTTATTGATTTACTAGCTTTCTGAGTGATTTTGGCTCTTCCTACAAATTCATCTTCTAAGAATCAAGATATTATGCACTGCAGAAATTATGTAAGATATGCCAGAAAACCTGAAAATATCCCAAATATATCTCAAACAATTTAAGCCTTGTCTTAGGCAGTATAAAAATCTGGGATAATTGTGGTTCTGATGAAAGAGAGCAGAGCTTCTTGAACGTGTTAAGTTTGGGTATTTGTTAAGTCACTCATATTATTTCACAAATATATTTTCTGACTTTTGAATTAAATGAAATAATGCATGGAAAATATTTTGTGAAGTTCTGGGCAGTTCCCTCTCTCTCCTGCTGTATTGGACCCAGTGAAAGGGACACTGCAAACTCTGTGGCATTTTTCAAACTTAGCTTGAAATCTTTGGTAGAGATGAATTAATTCTGGTTTGAGTTCGTGTCCCAATTTGAGCTCTATAGGCCCATAATTCTGGTTTGAGTTCATGTCTCAATTTGAGCTCTATAGGCCCCTGCTAACCAAATACTCTTAGATGCCTTTAAGATACTATGACTTTAGTGAAGAGAGGACCAGGTTCATTCATGTAGCCCCGTGCCCCATCTACAGTGAACGAAACTTAGTTTCCCTTGTGAATATCTCTCTCCCGCTCCCCCTCTTCCTTCCTTCCTCCCTCTTTCTATCTCTTCCTCTCCTTCCCTCCCTCTCTCCCCCCTCTCTCTCCCTCTCTCTGTCCCTCCCTCTGCCTCATCACTGATTGTGAACCAGTCACCACCTCTGTAGACTTCAGCTTCTTAAACTGTAACATTGATAATCTCTAATGTGGCCTTTTTGCTTCTAATTTCCTTTAATTCTACTATCTGTTTATGCTTTTATTTCTAGTTGGAAAGTAATTGCATTTGGGAAATGAGATTCCAATCATGTAAGTTAACGTCTGTTGCTTAAAATAGACCGCTGTCTCATGTAAATCCTCCACTCGTCGTGGCTCCATAAAACACAGTGGCATTCAGCCCCAGTCTTTGAAATTCTTTCCTGGGGGGACTGAAGGCAGGTTCAAGGGAAAACAGCTCTGCTCATGAATGCATACGTTCAGAAATAGTGCTGAAGAAGCCCATCTGAGCCACCCTCCTGTAAAACTCGTCATCAATCACGACAATGTTGTAAAGAGAGGGCCTGGAAATTTACATTGGTAAAAGAGATAGAAGAAGACAGAATATACTCTGCTGTCCACACTGGACGTGCGGGAGGCTTGTGAGGGGATGGCAGGGACAGTTCAACAGAAACTCAGGGCCTGAAGTGTGGGGCTTGCAAGGCAGCCTGGGACAGCCACGCGGCCGTGACTGGACAGCAGGTCACTCAGGGAACCGGAAATGCAAGGGAGGTCAGAATAAGCGAGGAGGGGGAGGACTGAGTTTCGGAAATCCCTGAACTGCTGAATATCCCACAGCCATCTGTTACATACAACTAAAGGCATCCAAATAGAACACAAGGCATGGGTTTGCATAACAACCGCTATACACCCACATGGAAGCTGACAGAAGAGAAGGGGGAACTGAGGAGGTTCTGTGGGACCAGAACTGTCCTGAGGGACGGCCTGTCCCAGGACCAGTCATCATTAATCAGTAAATATGTACTAATATTTGTATCCGTGTGTGAATATGGAGTTCTTGGTTATAACATTATCTCGTAGGCCTTCATTCACGCATTGCTTGGTTACCTTCAACTGGGCGATTTCCAGCAGACATCTCCTAACCCGAAGATGGGAGAGGAAATGGGTGGATTCTATCTGGGAATCCTATTGGTGGTCATCGGTGATGCACTGTGATGGCAGAACACACACCAGCTTAAAAAAAATATGTCAAGATTTTGTAATTATGGCGATGGATATTAACCAGACTTATTGTGGTGATTATCTCATAATATATACAAATAACAAATCATTATGTTGTATACCTGAAATTAGCATATTGCTAGCGTCAACTATATCTCAAAAAATTTAGAATTATGCACAAAATATGTAAAATATCTTATTAATGTATTTTATGTTGATTATATTTTGAAATAATATTCTAGATATTGGGTTAAATAAAATCTATTACTAAAGTTAATTTCACCTGTTTCTGTTTTCTTTTTGTGTGAAACTACTGTAAGTTTTTAATTGTACATCAGGCTCACACTGTATTTCTGTTGGAATGCCCTGGTCTGGTCCACTGTTCCTCAAACTTTCCTGAACATACAGATCTGCCGGGCATTATGTGAAAGAGCACATTCTGACCTGGGAGGCCAAGCTGAGGCTCCCTGGAGGGGCGGTGTGGCTGGTCCCCATGCTGTTTGGATGGCCTCTGTGTATATTTCAGGAGTAGAATGAGGTGGAAGACAGAGGCATTTTGCTCTGTAATTGGGAAACAGAATTCCTGCTGGGTCAAGTATTAACAGATAAAGTAGAAATTGCCCATTATTACAAATTAAGAAGACCACACATCAAAGATATGTTGTTCAGATGTTTTTCCTTGTAAAGTCTCTTCCAGCCTCATATCATAAAAGGGCTGGGAACTGAAAGAGCCAAGAAAAGCTTGTTTTTTATTAGCTTACTTACTGGGTTCATTTCTGATATGGCTTAGATTCTGGACCACTCCATTCCCTGTCCTAAGCCTGAGAGACATGGAATATTCCTGGGAGAGGAATAATTTTTAGAGCTAGAGTGTCATAGGATTTTGGGTGGAGAAGGGCCACCCCATGTGGAAGCTAAGGGCTGTCTTCGTAAGTGAAAGTGGTAATGCCCAGGGAGAAGATAAGCCAGGATTTGGGGCAATGGTGGTGAAGCAATGGCAGGTAGTAAGCCCGGGACAGCCTCTGAATCTGAGCGTGGCTCCTGCCTCCAGGACTGCTGTGGTGTGTTTGTGTGTGTGCATGTGTGTCTGTGTGTTTTGTGTTTGTGAGCTGTGTCAATCAGAGTTCTCTGGCTCTAGAAAAGGAAACCAAATTGGCTCATTTAAGCAGAAAAGGGGATTTATTGACAAGATATTGGGAGTTCTCTGAATGCCCAGGAGCAGAGAACAAGGAGAGAAGTCTCAGCAGTCCTGCCGATGCCCACATGGCACAGCTTAGTGGTTCATCCAGAGCATCCCCACTGCATTCTCCATGCTCCACACCTGCCTCCTTACCCGGGACGCTGGGCCCACTGCCATCATCATTCCACCCATGGGGCAAGACTCACAGGGAGAGAAATTCCTCAAGGAAAGATTGAAATGGAACAAACACCCACTATTTCTATCTTTTGCTGCCCAATGTCAGCACGCCTCCCTGTAAAGTATGTATGCACTCTGATGGGATTATCACACGATCAAGAATGTTCTGCCCTCCTAAGGAAGGAATGGCCCTGACTTTTTTTTTTTTTTTTAAGATTTTTATTTATTTATTTGAGAGAGAATGAGAGAGAGCACATGAGAGTGGGGAGGGTCAGGGGGAGAAGCAGACTCCCTGCCGAGCAGGGAGCCCGATGCGGGACTCGATCCCGGGTCTCCAGGATCATGACCTGAGCCGAAGGCAGTCGCTTAACCGACTGAGCCACCCAGGCGCCCCATGGCCCTGACTTTTAAGTCAGTTCCTGGCCCAAGATCTCTAACTGGTGTCCACTCCCACTATTTTCTGCCCTAATTCCACATCAATATTCTGTCTACTATAAACCACCAATATGATAAAATCAGGTGAGAAAGAGATAGAAGAGACAATTAATTACATTTTATAAAATGTATATGACAAAGCAAGGAAGAGAAGTGCAGGTAAATGTTCTGCTCCCTTTGCTCATGCTGATATTCATGATATCCCTCCTGCCTTGCAGCCCAGGCGAGCCAGACCCAGGAGAGCCAATTATGCACCTTACAGAATGGCCCCAGATGTCTTTACTGAGAGAGGTAGGTCCTGAGTACCTGTTGCCTGGGGTGGCCCCAGTCTTTCTTTATTGTCACCACTGAATGGCATGATTGAAAGGTGCCCAGAAATTCCCTTCTTCCTTTCACGTTTCATTCTCACTTCCTTGCTGTACTCCTTAATAATCAAGATTGATCCCCTCTGCCAACACCATACACCCTATTTGGCCTGTTTCCCCAATAACGGAAGAACCAAAAAAGAGAAAGCAGAGGGGCACCTGGGTGGCTCAGTCGTTAAGCATCTGCCTTCAGCTCGGGTCATGGTCCCAGGGTCCTGGGATCGAGCCCCATGTCGGGTGCCCTGCTCTGCGGGAAGCCTGCTTCTCCCTCTCCTACTCCCCCTGCTTGTGTTCCCTCTCTTGCTGTGTCTCTCTCTGTCAAATAAATAAAATCTTAAAAAAAAAAAAAAAGAAAGCAGAGAGTACAGCATAAAGCATTGTGTCCTTCTGTTGCTAGACAAAACCTAGAAGGTCCAGACAAGTAGAACCCCCATAACTTTGGAAGGCACAGACCCTTGTATCTTTCACTGTATTTGTCTGCTGGTCTCTGGTGAGACTCCATCTTGCCAAGAAATCTAGAGTGAGTCCTACTCATCCCTTTAGGACCTTCTGGCATACTACCATACCTACAGTGGTTGGCCTCATGTCCTGCAGGGGTGGGAAGATGATTCTGTTTCCCGCAAAAATGAAGAATTAATTTAAACTGAGAGAAGATGATGAAGATATATTATTCCCAATACAGGAAGGAAAATTGTCATGGTCTTCTCTTTTTTTTTTAATTTTTTATTGTTATGTTAATCACCATACATTACATCATTAGTTTTAGACATAGTGTTCCATGATTCATTGTTTGTGCATAACACCCAGTGCTCCATGCAGAATGTGCCCACTTTAATACCCATCAACAGGTTAACCCATCCTCCCACCCCCTCCCCTCTAGAACCCTCAGTTTGTTTTTCAGAGTCCATCGTCTCTCATGCTTCTTCTCCCCCTCCGATTTCCCCACTTCATTCTTCCCCTCCTGCTATCTTCTTGTTTTTTCTTTTCTTAACATATATTGCATTGTTTCAGAGGTACATATCTGTGATTCAACAGTCTTGCACAATTCACAGCACTCACCATAGCACATACCCTCCCTAATGTCTATCACCCAGCCACCCCATCCATCCCACCCACCACCACTCCAGCAACCCTCAGTTTGTTTCCTGAGATTAAGAATTCCTCATATCAGTGAGGTCATATGATATATGTCTTTCTCTGATTGACTTATTTCACTCAGCATAACACCCTCCAGTTCCATCCACATTGTTGCAAATGGCAAGATCTCATTCCTTTTGATGGCTGCATAATATTCCATTGTGTGTGTATATATATATATATATACCACATCTTCTTTATCCATTCATCTGTCGATGGAC
>NW_023270533.1:0-15119 GCF_011800145.1 Mirounga leonina
GTTGTTCCCAACTGGGAATGATTTTGACCCCAAGGGAACATTTAGCAATGTCTGGAGATATTTTGGTTATCACAATTCTGAGGAGGGGCTAGTGGTACTTGTAACTAAGACCAGGGACACTAATAAATATTCTACAGAGTACAGGGCAGTCCCCACAACACAGAATTACCTGGCGCCAAATGTCAGTTCTGCCTTCTAGTTAATCATCTTTTTATCAGAAAAATTTCAAATGTAAAGGAAACAAACTACTTCAGGAGGGATGATTTCCTAAAGCAGAAGAAACATCCTGGTAGGCCATTCAGATGTGTGGGAGTAGACTCTGGTTATATGTAGTTAGAGGTTAGTTCTTCCTGAGATTCACTTATTCTGGATACTTCTGCCATATCTCATTAATTATGACAACTGCTCCAGGAACACATTTCTTAGATTATTCTAAGAATTCTATCTGCTCCCTAGAGTCATCCCTTAATTTGGTAGAGTTCAGATTGTTCTCCTTAATTCTGTTTATGGCATCACAGTGGAGGACACGACCCCTGAAATGAGGCTGCTTGAGTTTGAACCCTGTGTTGAGCACTGAAGAGTATAAAACTTTGAGCAAAACATGTAATTTCTCTAAGCTTCACCCTCCCCATCTATAAAATGGTAAAAATTAGAACACCACTTATGAAGCAGTTGGTAAGGATTGAATGAATTGATGTATATAAATCCCATCCACAGTGCCTGACACATAGGAAGCACTCCATAAATTTCAATTCTATTATCATTGGCCAAGATTTCTGCATTATCATCGTGTCCAGAATGTGGCGAACTTATGTGGGAAGTATTGTACAGCAGTTAAGCACACAGACTCTGAAGCCAGATTTCCTGGGTTGGAAGCCTTTCCCCACCATGTACTTGCTATGTGATTTTGGTCAAGTCTCCTGCAATTTTGTGTGCCTCAGTTTTCCCATACATAAAGTGGGGATAGTAAGAGGTACCTTCTAGGGTTGTAATGAGAATTACTAAATTAATATATGCAAAGTTCTTATATATGTAAAGTATATAGTAAGTTCTAGTAAATGTAAGTGATTTTTTCACTCTTCTGTCTAGATCGATCATAGCTTCAATTCAGAACAATTTTTCTTTTCTCAAGGAAACAAGTTGTCCCTATTAATAATGGAAAGTTAACATGGATATCCAAGGCCAGAGATACCACAAAAAATTATATAATAGTGAAAGAGCCAATGTTAATTAAACATCAAGGGGGGAGTGTTCAAGATGGTCCTCAAGATAAAAGTTCACAGGTGAGACAACCAAGTACCTAAGACTTTTGTCTGGAAACAGGACACCCATAGCCCCCATCCATGACCCTTACTCCAACTTACTTTTCTATTATGGGGAACACATTGCACCAGGTGGGATTATTACTTCAATTCCCATAAACTTCTGGAAAAGTAGACAAAAGCTAATGTTTAAATCTGATGCTGAATTATCTTCAATTTGGCACAGAATTGAATTCTAATTTTGGACTTGTGAGTTTCCAGTAAAATCACTTTCCTGGCACCCATGGCCATGGGTGTCGATATCAAACCTGGAGGTATAAATAGTTGTGGATGAGAAATGTTCATCACTCTCCCCAGTCCAGATCCAGGGAGCAACGATGAAGACCTTCATCTTCCTTGCCCTGCTGGGAGCCACTGGTGAGCCTATAATAATAATAAATGAATCAGTGGGTGTCCATGATGTATTTGTTTGCACTTTGTACTCTGAAAGACAACAATGAATGTTGAATAGAATCTCTGTATTCAAGAAGCTTAAAATATTGAAATGACAGCATATATAGTAGTCCTCTCTTTTCTGCAGCAGCTACATCCACCCCCAGTAGATGTCTGAAGCCACAGATAGTACTGAACCCTATATATACTGTGTTTTTCCCCCCGCATATACATACCCATGATAAAGTTTAATTTACAAATTAGGCACAGTAAGGGATTACCAATAAAACTAATAATAACAGGACAATTATAACAATGTACTGTAATAAAAGTTATGTGACTGTGCTCTTCTGTCTCTCTCTCAAAATAACTTATTGTACTGTACTCACCTTTCTTGTGATGATGTGAGGTGATGAAATGCCTACGTGATGAGATGAAGTGGGGTAAATGATATAGGTATTGTAACGTAGTGTGAGGCTATAATGATCTTTGGAGGACACATCAGAAAATGGATCATCTGCTTCGTGACTCTGGTTAACCAAGCATAACAAAAACCACAGTAACAGTAAGAGGGGGATTACAGTCGTACAAATGTCTATACATAATTAAATCTCCCTTGTGGGGGAAAGATGATAGTGAGTAAGAGTAATTAGCCTAGAAAGTATAAGGAGGCAGAAATTGCCCTGAACTTCAAGGAAAAATCTATGGAGAAAAGAAAAAGGAAAGGAGAGTTAACATTAAGGAAATGTTGTTTTGACCTTTCTAAGCATTTGGAATTAATAACTGGAAGTGAAAATTGGGACTAGTGACTAGTCTTGGGCTCACTGAAGACTCTATGAGGGTCAGAGCCTGCATCTCTTCTACACTGATGGGCATCTTCACAAGGACCTTAACAGGTGAAGGTACTTCATTTCTCATGAATAAAAGCTATGGGCTGGGTTTTACAACATTTTTGCTAATGAAATCTCTCTGGTGTAAAATAATGTATCATTTAATCACCAAAAGAAAGAAAAATGTCTATTTCTGTTTTTTTATACTACCAAATTTATACAAATCTTACTATTAAACTTTCCCCAATTAGACAGGTATAAATTCAATACATTAGTCTATACATATGGAAATGGCTTTCCCAAAATTACTTTAAAATACTTGGGAAATAGGGTACATACAATATAATCATAGACTTTGGGAGCCATCCAAATCTTAATAAATCAGTGGGCAGACTTCAGAATGCTGAGTAAATTTTGAAATGTTGGGAAGAAAATTGAGATAAGGGGAAAGATTGGAAAGGAAAACTATATAATGTTCTATGAAATTATTTCATGAAAATTTTAGGCAAGAACCAAAAAGAGAAATTGGGGGAACAAGAATACAAAACTCCCAATTCCTTCCAGGCCTGAATATTCTTAGGGGGCTTCTAAAATCATCCTTTCTGTTACTTCATGGGGATATCTATCCTATACCAACTACCAAAAATAAACATAAGCATGGTTACTGTAAAACCTTATTAAGCTTATTTACGTGACTGTTGAGCAAAGTTTTGTATAAAAAGTATTCTTTATACCCTTAGATAGTAATGCTCAGGGCATTTATTACATAGAGTCTCTGATCGAGGTGTGTGTGTGTTTGTGTGTGTGTGTGTGTGTGTTGCTTATGTTAAAAAACAGTATATCAAATTTAAAGCATAAATTAAAAAATTAGACACATAATAGTATAAGTAGGGTATGTGTTAAAGGAATAGAATAATGAGATTTGGGGAAAAATATGTAAAAATTATGTATTCACCATTTCCTGATTATGTGTCAAGGGAAAACATTATCTTCTCTTTACTAGTTAATCTGCAAAAACTTTGAGGTAAGTAGAAACTCCAAGGTGGATCTGTTTACCTGATTGTTTCCAATTTTTCTTTGTCAGTTGCTTTCCCCATTGATGATGATGACAAGATCATTGGGGGCTACACCTGTCAGAAGAATTCTGTCCCCTACCAGGTATTCCTGAACTTGGGCTACGTCTTCTGTGGCGGCTCCCTCATCAATTCCCAGTGGGTGGTGTCCGCAGCTCACTGCTACAAGTCGTAAGTAACCAGTCCTCACATCCCTGTTTTCTCAAATCAACTCATGCTCCAACTCTACCAAACACAATCAGGGTAAACTGCACAGTTATACTTGAGGGCAGAGCATTCAGATTCTAAGAGCCTCATCATTGCTCCCAGGCACTGAATGATGCACTGAGGCACGTTTACATGGAAAAGTAAACTTAGAGTTCCTTGATGTCCTTCCAAATGATGGTACCAAAGACATAGAGGGGAGCTAGTGAGTGATGAAATATACTTAGAACTAGCTTAAGAGCATTATCAATAAATAGTCCTAATCATGATAGCTCAATCAGGAAAAAAATGGCATATGGAGGTAATAACCCACATGAAGCTTCCAGTAAACACTAAAAATAAGCACAATTCATTCTGCCCCCTTAAAATTCTTTCATGTCTCTGATTCCTGCCACATCTCCCTACAGTAATCGGTAATCTCAACCAGAGGAGGCGTAACAGGTGCTGAATAGTCACCACCAATTCCTGTTTCACCTCCCATCTTTTTATTGGCATCACTTAGTCATGGGAAATAACTTTCTAACACGATGGTGGGCTATAAGTCTATACTGGTAGGGACACCCACCTAAGAGTTACTCTCACCTGCACCATGACTGGTAGGGCTCCCTTTAGTGCACAATTACCTATGTGTGGAAATGCTTACCGGGGATGGTGTTCGTGCTGATGCTCATGAATGGGGTGAACAGGGAAAGGGGAAAAGCTCAAGTTGGCCCTCAAGGAACTTTGCATCCTTTAATCCAGCCGAATCCAGGTGCATCTGGGAGAACACAACATCGCAGTCTCTGAGGGTGCTGAGCAATTCATCAATTCAGCCAAGGTCATCCGCCACCCCAAATACAATGAAAAAACTTTTGATAATGACATCATGCTGATTAAACTGAGTTCGCCTGCCACCCTCAACTCTCGAGTGTCTGCTGTCTCTCTGCCAAAATCCTGTGCGGCTGCTGGTACCCAGTGCCTCATCTCTGGCTGGGGGAATCTCCAGAGCACTAGGGGTAAGTGTCACAGGGAACAAAAGCGCCAACTCTGGAAATCCTAGAAGGGATTTCCCTTCTAGGGAAAGACATGTCGAGGGTCAGTTAGTCCAAATTGTCACTCAAGGCAAAATTCCTAGAGGATAGTTTGTAGACATATGGAGTCTTAGGAAGATCCCTTTGCTGGAAAACACAACAAAAATGAGCTATGATAAAGATGGCAGATATTCAACTGAAGTGTGATTAGTGATTTGCAAAGAAGTAGAAACTGAGGAGGTAAACAGAACAGAAGGCTTGGGTACTGCCTAAAGTAGAGAATTGCTTGAGACATAGTCTAGATTTGAGATCTATTGTCAATGATGCTAATGTCAGAGAGAACACTTATTGACTAAAACTGTTGGAAAGACTTTCCAGATAACAGTTGTTCTTCCAAAATAGAAGTTACTGGCAATCTGAGAGAGTAGGGAAGGTGTTGGGGGGTGGGGGGGAGATTGGGAAAATTTTCTAGGAATCCTGTGGAAAATATTCTTCCATTTTTACTGTTGCACCCATCAGAAAAGTTTCCTGATGCCCTGCAGTGTCTTCGAGCACCCATCCTCTCTGACAGCACTTGCCGCAATGCCTACCCTGGCAAGATCAGCAGCAACATGATCTGTCTGGGCTACCTGCAGGGTGGAAAGGATGCCTGCCAGGTCAGTTTCTTTGTACTCATTTCAGCAGAACTTCATGCCCTTCCACTTTAGTTCCCTTTCCCAAAACACAGATTGAAAAACTGTCTCTGGGATGGATTATAAGGGACCATGGAGAGATTTGGGATCAGTGATAAATTTTCTTTTTGAGACATTAATGTCTAAGGCCAAGAGTAAAAAGATACACAGAAGATGATGTACAAACAGGATATCCAGGCACCCTGCTGAGGAGGTATGTTGTAGAAGGAAGCTTTCTGATAAAAGCAGGGCTAGCTGGGCAGCACTGCACTCACCAGTCCTCACCTCTTCTTGGCCCTGCATGCCTACAACTAAGAAAAGAGCAGGAGCTAGGAGGAGGGAGGAGAAAGGAGAGGCATGCTGTCAGAGATTGAGAATTGGATTTCCAGGGGAAGGAAGGGTGCTTCCTAGAGAATCAGCTACCTGAGAAAATGGACCCAGGGTAATGGAGAAACAGGATTTTTGCCTTTCTCCCATCTTGGCATAGTTGGGAGTTCTTACTGCCTCTTCCCTCTTGTGCAGGGTGATTCTGGTGGCCCTGTGGTCTGCAACAGAGAGCTCCAGGGCATTGTCTCCTGGGGTATCGGCTGTGCTCAAAAAGGCAAACCTGGTGTCTACACCAAAGTCTGCAACTATGTGAGCTGGATTCGGCAGACCATCGCTAACAACTAAGCATGTAAGCATTTGTACTGATCTAAGCACCAATCTGTTGGTCAACTTCATCTTCCAACCATACCTAAAAACAGTAGCTAAAATAAAAACATTTTGTTTCACATTGCATGTATCCAAGAACTGTCCTTACTTAGTATTATGAACTTTCTCTTCAACCCGGCTTCTCAGTAAGAGGATGTACATAGAATTGAACAATTACACAAAGATAGAAATGGAGAGGTTATGTCATGATTCATTCAGCCTGCTCGAAATGAATTTGCTGATCAACTATCTGCTAGGCTCTGTGTGGTCTACTGAGGATATAAGCATGGATAAGCTTAGAGGTCACTGATACCATCACATTTAAAAAAATTTTTTTATTATGTTAATCACCATACATTACATCATTAGTTTTAGATGTAGTGTTCCATGATTCATTGTTTGTGCATAACACCCAGTGCTCCATGCAGAACATGCCCTCTTTAATACCCATCACCAGGCTAACCTGTGAACCCTCTAGAACCCTCAGTTTGTTTTTCAGAGTCCATCGTCTCTCATGGTTCGTCTCCCCCTCCGATTTCCCCACCTTCATTCTTCCCCTCCTGCTATCTTTTTTTTTTTCTTAACATATATTGCATTATTTGTTTCAGAGGTACATATCTGAGCTTCAACAGTCTTGCACAATTCACAGTGCTTACCAGAGCACATACCCTCCCCAGTGTCTATCACCCAGTCACCCCATCCCTCCCACCCCAACCCCCCACTCCAGCAACCCTCAGTTTGTTTCCTGCAATTAAGAATTCCTCATATCAGTGAGGTCATATGATACATGTCTTTCTCTGTTTGACTTATTTCGCTCAGCATAATACTCTCCAGTTCCATCCACATCATTGCAAATGGCAAGATCTCATTCCTTTTCATGGCTGCATAATATTCCATTGTATATATATACCACTTATTTATCCATTCATCTGTCAATGGACATCTTGTCTCTTTCCACATATTGGCTATTGTGGATATTGCTGCTATAAACATCGGGGTGCACGTACCCCTTCGGATCCCTACATTTGTATCTTTGGGGTAAATACCCAGTAGTGCAATTGCTGAATCGTATGGTAGCTCTATTTTCAACTTTTTGAGGAACATCCATACTGTTTTCCAGAGTGGCTGCACCAGCTTGCATTCCCACCAACAGTGTAGGAGGGTTCCCCTTTCTCCACATCCCCACCAACATCTGTCATTTCCTGACTTGTTAATTTTAGCCATTCTGACTGGTGTGAAGTCGTATCTCATTGAGGTTTTGATTTGGATTTCCCTGATGCCGAGCGATATTGAGCACTTTTTCATGTGTCTGTTGGCCATTTGGATGTCTTCTTTGGAAAAATGTCTGTTCATGTCTTCTGCCCATTTCTTGATTGGATTCTTTATTCTTTGGGTGTTGAGTTTAAGAAGTTCTTTATAGATTTTGGATACTAGCCCTTTATCTGATATGTCATTTGCAAATATCTTCTCCCATTCTGTCGGTTGTCTTTTGGTTTTGTTGACTATTTCTTCTGCTGTGCAAAAGCTTTTTATCTTGATGAAGTCCCAATAGTTCATTTTTGCCCTTGCTTCCCTTGCCTTTGGCGATGTTTCTAGGAAGAAGTTGCTGCAGCTGAGGTCGAAGAGGTTGCTGCCTGGGTTCTCCTTTAGGATTTTGATGGATTCCTGTCTCACAATTAGGTCTTTCAACCATTTTGAGTCTATTTTTGTGTGTGGTGTAAGGAAATGGTCCAGTTTCATTCTTCTGCATGTGGCTGTCCAATTTTCCCAAAACCATTTGTTGAAGAGAACCATCACATTTTTGAACAGATGATGACACCAAGGTGCAGAATGTGAAAATCAACTGCCCAAAGTCTCTCGACAAGCTCATAGCCAGGTGGAGACCAAGCTCCAGCCGTCTTGATTCCCAATGCATTGCCGCTGCTGGGACACCACGGGCTCCTTCTGTGCTCTAATCTATCTGAAACTCTGTGAGGCTAGATGAGGGAAACCACCAGGTGGAAATATTTTTACAAATCACCGATGTCCTGCATTCTCCAAGGTTTTACCGACTTATATGTTCCCCTTCTCTGAGATCTTTCTTGTTTTCCCACTGGGGTTTTATTGCTATAGCAGCCATGATGTCTGCAAGCAATCTGTGCCCCTCTTCCACCAGCAGTCCCCCAAATCCCAGTCCAAATAATGTAGTATTTTGAACTCTAAGAAAAAGAAAGCGCAAATGCACTTTTGGACATTTGTAAAAATAGATCTATTACATCCAGTTCATAGAAGCTTTGTCTACAGAGTTCGTTTGGAGTACAGGTCCCAACACATGATTCCTATGCATATCCGGTGTAGATCCAGGAAGAAGATATCATGGGATCTGAGCATGGAAACACTGGAGCAGGTGGAGGAGGTCTGAAAGGGGGAAAGGTTCACAACCTCAGGAATAAGGTGAAGAAGGGATATTGTCTTAGTTTAGACGGCTATAACAAAAATGCCATAGCCCAGGTGGCTTAAACCACAAACTAATTTCTCATGGTTCAGGAGGCTGGGAAGTCCAATGTGCCATGGAAATAGTGGGAGCCCACTTCCCGGCTTGTAGACAGTGGCCTTCTCACTGTGTCCTCACATGGCAGAGAGAGGGCTCTAGTCTCTTCTTATAAGGACACTAATCCCATCACGGGGGCTCCACCTTTATGACCTTATCTAAACCTTGTGAAGGCCCTACCTCCTAATACCATCCCACTGTGGATTAGGGTTTGAGCACATACATTTGGTGGGGGGGGGGACACGAACATGCAGTCCATACCGGGTATCTTGGAAGAGGAAAGTATGGCAAGGTACACACCCCATTACCAAATTTCTATTCCTCTGTAACTCTGGATGGCACATGCATAGGGAGCAGTCCTGAGCCCTTAATATCGCCTTGTCAATGCCTCCAGGATGGAGCCCAAATTCCTTAGCCTTGCATTCAAGGCTCTTAACTATTTGGTCATAACTAAGCTGTCCTGTCTTATTTCCATAGTTCTCATTGAGTTGCTTTTATGTTTGCATAGAGCCTAAATTAATTTCATATATAACTCCTCTTTGTTAAAATCCGTAGCTTTAGATCTACCCTAACTAAACATCTCAGGCTTCTCTCCAGAAGCAAATGAGCTTAAAGATGCTCCTGTTTCCTCTGAAATGCCTTCTGTTCCACTCCATCACCACCACCAGTATACACCTACCCACCTCAGTCCAAGTAGAGTGCAGATTCAGAGATTGGACAGGCTAAGTGAGACAGATAAAAGATGAGAGATCAGGGCAGGCCCAAAGAGAAGTATGAAAAAAACAAACAAATCCTATTTCTTGATACCATTCAATAGACTCTTTTCAACCTCTTTTGTCACTTTCTCTCTTGTCTTTTTAAAATCTGACTCTTTGCAATTTGTAAATTTATATTAAAATATAAAATCTGTATACTCTTTGACCCAGCAACTTCACTTCTAGAACTCTATCCTATTAAAACATGGATATAAAAACAAAAACCAAGTATAAATGGGAATGTACCATTTAGAAGTCATTCGGTTGCAAGGAATAGAATATCCAACTCATTTGGTCTTTAAAAATGCACCAGTGGAAGCTTAGAAATGGGGAAGGCTTCGAGGATGTTTTGATTCAGCAATGCAAAAATGTCAAGGACCCAACTTATTCTGGGCTCTGCCCTGTGCATTTCTGTCATTTCCTGTCGTTACTGTCAGTTTATCCTAGGGATAAAGCCTTGTGATCAAAATGGCCCTCGGGGCCCGATTCTCCCTCTTCTGTATCCAGGGAGAGAAATAAACAAAGTTGCTCCCAGTAGATCTAGAAAGCTTCTTTCCCAGATGCCCCTGGCAGACATCACACTGTGTGTCTTTAGCTGAATTTGGTCACTTGCACAACCCTGAGACAACAATCAAATGGATTATGCTGATTAATTTACAATGAAGCGACACGGTGTAGCGTCAGAGCAAGGGGTGGACTTTTCATTCTGCAAGAAATCTGGCCTACTTGGTATATGTTTGGTTAACTGAGTAGTTATAAGGGTGGTCACCAAGAGAAGGAGGAGTGGATGTTAAGGAGGCAGCCACAGTCTCTACTAGAGTCATCTAGAGTGCTTATCGGTATATTATCTATGAAATCCTGAAAATCCAGAAACAACTCAAATATCCATTTAATAGATGATTGATTAAATAAACCTGGCGTGTCCCTCAGTGGAAACCATGGAACTCTTCTATTCATATATTCAACCACTTACTCAATGAATACTTACTGAAGACCTACAATGTGCCAACCCTGTTTTATGCACTAAAGATGCAGCAGAACAAAACAGTCAAAACCCTACCCTCACGGTATATATATTTTCACTTGGTAAATAGAAAACAAATAAATAGAGACTGTGGATGGTAATGCTGATCCATGCAAATGCTGCAAAAAAGCAAACTGGATAAAGGTGTGAGTGACTGGAAAGCATAGACCTACTTTTTTTTTTTTTTAATTTTTTAACTCTTATGTTAATCACCATACATTACATCATTAGTTTTAGATGTAGTGTTCCATGATTCATTGTTTGTGCATAACACCCAGTGCTCCATGCAGAACATGCCCTCTTTAATGCCCATCACCAGGCTACCCCCTCCTCCCACCCCCCTCCCCTCTAGAACCCTCAGTTTGTTTTTCAGAGTCCATCGTCTCTCATGGTTCGTCTCCCCCTCTGATTTCCCCCCTTCATTCTTCCCCTCCTGCTATCTTCTTCTTCTTTTTTTTTTTCTTAACATATATTGCATTATTTGTTTCAGAGGTACAGATCTGAGCTTCAACAGTCTTGCCCAATTCACAGCGCTTACCAGAGCACATACCCTCCCCAGTGTCTATCACCCAGTCACCCCATCCCTCCCACCCCACCCCCCACTCCAGCAACCCTCAGTTTGTTTCCTGAGATTAAGAATTCCTCATATCAGTGAGGAAGCATAGACCTACTTCTAAGTACAGTGGACCTTTGAATAATGTGAGGGTTGGGGCACCAACACCCCTCATAGTAAAAAATTCTTGTATAACTTATGACTCCCCCAAAACTTAACTACTAGTAGCCTACTGTTGGCCAGAAGCCATACTGATAACATACAGTTGATTAACATATATTTCATATGTTCTATGTACTACATACTATATTCTTACAATAAAGTAAAGTAGAGAAAAAGTGTTATTAAGAAAATCATAAGGAAGAGAAAATGCATTTTCAGTTCTGTACTGTAAGAAGTCCACAAATAAGTGAACCCATGCAGTTCAAACTCATGTTGTTCAAGGGTCAACTGTGTAATCATAGAAACACATAAAAGACCTATGAAAACAGGGGATCCCAGGTGGCTCAGTGGTTAAGTGGCCAACTTGATTTTGGCTCAGGTCACGATCTCAGGGTCCTGTGACAGAGCCCTGCCTTGGGCTTAGCGGGGAGTCTAATTGAGGATTCTCTCTCCCCCACTCCCTATGCCCCTCCCCACTCTCATGCTCTCTCTCTCACTCTAAAATAAATAATCTTTTTTCTTTTAAAAAAGACCTATGAAAACATACTACACGTTAAAATAAAAAGCCACCTCGTAGAGTCCAAAGAGCTATCTCTCACCAAAATATATTTAGTACAAATAAATACCTAATTCATAATTCAGTAAGTTCCAGGAAGACATGGTATCTTGGCACAAAAATAAGGAAATATGTAAAGAGGTAGCAATCTGAGATTAGGAAAAACTGCTTTGAGCCAAAAGTCATTTTTTCTTACTATGTCTAATCACAGTAACAGATGAATTTACTTTACTTACCACTTGCTCCTGAAAATTTTAAGATGACTCTCAACTGTCAACCTCATGGTTATGACCTTTCATAGCTATGTAAAGTAAAGCAATACCTGCCAACAGAAGCTTAGCTCCTTGTGTAAATATTTTTTCTCATATAGGATAGATAGCCTTGTTAGAAGTTTATTTCATATTGTTATACACCATAATCCACTTGTTAGTTTTTCCATTAACAAGCAAAGAATTTCAGCATATGCTCAAGATGAATTTATCTGAGAAAATTTGCTTTAATAAGATAAATAGAAGCCTCTTTTACCCTAGAAATCTTATTTAATTCAAAATATACTCATCATTCATCTTTTATGGCAAGTGATTTTGGAATTGAAATACAATTTTCAAAGTTGTTTAAAAAATTAAGGTATTTACTTACTGTCTTAGTATTATTTTAGTTTTACTTTTAAAAGTCAATTAAGAAGTTCTGTCTCATTGAGTGGATGCAAATACAAAAGTTTTTATTTAGCCTTAGAGTACTCATTTATTCTGAATAACTCAGTCTAATCATCATCTATTTGTACCCCATCTCAGCTATGGTATCTGCCTAAGCATCATCTTACCATAGGATCCAACAATCGAGATGGATACTTATCTCCACACACAAAGTTGCATATGGATGTTTATAGCAACTTTATTTGTAATTGTCAAAACTAAAAGCCTGTACATGGATGCTTATAGCAGCTTTATTCTTAATTGCCCAAACTTGGAAGCTGTTTAGGTGTCCTTCAATAGGTGATACATCCAGACAACATAATATTATCCGGCACTAAAAAGAAATGAGCTATCAAGTCATGAAAAGACAAGGAAGAAACCTAAATGCATATTACTAAGTGAAGGAGCCCAATTTGAAATGGCTACATACTATATAATTCCAACTATGTGACATTCTGGAAAAGGCCAAACTATGGACAGAGTAATAAATTAGTGATTGACAGGGGTTAAGGAGGAGGGAGGCAGAACACAAAGGATTTTTCAGTCAGTGAAAGTACTCTATATGATACCATAATGATTGATACCTGTTATTAAACATTTTTCAAAAAAAATACAAACAAAACGAAACTTGGAAGCTGTTACAGCCACTCTGGAAAACAGTATGGAGTTTCCTCAAGAAGTTAAAAATAGAGCTACCTTACTACCCAATAATTACACTACTGTGTATTTATCCTATAGATACAGATGTAATGAAGAGAAGGGAAAACTGCACCCATTGTTCATAGCAGCAATGTCCACAATAGCCAAACTGTGGAAGGAGCTGAGATGTACTTCAACAGATGAATGGATAAAGAAGATATGGTTCATATATACAGTGGAATATTACTCAGCCATCAGAAAGGATGAATACCTACCATTTACATCAACATGGATGGAACTGGAGGGTATAATGCTAAGTGAAATAAATCAATCAGAGAAAGATAATTATCATATGATTTCACTCCTATGTAGAATATAAAGAATAACACAGCGGATCATAGGGGAAGGAAGAGAAAACTGTATGGGAAGAAATCAGACAGGGAGACAAATGATGAGAGACTCTTGACTCTGGGAAACAAACTGAGGGTTAAAGAAAGGGAGGTGGGGTGGGCGGATGGGGTAACTGGGGGATGGGCATTAAGGAGGGCACATGATATGATGAGCACTGGGTGTTATACGCAACTAATGAATCATTGAACACTACATAAAAAACTAATGATGTACTATATGTTGGCTAACTGAATTTAAATAAAATATAAAAAAATTAAAATTAAAAAAAACTTGGAAGCAACAAAGATGTTCTTTCATAAGTGTATTGATAAATAAACTGTGGGACATCCAGACAATGGAATATGATTCAGTGCCAAAAAACACTGGTTATCAAGTAACAAAAGACATGGAGGAAACTTAAATGCATAACACAAAGGGACAGAAGCAAACTGAAAAGGCTACATATCATATGATTCTAAAGATAGGACATTTTAGAAAAGGCAAAACCATGGCATCAGTAAAAATAACAGCGGTTTCCAAGGGTCGGAAGTCAGGGAAGGGATGAATAGGCAGAACCCGGAGGACTTTTAGGGCAGTGAAAATACTCTATATGATACTCTAATGATACATGTCATTCATTATACATTTGTCCAAACCTATGGACTATACAACGGCAAGAAGAGTGAACGCTGTGGTAAACTATGGACTTTGAGGGGTAATAGTGTGTCAGTGTAGGCTCATCCATTGTAACAAATGGACCATTCTGGTGGGGAAGTTGCTGATGGGGGAGGCTATGCACTGGTGAGGGCACAGGGTATATGGGAAATCTCTGTACTTTCCTCTCAATTTTGTTGTGAACCTAAAACTGCTTGCACTTAAAAAAAAGTCAAAAAATTATTGACTTTCTTTGTTGAGGGAAAATTATAGAGAATGGGCAGAGCAAAAAGTATTGCAATGCTGGATGTGCTAATAGTGGACAACGCTAAATGGAGTTATAATTAGTGAGTTTTTATTGTTGTTTCATATTTCTATTGTTTCTTTCCCCATATTGTTCTCAATAAACATGTAATAGATTTTACAGAGCAGAAATATTGTTTGTTTTTAGTGAAATCCCCAGGCTGTTTACTTCACAAAACTTAGAAGCAGCCTTACCACCTTAAAAAGACTCTTCACCCACATTCATGCCCGAGAAGGAAGCCAGATGAGAATGAGTGCAGATAGGGCAGGCTGGGATTACTGACCAGCTCCACCCTCATCCTCCCACATCTGTTCAGAGTCTCACATTTGTCACTGGGTATCACAAGCGAAACATATTTACAAAGAAAGGGGATACTAATTCATTTTAGTGGAGAGAGCTGTATTAGACTGGGGACACCCGGTGCTCCAGATGCCCATGGTGTTCAATAATCGCCAATCCCTGACTTTAGGAGCAGTGTGCCCCAGGACAGTGCTGAGCCACAATACACAATTCTGTGAACCAGAGACATATTGAAGGTTTATTCCTTCTTAGTATTCAGGATTCATTCCTCATTGCTGCGGAGGTGAAAAATATCATCATCATCATCATCATCATCATCATCATCACCCTCATCATCACAACCAGTACTTATTAAGCTTTTTCAATGTGTCACACCATTCTT
>NW_023270534.1:0-13177 GCF_011800145.1 Mirounga leonina
TATATATATACCACATCTTCTTTATCCATTCATCTGTCGATGGACATCTTGGCTCTTTCCACAGTTTGGCTATTGTGGACATTGCTGCTATAAACATCAGGGTGCACATACCTCTTTGGATCCCTACATTTGTATCTTTAGGGTAAATACCCAGTAGTGCAATTGCTGGATCGTATGGTAGCTCTATTTTCAACTTTTTGAGGAACCTCCATACTGTTTTCCAGAGTGGCTGCACCAGCTTGCATTCCCAACAATAGTGAAGGAGGGTTCCCCTGTCTCCGCAACCCCGCCAACATCTGTCATTTCCTGACTTGTTAATTTTAGGCATTCTGACTGGTGTGAGGTGGTATCTCATTGAGGTTTTGATTTGGATTTCCCTGATGCCGAGCAATGTTGAGCACTTTTTCATGTGTCTGTTGGCCATTTGGATGTCTTCTTTGGAAAAATGTCTGTTCATGACTTCTGCCCATTTCTTGATTGGATTCTTTGTTCTTTGGGTGTTGAGTTTGATGAGTTCTTTATAGATTTTGGATACTAGCCCTTTATCTGATATGTCATTTGCAAATATCTTCTCCCATTCTGTCGGTTGTCTTTTGGTTTTGTTGACTGTTTCCTTTGCTTTGCAAAAGCTTTTTATCTTGATGAAGTCCCAATAGTTCATTTTTGCCCTTGCTTCCCTTGCCTTTGGCGATGTTTCTAGGAAGAAGTTGCTTCGGCTGAGGTCAAAGAGGTTGCTGCCTGTGTTCTCCTTTAGGATTTGGATGGACTCCTGTCTCACATTGAGGTCTTTCAACCATTTGGAGTCTATTTTTGTGTGTGGTGTAAGGAAATGGTCCAGTTTCATTCTTCTGCTTGTGGCTGTCCAATTTTCCCAACACCATTTGTTGAAGAGACTGTCTTTTTTCCATTGGACATTCTTTCCTACTTTGTCAAAGATTAATTGACCATAGAGTTGAGGGTCCATTTCTGGGCTCTCTATTCTGTTCCATTGATCTATGTGTCTGTTTTTGTGCCAGTACCAGACTGTCTTGATGATGACAGCTTGGTAATAGAGCTGGAAGTCTGGAATTGTGATGCCGCCGGCTTTGCTTTTCTTTTTCAACATTCCTCTGGCTATGCGGGATCTTTTCTGGTTCCATACAAATTTTAGGATGATTTGTTCCATTTCTTTGAAAAAAGTGGATGGTATTTTGATGGGGATTGCATTGAATGTGTAGATTGCTCTAGGTAGCATTGACACCTTCACAATATTTGTTCTTCCAATCCATGAGCATGGAACGTTTTTCCATTTCTTTGTGTCTTCCTCAATTTCTTTCATGAGTATTTTATAGTTTTCTGAGTACAGATCCTTTGCCTCTTTGGTTAGATTTATTCCTAGGTATCGTATGGTTTTGGGTGCTATTGTAAATGGGATCGACTCCTTAATTTCTCTTTCTTCTGTCTTGTTGTTGGTGTATAGGAATGCCACTGACTTCTGTGCATTGATTTTATATCCTGCCACTTGACTGAATTCCTGTATGAGTTCTAGCAGTTTTGGGGTGGAGTCCTTGGGGTTTTCCACATAAAGTATCATATCATCTGCAAAGAGTGAGAGTTTGACTTCTTCTTTGCCGATATGGATGCCTTTTATTTCTTTTTGTTGTCTGATTGCTGTGGCTAGGACTTCTAATACTATGTTGAATAGCAGTGGTGATAGTGGACATCCGTGCCGCGTTCCTGACCTTAGGGGGAAAGCTCTCCGTTTTTCCCCATTGAGAATGATATTCGCTGTAGGTTTTTCATAGATGGCTTTTATGATATTGAGGTATGTACCCTCTATGCCTATACTCTGAAGAGTTTTGATCAAGAAAGGATGCTGTACTTTGTCAAATGCTTTTTCTGCATCTATTGAGAGGATCCTATGGTTCTTGTTCTTTCTTTTCTTAATGTATTGTATCACGTTGATTGATTTGCAGATGTTGAACCAACCTTGCAGCCCAGGGATAAATCCCATTTGGTCATGGTGAATAATCCTTTTAATGTACTGTTGGATCCTATTGGCTAGTATTTTGGTGAGAATTTTTGCATCCATGTTCATCAAGGATATTGGTCTGTAATTCTCCTTTTAGATGGGGTCCTTGTCTGGTTTTGGGATCAAGGTAATGGTGGCCTCATAAAACGAGGTTGGAAGTTTTCCTTCCATTCTATTTTTTGGAAGTTTCAGAAGATTAGGTATTAATTCTTCTTGAAATGTTTGGTAGAATTCCCCTGGGAAGCCATCTGGCCCTGGGCTTTGTTTTTTGGGAGATTTTTGATGACTGCTTCAATTTCCTTAGTGGTTATAGGTCTGTTCAGGTTTTCAATTTCTTCCTGGTTCAGTTTTGGTAGTTGATACATCTCTAGGAATGCATCCATTTCTTCCAGATTATCTAATTTGCTGGCATAGAGTTGCTCATAATATGTTCTTATAATTGTTTGTATTTCTTTGGTGTTGGTTGTGATCTCTCCTCTTTCATTCATGATTTTGTGGATTTGGGTCATTTCTCTTTTCTTTTTGATAAGTCTGGCCAGGGGTTTATCAAACTTGTTAATTCTTTCAAAGAACCAGCTCCTAGTTTCGTTGATCTGTTCTACTGTTCTTTTAGTTTCTGTTTCATTGATTTCTGCCCTGATCTTTATTATTTCTCTTCTCCTGCTGGGTTTAGGCTTTATTTGCTGTTTTTTCTCTAGCTCCTTTAGGTGTAGGATTAGGTTGTGTATTTGAGACCTTTCTTGTTTCTTGAGAAAGGCTTGTATTGCTATATACTTTCCTCTCAGGACTGTCTTTGCTGCATCCTAAAGATTTTAACAGTTGTGTTTTCATTTTCATTAGTTTCCATGAATTTTTTTAATTCTTCTTTAATTTCCTGGTTGACCCATTCATTCTTTAGTAGGATGCTCTTTAGCCTCCAAGTATTTGAGTTCTTTCCAACTTTCCTCTTGTGATTGAGTTCTAGTTTCAAAACATTGTGGTCTGAAAATAGGCAGGGAATGATCCCAATCTTTTGGTACCAGTTGAGACCTGATTTATGACCTAGGATGTGATCAATTTTGGAGAATGTTCCATGGGCACTAGAGAAGAATGTGTATTCCGTTGCTTTGGGATGGAATGTTCTGAATATGTCTGTGAAGTCCATTTGTTCCAGTGTGTCATTTAAAGTCTTTATTTCCTTGTTGATCTTTTGCTTAGATGATCTGTCCATTTCAGTGTGGGGGGTGTTAAAGTCCCCTATTATTATTGTATTGTTGTCAATGTGTTTCTTTGCTTTTGTTATTAATTGCCTTATATAATTGGCTGCTCCCATGTTAGGCGCATAGATATTTAGAAGTGTTAGATCTTCTTGTTGGATAGACCCTTTCAGTAGGATATAGTGTCCTTCCTCATCTCTTACCACAGTCTTTGGTTTAAAATCTAATTTGCCTGATATAAGGATTGCCACCCCAGCTTTCTTTTGGTGTCCATTAGCATGGTAAATCGTTTTCCACCCCCTCACTTTCAATCTGGGGGTGTCTTTGGTTCTAAAATAAGTCTCTTGCAGACAGCGTATCAACGGGTCTTGTTTTTTAATCCAGTCTGATAGCCTGTGTCTTTTGATTGGGGCATTTAGCCCATTTACATTCAGGGTAACTATTGAAAGATAGGAATTTAGTGCCATTGTATTGCCTGTAAGGTGACTGTTACCGTATATTGTCTGTGTTCCTTTCTGGTCTATGTTGCTTTTAGGCTCTCTCTTTGCTTAGAGGACCCCTTTCAAGCTTTCCTGTAGGGCTGGTTTTTGTTTGCAAATTCCTTTAGTTTTTGTTTGTCCTGGAAGCTTTTTATCTCTCCTTCTATTTTCAATGACAGCCTAGCTGGATATAGTATTCTTGGCTGCATATTTTTCTTGTTTAGTGTTCTGAATATATCCTGCCAGTCCTTTCTGGCCTGCCAGGTCTCTGTGGATAGGTCTGTTGCCAGTCTAATATTTCTACCATTGTAGGTTACAGATCTCTTCTCCTGAGCTGCTTTCTGGATTTTCTCTTTGTCTCTGAGACTCGTAAGTTTTACTATTAGATGTTGGGGTGTGGACCTATTTTTATTCATTTTGAGAGGGATTCTCTGTGCTTCCTGGATTTTGATGCCTGTTTCCTTCCCCAAATTAGGGAAGTCCTCTGCTATAATTTGCTCCAATATACCTTGTGCCCCTCTCTCTCTTTCTTCTTCTTCTGGGATCCCAATTACTCTAATGTTGTTTTGTCTTATGGTATCGCTTATCTCTCGAATTCTGCCCTCGTGATCCAGTAGTTGTTTATCTCTCTTTTTCTCAGGTTTTTTATTTTCCATCATTTGGTCTATATCACTGATTCTCGCTTCTGCTTCATTTATCCTAGCAGTTAGTGCCCCCATCTTTGATTGCACCTCATTAATAGCCTTTTTGATTTCTACTTGGTTAGATTTTAGTTCTTTTATTTCTCCAGAAAGGATTTCTCTAATAACTTCCATGCTTTTTTCAAGCCCAGGTAGTGTCTTTAAAGTGATGATTCTGAACTCTAGATCCAACATTGTACTAATGTCTGTATTGAGGTCCCTGGCAGTCGGTACTACCTCTTGTTCTTTTTGTTGAGGTGATTTTTTTCGTCTTGTCATTTTGTCCAGAGGAGAATAGATTAATGAGAGAACAAAATGCTAACAGGGTAACAACGTCCCCAGAAAGTATACTCTAAACAAATCAGAAAAGACCTGAAGCAGTAGGAAAAGAAAGGGAAAGAGAGAAAAAAGAAAAGGAAAAAAAAAAAGATAAAAACAAACAAAAACAACAAAAAAATAAACAGAATATGATCAAACATGATCAGGCTGGTATATAGATCAGTGCCACACACTAGATTTGGGGTGTATTTTGGTCTGTTAGAAGAAAGTGACTCCAAAAATTTTAAAGAAAGAAAAACTTATATATGTACAAAAATAAGGGTTGATATGATGAAGGGATGGACTATGACTGTAAAGATGGAAATTATAAAAAATTTTATAAAAGGAATTGATAAGAAGTTGTTTGAAAAAAGAAAGAACAGGATTTAAAAGAAAAAAAAGGGAGAGAATGTGATCAGGCAGGGGAGTAGAAAAAAACCATACACTAGAGATTTAGGGTATATTTTGATTTGTTAGAAGGAACTATCTCAAAATTTTAAAGAGAGAACAACTTATATATATGTGCCAAAAATACGGGTAACTACTATGAAGGGGTAGAATATGACTCTAAAAATGAAAAATAAAAATGTTTTTTAAAAATGGGATTGATAAGATGTTGGTTGAAAAAGGGAAAAAGAAAATTCAAAAAAAAAAAAAAAGACAGTTAAAAAAAAATTAACTTTGAAAGACTAAAGAATCATGGTAAAAAAGCCGTGAATTCTATGTGCAGTATTCCCCTAGCGCTGGAGTTCTGCCGTTCTCAGTGATCGGTAAACTTGGTCTTGGCCGGCTGTTCTCGCTGATCTTCGGGGGAGGGGCCTGTTGCCGTGGTTTCCAAATGTCTCTGCCGGAGGCGGAAGTGCCCCGCCCTTGCCCCCTCCCGGCTAAGTCATCTGCTCGCGTTTGCTCTCCGGGGCTTTTGTTCCCTGCGAGCTTTCCGTCCAGCTTTGGAGGCGGAGAGTGAAAATGGCGGCCTCCCAATCTCCGCCCCGGAGGAGCCGAGAGCTCGGGGCCCCGCTCCTCAGTGCGCCCCCAGAGAAAAGCCGTCAGTCACTCCCGTCTCCCTGGTCTCCGGCCGCACCCCGTGCTCGCCCGGCCTGTGACCGCGCGTTCCTCTCTCTGGCCCCTGACCCCGGGTGGAGTCTCCAAACCCAGCAGATCCCTGCGGTGCCCTCCCGCGTGGCTCCTCCCAGGGGAGGAAGGTGAGTCTCCCCGGATCTGCCGCTTGTTGGGTCCCCGCTGGAGGAGCAGGGGCTGCCGGTGCCGCGGATCACGGTTTATGGCCCCCCGAGCTGAGGGCCCGCGCCTGGGCTCCGCCTCTGCAGCCGGCTTCCCTGCTCCATTTCCTGGGAGCTCTGCCACACTCAGGCACCCCCGGTCCTTCTGTGACCCCGAGGGTCCCGAGACCACACTGTCCCGGAGGGTTCCACCCCCCGCTTAGCCACCCGAGTGACGTCCCTCGGCGGAGCAGACTTTTAAAAGTTCCGATTTTGTGCTCCCCGGTCTATCACTTGCCAGAAGCAGCCGATGGAGGCCCCTCCCCCGCTGTCTATCCTCCCGAATATCGCCTCGGATTCACTTCTCCGCACATCCTACCTTCCAGAAAGTGGTCGCTTTTCTGTTCAGAGAGTTGTTGCTATTCTTTTCTTCGATCTCCTGTTGAGTTCGTAGGTGTTCAGATTGGTTTGATCCCTATCCAGCTGAATTCCTGAGACCAGACGAAATCCAGGTCTCCTACTCCCCCACCATCTTGCTCCACCCCCTTCCTTCTGGGAAATGGTAGACATTTTGAAGACTATCTTACCTCTATTGTGATTTTTGGACTGCAAGTAAATAATTAACTTGTCTAATGTTTAGGCTGTCACCCCATCTACTGACAAAGTCTCAGTAAAGGTAACACCCTTAGTTTCCTCGGGCCTCTGTTTCCTCTGCTATAAAGATAAATCAGCCTGCACTATTTCCAGGATTCTCTTACCTTGAAAGCCCTACGAAACTTCCATCACCAAATTCTGCATGATTGTTGAGTGACTACTTGAGGGTCAGCTCTCCTCATCTTTGGTAACTAAGGACTGCGGTTTTGAGGACAGCATAGGGATTCTTCAAGGATAAAGACAGGTGTCTCACATTTTTTAAAAAAGGAAGTTGCCAGATGAATGGATTTTATTATTTTATGACCAATTTTTTGGGATAACTCATGGAACACAATGGTCAGAAGATGTCTGGGCCTGGGCAGCATAACATGCATTGCATGGTGGAACTTCACGTGAGGTTTCTTTACTCTTATTGCTTATTTGTGTTCTCTAGTTGATAACAATAAACACATAACTTGAAAAGTAAAATAGGAAATCAATCTAAGATGTCTTTGGAATACACACCACATTTTATATATATGTATGTATATATGTGTGTGTATGTTTTTGTCTCTCCAAATTGCTTCCCTTATGAAACCAGGTGGGGGCTCTTCTGTACTTCCCTCAGGCCCCCTCCTGCTTGCTGGCTCTGCAGGCCCTTCATCCCAGCTGCCCTCCAGTGTCCACTGCCCCCTCCCATCCCTGGCTGGCATCCTTTCTCTGCCGGACAGTGCTCCGAGCAGGGCTGGTAGAGGGGTCAGGCCCCAGGAGGACCAGCTATGCGTCCCCATGGAGTACAAACAGATCTTGTGGCACAGAGAGTGCTTGCAAGTGGTCATGGTGGCTTCTTGCCCTTGCCTACTCAGCCTCAGCTCCAGGCCAGACGCCAGCTGACCCTTGATCCTGTCTAGATGCAGAGGCCTGCACGCTTGTCCCAACAGGTGTATGTCTCTCTCTGTCTGCACATAGCCTCTGCCCAAAACTTCCCATCTCGGACTCCTTTGGCATTCTCAGACTCGTTCGAGCTGCTCTGGTATTCCTCCATGCCTGAGGGCTGAAAGGAAGCCTAGAGACCTCAGTGAGCAGGTTCGGATGAAACTCTGGGGTTTACTATGGCTGTTTTTTTGATGGCGTGCATGTGTTCACATGGCTTTGGTCAACAGTGTCAACTTCTCTCTGAGATCCATGTTTCAGAACCAGTGTAGAAGTTATCCGCTTTGAAAAGCAGCCTTATTACCTTCTAACCACATTGGGTTTTCATCTCAAAAGTATTGACAACTATAGCATTTACTTTATTTATTGATTTACTAGCTTTCTGAGTGATTTTGGCTCTTCCTACAAATTCATCTTCTAAGAATCAAGATATTATGCACTGCAGAAATTATGTAAGATATGCCAGAAAACCTGAAAATATCCCAAATATATCTCAAACAATTTAAGCCTTGTCTTAGGCAGTATAAAAATCTGGGATAATTGTGGTTCTGATGAAAGAGAGCAGAGCTTCTTGAACGTGTTAAGTTTGGGTATTTGTTAAGTCACTCATATTATTTCACAAATATATTTTCTGACTTTTGAATTAAATGAAATAATGCATGGAAAATATTTTGTGAAGTTCTGGGCAGTTCCCTCTCTCTCCTGCTGTATTGGACCCAGTGAAAGGGACACTGCAAACTCTGTGGCATTTTTCAAACTTAGCTTGAAATCTTTGGTAGAGATGAATTAATTCTGGTTTGAGTTCGTGTCCCAATTTGAGCTCTATAGGCCCATAATTCTGGTTTGAGTTCATGTCTCAATTTGAGCTCTATAGGCCCCTGCTAACCAAATACTCTTAGATGCCTTTAAGATACTATGACTTTAGTGAAGAGAGGACCAGGTTCATTCATGTAGCCCCGTGCCCCATCTACAGTGAACGAAACTTAGTTTCCCTTGTGAATATCTCTCTCCCGCTCCCCCTCTTCCTTCCTTCCTCCCTCTTTCTATCTCTTCCTCTCCTTCCCTCCCTCTCTCCCCCCTCTCTCTCCCTCTCTCTGTCCCTCCCTCTGCCTCATCACTGATTGTGAACCAGTCACCACCTCTGTAGACTTCAGCTTCTTAAACTGTAACATTGATAATCTCTAATGTGGCCTTTTTGCTTCTAATTTCCTTTAATTCTACTATCTGTTTATGCTTTTATTTCTAGTTGGAAAGTAATTGCATTTGGGAAATGAGATTCCAATCATGTAAGTTAACGTCTGTTGCTTAAAATAGACCGCTGTCTCATGTAAATCCTCCACTCGTCGTGGCTCCATAAAACACAGTGGCATTCAGCCCCAGTCTTTGAAATTCTTTCCTGGGGGGACTGAAGGCAGGTTCAAGGGAAAACAGCTCTGCTCATGAATGCATACGTTCAGAAATAGTGCTGAAGAAGCCCATCTGAGCCACCCTCCTGTAAAACTCGTCATCAATCACGACAATGTTGTAAAGAGAGGGCCTGGAAATTTACATTGGTAAAAGAGATAGAAGAAGACAGAATATACTCTGCTGTCCACACTGGACGTGCGGGAGGCTTGTGAGGGGATGGCAGGGACAGTTCAACAGAAACTCAGGGCCTGAAGTGTGGGGCTTGCAAGGCAGCCTGGGACAGCCACGCGGCCGTGACTGGACAGCAGGTCACTCAGGGAACCGGAAATGCAAGGGAGGTCAGAATAAGCGAGGAGGGGGAGGACTGAGTTTCGGAAATCCCTGAACTGCTGAATATCCCACAGCCATCTGTTACATACAACTAAAGGCATCCAAATAGAACACAAGGCATGGGTTTGCATAACAACCGCTATACACCCACATGGAAGCTGACAGAAGAGAAGGGGGAACTGAGGAGGTTCTGTGGGACCAGAACTGTCCTGAGGGACGGCCTGTCCCAGGACCAGTCATCATTAATCAGTAAATATGTACTAATATTTGTATCCGTGTGTGAATATGGAGTTCTTGGTTATAACATTATCTCGTAGGCCTTCATTCACGCATTGCTTGGTTACCTTCAACTGGGCGATTTCCAGCAGACATCTCCTAACCCGAAGATGGGAGAGGAAATGGGTGGATTCTATCTGGGAATCCTATTGGTGGTCATCGGTGATGCACTGTGATGGCAGAACACACACCAGCTTAAAAAAAATATGTCAAGATTTTGTAATTATGGCGATGGATATTAACCAGACTTATTGTGGTGATTATCTCATAATATATACAAATAACAAATCATTATGTTGTATACCTGAAATTAGCATATTGCTAGCGTCAACTATATCTCAAAAAATTTAGAATTATGCACAAAATATGTAAAATATCTTATTAATGTATTTTATGTTGATTATATTTTGAAATAATATTCTAGATATTGGGTTAAATAAAATCTATTACTAAAGTTAATTTCACCTGTTTCTGTTTTCTTTTTGTGTGAAACTACTGTAAGTTTTTAATTGTACATCAGGCTCACACTGTATTTCTGTTGGAATGCCCTGGTCTGGTCCACTGTTCCTCAAACTTTCCTGAACATACAGATCTGCCGGGCATTATGTGAAAGAGCACATTCTGACCTGGGAGGCCAAGCTGAGGCTCCCTGGAGGGGCGGTGTGGCTGGTCCCCATGCTGTTTGGATGGCCTCTGTGTATATTTCAGGAGTAGAATGAGGTGGAAGACAGAGGCATTTTGCTCTGTAATTGGGAAACAGAATTCCTGCTGGGTCAAGTATTAACAGATAAAGTAGAAATTGCCCATTATTACAAATTAAGAAGACCACACATCAAAGATATGTTGTTCAGATGTTTTTCCTTGTAAAGTCTCTTCCAGCCTCATATCATAAAAGGGCTGGGAACTGAAAGAGCCAAGAAAAGCTTGTTTTTTATTAGCTTACTTACTGGGTTCATTTCTGATATGGCTTAGATTCTGGACCACTCCATTCCCTGTCCTAAGCCTGAGAGACATGGAATATTCCTGGGAGAGGAATAATTTTTAGAGCTAGAGTGTCATAGGATTTTGGGTGGAGAAGGGCCACCCCATGTGGAAGCTAAGGGCTGTCTTCGTAAGTGAAAGTGGTAATGCCCAGGGAGAAGATAAGCCAGGATTTGGGGCAATGGTGGTGAAGCAATGGCAGGTAGTAAGCCCGGGACAGCCTCTGAATCTGAGCGTGGCTCCTGCCTCCAGGACTGCTGTGGTGTGTTTGTGTGTGTGCATGTGTGTCTGTGTGTTTTGTGTTTGTGAGCTGTGTCAATCAGAGTTCTCTGGCTCTAGAAAAGGAAACCAAATTGGCTCATTTAAGCAGAAAAGGGGATTTATTGACAAGATATTGGGAGTTCTCTGAATGCCCAGGAGCAGAGAACAAGGAGAGAAGTCTCAGCAGTCCTGCCGATGCCCACATGGCACAGCTTAGTGGTTCATCCAGAGCATCCCCACTGCATTCTCCATGCTCCACACCTGCCTCCTTACCCGGGACGCTGGGCCCACTGCCATCATCATTCCACCCATGGGGCAAGACTCACAGGGAGAGAAATTCCTCAAGGAAAGATTGAAATGGAACAAACACCCACTATTTCTATCTTTTGCTGCCCAATGTCAGCACGCCTCCCTGTAAAGTATGTATGCACTCTGATGGGATTATCACACGATCAAGAATGTTCTGCCCTCCTAAGGAAGGAATGGCCCTGACTTTTTTTTTTTTTTTTAAGATTTTTATTTATTTATTTGAGAGAGAATGAGAGAGAGCACATGAGAGTGGGGAGGGTCAGGGGGAGAAGCAGACTCCCTGCCGAGCAGGGAGCCCGATGCGGGACTCGATCCCGGGTCTCCAGGATCATGACCTGAGCCGAAGGCAGTCGCTTAACCGACTGAGCCACCCAGGCGCCCCATGGCCCTGACTTTTAAGTCAGTTCCTGGCCCAAGATCTCTAAGTGGTGTCCACTCCCACTATTTTCTGCCCTAATTCCACATCAATATTCTGTCTACTATAAACCACCAATATGATAAAATCAGGTGAGAAAGAGATAGAAGAGACAATTAATTACATTTTATAAAATGTATATGACAAAGCAAGGAAGAGAAGTGCAGGTAAATGTTCTGCTCCCTTTGCTCATGCTGATATTCATGATATCCCTCCTGCCTTGCAGCCCAGGCGAGCCAGACCCAGGAGAGCCAATTATGCACCTTACAGAATGGCCCCAGATGTCTTTACTGAGAGAGGTAGGTCCTGAGTACCTGTTGCCTGGGGTGGCCCCAGTCTTTCTTTATTGTCACCACTGAATGGCATGATTGAAAGGTGCCCAGAAATTCCCTTCTTCCTTTCACGTTTCATTCTCACTTCCTTGCTGTACTCCTTAATAATCAAGATTGATCCCCTCTGCCAACACCATACACCCTATTTGGCCTGTTTCCCCAATAACGGAAGAACCAAAAAAGAGAAAGCAGAGGGGCACCTGGGTGGCTCAGTCGTTAAGCATCTGCCTTCAGCTCGGGTCATGGTCCCAGGGTCCTGGGATCGAGCCCCATGTCGGGTGCCCTGCTCTGCGGGAAGCCTGCTTCTCCCTCTCCTACTCCCCCTGCTTGTGTTCCCTCTCTTGCTGTGTCTCTCTCTGTCAAATAAATAAAATCTTAAAAAAACAAAAAAAGAAAGCAGAGAGTACAGCATAAAGCATTGTGTCCTTCTGTTGCTAGACAAAACCTAGAAGGTCCAGACAAGTAGAACCCCCATAACTTTGGAAGGCACAGACCCTTGTATCTTTCACTGTATTTGTCTGCTGGTCTCTGGTGAGACTCCATCTTGCCAAGAAATCTAGAGTGAGTCCTACTCATCCCTTTAGGACCTTCTGGCATACTACCATACCTACAGTGGTTGGCCTCATGTCCTGCAGGGGTGGGAAGATGATTCTGTTTCCCGCAAAAATGAAGAATTAATTTAAACTGAGAGAAGATGATGAAGATATATTATTCCCAATACAGGAAGGAAAATTGTCATGGTCTTCTCTTTTTTTTTTAATTTTTTATTGTTATGTTAATCACCATACATTACATCATTAGTTTTAGACATAGTGTTCCATGATTCATTGTTTGTGCATAACACCCAGTGCTCCATGCAGAATGTGCCCACTTTAATACCCATCAACAGGTTAACCCATCCTCCCACCCCCTCCCCTCTAGAACCCTCAGTTTGTTTTTCAGAGTCCATCGTCTCTCATGCTTCTTCTCCCCCTCCGATTTCCCCACTTCATTCTTCCCCTCCTGCTATCTTCTTGTTTTTTCTTTTCTTAACATATATTGCATTGTTTCAGAGGTACATATCTGTGATTCAACAGTCTTGCACAATTCACAGCACTCACCATAGCACATACCCTCCCTAATGTCTATCACCCAGCCACCCCATCCATCCCACCCACCACCACTCCAGCAACCCTCAGTTTGTTTCCTGAGATTAAGAATTCCTCATATCAGTGAGGTCATATGATATATGTCTTTCTCTGATTGACTTATTTCACTCAGCATAACACCCTCCAGTTCCATCCACATTGTTGCAAATGGCAAGATCTCATTCCTTTTGATGGCTGCATAATATTCCATTGTGTGTGTATATATATATATATATACCACATCTTCTTTATCCATTCATCTGTCGATGGAC
>NW_023270535.1:0-8173 GCF_011800145.1 Mirounga leonina
AGAGAGAGAGAGGCAGAGGGAGAAGCAGGTTCCCACTGAGCAGGGAGCCCGATGCAGGGTTCAATCCCAGGACCCTGGGATCATGACCGGAGCCGAAGGCAGACCCTTAACCATCTGAGCCACCCAGGCACCCAATAGGAAAATCCTTTTAAAAAAAAATATTTGTGCATCACTCTTCAGTTGACTTTCTTTTAGTTTGTAACATTTTCATGATCTCTTTTTTCTGTTACTGCTTCATAGAGTTGTATTTTTATTTGTATGAACATTTTACAGTGTTTCTGCTATATCTTCTGCAAAACCTCATGTCCTGCAAAACCCTGTATTTGTTATTACTACTGAGATAATTGCAAAATTCAGAAAAGTGGGTAGTACAATACAAACTGTATACAATATATACAATATACATCTTCTTTATCCATTCATCTGTCCATGGACGTCTGGGCTCTTTCCATAGTTTGGCTATTGTGGACATTGTTGCTATAAACACTGGGGTGCACGTGCCCCTCCGGATCACTACGTTTGTATCTTTGGAGTAAATTCCCAGCAGTGCAATTGCTGGGTCATAGGGTAGCTCTATTTTCAATGTTTTGAGGAACCTCCGTACTATTTTCCAGAGTGGCGGAACCAACATACATCCCCACCAACGCTGTAGGAGGGTTCTTCTTTCTCCACATCCTTACCAACATCCGTTGTTTCCTGACTTGGTAATTTCAGCCGTTCTGACTGGTGTGAGGTGGCACCTCATTGTGGTGTTGATTTGTATTTCCCTGATGCCAAGTGATATTAAGCACTTTTTCATGTGTCTGTTGGCCATTTGGATTTGCAGAAATGTCTGTTCATGTCTTCTGCCAGTTTCTTGGTTGGATTATTTAATTTGGGGGGGCTGTTGAGTCTTTATAGATTTTGGATACTAGCCCTTTATCTGATATGTCATTTGCAAATATCTTTTCCCATTCTTTCAGTTGTCTTTTGGTTTTGTTGACTGTTTCTTTCGCTGTGCAAAAGCTTTTTATCTTGATGAAGTCCCAATAGTTCATTTTTGCCCTTGCTTCCCTTGACTTTGGCAATGTTTCTAGGAAGAAGTTGCTGTGGCTGAGGTCGAAGAGGTTGCTGCCTGTGTTCTCCTTTAAGATTTTGATGGACTTCTGTCTCACATTGAGGTCTTTCAACCATTTGGAGTCTATTTTTGTGTGTGGTGTAAGGAAATGGCCCAGTTTCATTCTTGTGCATATGGCTGTCCAATATTCCCAGCACCGTTTGTTGAAGAGACTCTTTTTTCCATTGGACATTCTTTCCTGCTTTGTCAAAGATGAGTTGACCATAGAGTTGAGGGTCCATTCCTGGGCTCTCTCTTCTGTTCCATTGATCTATGTGTCTGTTTTTGTGCAGTTCCATACTGTCTTGATGATGACAGCTTTGCAATAGAGCTTGGAGTCTGGAATTGTGATGCCGCCAGCTTTGCTTTGCTTTTTCAACATTCCTCTGGCTATTCGGGGTCTTTTCTGGTTCCATACAAATTTCAGGATTATTTGTTCCATTTCTGTGGAAAACATTGATGGTATTTTGATAGGGATTGCATTGAATGCTCGGTAGCATTGACATCTTCACAATATTTGTTCTTCCAATCCATGAGCATGGAACGTTTTTCCATTTCTTTGTCTTCCTCAATTTCTTTCATGAGTATTTTATAGTTTTCTGAGTACAGATCCTTTGCCTCTTTGGTTAGATTTATTCCTAGGTATCTTATGGTTTTGGGTGCAATTGTAAATGGGATCGACTCCTTAATTTCTCTTTCTTCTTTCTTGTTGGTGTTTAGGAATGCCACTGATTTCTGTGCATTGCTTTTATAACCTGCCACTTTACTGAATTCCTGTATGAGTTCTAGCAGTTTTGGGGTGGAGTCTTTTGGGTTTTCCACATAGAGTATCATACCATCTGCAAACAGTGAGAGTTTGATTTCTTCTTTGCCAATTCAGATATCTTTGCTTTTGCTTTGTTGTCTGATTGCTGAGGCTAGGACTTCTAATACTATGTTGAATTTTTATGGTGGTGATAGTGGACATCCCTGCCGTGTTTCTGACCTTAGGGGAAAGCTCTCAGTTTTTCCCCTTTGAGAATGATATTCACTATGGGTTTTTCGTAGATGGCTTTTATGATGTTGAGATATGTACCCTCTATCACTACACTGTGAAGAGTTTTAATCAAGAAATGATGCTGTACTTTGTCAAATGCCTTTTCTGCATCTCTTGAGAGGATCATATGATTCTTGTTCTTTCTTTTAGTAATGTAGCGTATCACATTGATTGATTTGTGGATATTGGAACCAATGTTGCAGCCCAGGAATAAATCCCACTTGGTGGGTGGTGAATAATCCTTTTAATGTACTGTTGGATCCTATTGGCTAGTATTTTGGTGAGGATTTTTGCATCCATGTTCACCAGGGATATTGGTCTATAATTCTCCTTTTGGTGGGGTCTTTGTCTGGTTTTGGGAATCAAGGTAATGCTGGCTTCATAAAATGAGTTTGGAGGTTTTCCTTCCATTTCTATCTTTTGAAACCGCTTCAGAAGAAAAGATATTAATCTAGGAATGCATCCATTTCTTCCAAATTGCCTAATTTGTTGGCATGCAGTCGCTCATAATACGTTCTTATAATTGTTTGTATTTCTTTGGTGCTGGTTGTGATCTCTCTCATTCATGATTTTATTTACGTGGGTCCTTTCTCTTTTCTTTTGGATTAAGTCTGGCCAGGGGTTTATCAGTCGTACAAATTCTTTAAAAGAACCAGCTCCTAGTTTCCTTGACCTGTTCTACTGTTCTTTTCATTTCTATTTCATTTATTTCTGCTCTGATCTTTATTGTTTCTCTTCTGTTGAGGTTAGGTTTTATTTGCTGTTCTTTCTCCACCTCCTAGTTGTAGGGTTAGGTTGTGTATTTGAGACCTTTCTTGTTTCTTGAGAAAGGCTTATAGTGCTATATACTTTCCTCTTAGGACCTCCTTTGCTGCATCCCAAATATTTGAACAGTTGCATTTTCATTTTCATTTGTTTCCATGAATTCTTTTAAATTTGTCTTTAATTTCCTGGTTGACCCATTCATTCTTTAGGAGGATGCTCTTTAGCCTCCATGAATTTGAGTTCTTTCCAACTTTCCTCTTGTGATTGAGTTTTAGTTTCATAGCATTGTGGTCTGAAACTATGCAGGGGATGATCACAGTCTTTTGGTACCAGTTGAGACCTGATTTGTGACCCAGGATGATCTGTTCTGGAGAATGTTCCATGGGCACTAGAGAAGAATGTGTATTCTGTTGCTGTGGCATGGAATGTTCTGAATACATCTGTGAAGTCCCATCTGGTGCAGCGTGTCATTTAAAGCCCTTAATTCCTTGTTGATCGTTTGCTTAGATGATCTGTCCATTTCAGTGAGGGGGTGTTAAAGTCCCCTTCTATTACTATATTATCGTCGATGTGTATCTTTGATTTTGTTATTAATTTCCTTATATAATTGGCTGCTCCCATGTTGGGAGCATAGATATTTACAATTATTAGATCTTCTTGTTGGATAGACCCTTTAAGTATGATACAGTGTCCTTTCTCATCTCTTATTATAGTCTTCGGTTTAAAATCTAATTTGTCTGATATAAGGATTGCCACCCCAGCTTTCTTTTGGTGTCCATTAACATAGTAAATGGTTTTCCACCCCCTCACTTTCAATCTGGAGGTGTCTTTGGATCTAAAATGAGTCCCTTGCAGACAGCATATCGATGGGTCTTGTTTTTTTTTTTTTTTTTTTAATCCAATCTGATAGCCTGTGTCTTTTGATTGGGGCATTTAGCCCATTTACATTCAGGGTAACTATTGAAAGATATGAATTTAGTGCCATTGTATTTCCTGCAAGGTGATTGTTAGTGTATATTCTCTGTGTTCCTTTCTGGTCTATGTTGCTTTTGGGCTCTCTCTTTACTTAGAGGACCCCTTTCAAGATTTCTTGTAGGGCTGGTTTTGTGTTTGCAAATTCCTTTAGTTTTTGTTTGTCCTGGAAGCTTTTTATCTCTCCTTCTATTTTCAATGGCAGCCTAGCTGTATATAGTATTCTTGGCTGCATATTTTTCTCATTTCGTGCTCTGACTATATCATGCCAGTCCTTTCTGAGCTGCCAGGTCTCTGTGGATAGGTGTGTTGCCAATCTAATGTTTCTACCCTTATAGGTTACAGACCTCTTGTCCTAAGCTGCTTTCAGGATTTTCTCTTTGTCTCTGAGATTTGTAAATTTTACTATTAGATGTCAGGATGTTGACCTATTTATATTGATTTTGAGGGGGTTCTCTGTGCCTCCTGGTTTTGATGCCTGTTTCCTTCCCCAAGTTAGGAAAGTTATCCAACTGTCATTTGCTCCAATATACCTTCTGCCTCTCTCTCTCTTTCTCTCTCTCTTCTTCTTCTGGGTTCCCAATTATTCTAATATTGTTTCATCTTATGGTATCATTTATCTCTTTAATTCTCCCCTCGTGATCAGGTAGTTGTTTATCTCTCTTTTTCTCAGCTTCTTTATTCTCCATTATTTGGTCTTCTCTATCACTAATTCTCTCTTCTACCTCATTTATCCTAGCAATTAGAGCCTCCATTTTTTATTGCACCTCTTTAATAGTCTTTTTGATTTCGACTTGGTTAGATTTTATTTCTCTTGAAAGGGATTCTCTGATACCTTCTATGCTTTTTTCAAGCCCAGCTAGTATCTTTATAATCGTCATGCTGAACTGTATTTCCAGCATCTTACTAATGTCCATGTTGATTAGGTCCCTGGCAGTCAGTACTGCCTCTTGTTCTTTTTTTTTTGAGGTGAGTTTTTCCATTTTGTCATTTTGTCCAGAGAAGAATAGGTGAACGAGAGAACAAAATGCTAAAAGGGTAACAGTGACCCCAAAGAAATACACACTAAACAAATCAGAAGAGAGCCGAAATAGGGGGTGGGTGGTGGGTGGTGATGATCAGTCTAGTGAATAGAACAGAGCCACACACTAGATTTTGGGTTTATTTTGGTCTGTTAGAAGAAAGTGCTTCAAAAAATTTAAAGAAAAACATATATGTATATATACACACAAAAATAACATTAAATACAGTGAAGGGTTGGAATATGACTGTAAAAATGAAAATTAAAAAAATTCAGAAAAAGGCATTGATAAGTTGGTTGAAAAAGGGAAAAAGAATAATTCAAAAAAAGAAAAAAGGGAAAAAAGAAAAATTAAGAAAAGTAAAGTTGAAAGACTAAAGAATGATGGTCAAAAAGCCTTGAATTCTATGTGCTGTATTCCCCTAGTACTGCAGTTTTGCAGTTCTTGGTCTTGGCTGGATATTCTTACTGATCTTCTGGGGGGAGGGGCCTGTTGCAGTGATTCTCAAATGTCTTTGCCCAAAGCAGAATTGCACCATGCTTGCCAGGGGCCAGGCTCAGTAATCTGCTTGGGTTTGCTGTGGTAGCTTTAGTTCTCTGAAGGCTTTCCGCTCAGCGTTAAGAGGAGGAGAAAGAAAATGGTGGCCTCTCAATCTCTGCCCCTGAGAAGCCGAGAGCTCAGGCCCCACTCCTCAGTGAGCCCTCAGAGAAAAACAATCACTCCTGTGTCCCCGGTCTCTGGCCGCACTCTGTGTTCACCTGGCCTGTGACCAAGCGTTTCTATCTCTGGCACATGACCCCGTGTAGAGTCTCCAAACCCAGCAGATTCCTGTGGTGCTCTCCCGCACTGCTCCTCCCGGGGGAGGAAGGGGAGTCTCCTAGGATCTGCCACTTGTTGGGTCCCTGCTGGAGGAGCAGTGGCCCAACTGTGCCGCGGATCACGGTTTATGGCAACCCCGAGCCGAGAGCCCGTGCCTCCGCTCCATCTCTGCAGCCGGCTTCCCCGCTCCGATACCTGGGAGCTCTGCCGCACTCAGGTAACCCCAGTCTTTCTGTGACCCAGAGGGTCCTGAGACCACCCTGTCCCAGCGCGGGTTCCACCCCCTGCTTAGCCACTGGAGTGATGTCCCTCAGCGGAGCCGACTTGTAAAAGTTCCGATTTTGTGCTCCGCTACTCTTATCACTTGCCAGAAGCGGCTGATGGACGCCGCCTCCCCCGCCGTCTATCCTCCCGAATATCGCCTCGGATTCACTTCTCCACACGTCCTACCTTCCAGAAAGTGGTCGCTTTTCTGTTCAGAGACTTGCTGCTATTCCTTTCTTTCATCTCCTGTTGAGTTCATAGGTGTTCAGAATGGTTTGATTCCTATCTAGCTGAATTCCTGGGACCAGAGGAAATTTAGGTCTCCCACTCCTCCGCCATCATGGTGAGCTCAAGTGTTTGGGGGAAAAAAAGAAAAAAAAAAAAAATTAAAGATTTAATTTAATTTTTTTCAGAGAGAGAGAGCACAAGCAGGGGGAGTGGCAGGCAGAGCAGGTAGAGGGAGAAGCAGGCTCCCTGCCAAACAAGGAGCCCGATGTGGGACTCAATCCCAGGACCCTGGGATCATGACCTGAGCCGAAGGCAGACACTTAACAACTGAGCCACCCAGGCATCCCGGAAAAAAATTTTTTTAAATGGCCAGATAAAATTTTTGGCATTCGGGCCAAGAGGCATAATGAAGGATATTACATTGGAGCTTACGTAATGAGAGAGAAAACACATTTCTACAAACTTTTTTTTTTTTTTTTAAGATTCTTATTTATCGGCAGCAGAGTCAGGGGGGTGGCAGGCAGCAGGAGAAACAAGCTTCCCACTGAGCAGGGAGCCCGATGTGGGGCTCGATGCCAGGGCCCTGAGTTCATAACCTGAGCTGAAAGCAGATGCTTAACCAACTGAACCACCTAGGCACCCCCCCAACAAAAAAGCCTTTTATTAGCAAAATTCTAACTCTAAAAATAATAGAGTGCAATTTTTTAGAGTGTGAGAATAATGGAATTTTTGGTGGGGGGTATGATTTTATCTAAGTGGGCTCAAAGTTTGTTTCCTATCAAAATGTTGCAATTATTTTTTGTTGATCTATAAAACGTAAATTTTATGTATTTTATCTTTGGTGTGGTAGGTACTACTAGTTATCATTCCATGAACAGTGCGTGAAAGGAATTTATAGAATTCTCTTCATCCTTTTCTTAGTATCCTTTAGTATTTGACTTTCAGTATGTCTGTACATTGGAGATTAATCGCTTTGAAATTTAGGCTAAATGGAAGCTCCTCACTTGCACAGTTCAATGTATTTTAAAATATTGATATTGTCTTTACACTTACATCAACATTTGAAAAATGCTACAAATTTGTAGCAGATATGTTTTCCAGCTCTTGACTCTAAAATTTTTTATACGGTTTATATGGAAATGCATATCTCACCTTTTGTTTTAATATGATAGCAATGGGAAATGTATAGTCTTTGACATCACTTGTGAATTAAACAATATTGGCATCTAAATGACTTCACTGCACTGTTTTTCATTTAAAGCACTGTTTTTGCTATATGATTATACTTTAAATTTATTAAGAAACAAGGGCAGAGACTGTGGATGAATTATATTTCCAATTTGGGTCTCCCAAATTGGGACTCATTTGGTCTTATAATATTGAGCCAACTGGTGATTACAGCTGCTCTCAATAAGAATCAGAATTGCAGTGCCTGGGTGGCTCAGTCGGTCAAACGTCTGCCTTCAGCTCAGGTCATGATCTCAGGGTCCTGGGATCAAGCCCTGCATCAGGCTCCCTGCTCAAGCGGAGAGCCTGCTTCTCCCTCTCCCTCTGCCACTCCCTCTGCTTGTGCTCTCTCACTCTCTCTCTTACAAATAAATAAAGTCTTAAAAAAACAACAACAACAGAATTTCGCACCCTTATCCTTTCTGGTCCTGTCACGATGCTTTTGAACAGCAACATCTTTCTTAATCCAAGTGTAGAGATCCTCAGGAAGATCAAGAGCAAGTCCTCTGGACTTAAGTTTTTATTGCCTGTTTACAAAATGTGCTTGTGCAACACTATGGGAGTGTCTCAGGATCACTCCGATTTGTGACGCCCTTCTGGGCCAGTTTATACACCTGCTCCTTCACATCGTCAGACCTCAGTTTCAACTTTAGCCACCAAGAGCGTGCATGCTACCCATGATCAAAGGAAAAAGGAAAAGGAAAAAGCTATTGTTTTCTTTACCATTAAAAATAATCTTTTTTT
>NW_023270535.1:8254-11309 GCF_011800145.1 Mirounga leonina
AAATGGTTCATCATATGGGGCAAGTAATTGAGAACTTGGTGGCAGGAGCTTGTGTTGTTTATGTTTCAGGAAGAACTTACTCCTCAGTGTTGTGGGCTTTGGGGGTGGGTTCTTTTGCTTGTTTGTTTTTTTGTGGGTTTTTCCTGTCTCCAGTGGGTGAAGGAGGAATAGTTGATTTGAGCTCTCTGGATAGGAAACTGTTCCCTTCGTGTTTTGGGTTGACTGTTAAAGAACCGTGGTTGATCATTAACTAGTCCAGGTCTGGTTATATTTGAACAGTTAATCTTAGAACTCCGCTTAACTGATATTTATGATGATGATTTCTAATGACGATAATACTCTTTAGTATATTAAATGTGAAATATTAACATATGAATTACTTTTTACTTTGATCTGTGTTTTCTTTGCAGATAGCACAACAGTAGAAAAATTAAGAGCTATTTGTCTGGATCATGCAAAACTTGGAGAAAATAACCTTGGACTATCTCTTGAATCACTTTTCTTGGGTCCTTCTGCCTCCTGAGTGCTGTTCCTAACAGAGGTTCATTTTAGTCTTTTTCAAAGTTAATTTTTACATCATATGGTAATACAAAGAATATGCATAAGAATGTAATCTTGTGAAATATTTAAGAATTTTTTAGTATTGATGATAAGGGAAATAGAAGTTATAAATTATTTTTTAACATCTTTTATTACAGCCCCCTTCTCTTTTTTTTTTTTCCCCAGGTCGTTTATGCCTTGTTAATGCCTGCTAGTGCACCTTTGGTAGATGATTCCTCTGACTTTCAATTTCACTTCTTAAAAAGTGGTGGCTTACCTCTTGTACTGAGTATGTTAACAAGAAATAACTTCCTGCCAAATACAGATACAGAAACTCGAAGGGTTGCTTACTTCAATGGCCTTAAGATAGCCAAACTCTTGTTAACTGCCATAGGCTATGGCCATGTTCGGGCTGTAGCAGAAGCTTGTCAGCCAGTTGTAGAAGGTGCAGATCCCAGAACACCGGTAATAAAATTTTTTAAATTGTTAATAAGGTTTATGGTTGATATTTAATTTTTAAAGTTTAAATTGCTTAGTGATTCTTAAGTAGAGAATATACGTTCGGTTCCATCTATTAAGTTATATTTGTGTTGAAATGTAAATACTTCCGAGTGATTACAGTAATCTCATAGAACACCTTGTTACCCTTAAGTCTTTTGAGTTTCGGTTGTTTAAGTCTGAAAAACTCACCTGAACCTTTTATTAACTGATACTTGAAAGATGTATAAAGACAGGTGGTTATAAAAGGAAAAGATTTAATTGGTGTATTTCCCATCTCTTCTCCGACTGTGAAAAACATAACCACCATAAGTGACAAAAACTCTTCTCTGCCACGGTATCATCCTGATGAACATCGCTGAATGTTCTCAGGATACACTGAGATTTGATCCAAGGGTCGAATGTGTCATTCACTTCACACTAAATTTTAGTTCATTTATTAGTTTTATTAAATTACTCACTGAAGATAAAATGCTTTAAGGATATAGATTGTTTTAGAAATAGATTGGTTTTTCATCACAGAAATTTCAATAATAACTAGATATTTGATACTTAGAATTTGGGGTGAGATAATAGTATTGTGGGTTTTGTTTCAAAGAAGACTCATATGCTGAGGTATTTTAAATAAAATATAATGTCTGAGATTTTTCTCTAATGTAATTCTGGGGAGGTATGGTCAGACTGAGTGAGTTGAAGATTCAGTGAAAAAAATCTGAGGTTTTTTGATAATTAGAGATGCTAGATAATGGGTTCTTTTATTTTAAGATTTTATTTATTTGACACAGAGAGACACAGCAAGAGAGGGAACACAAGCAGTGGGTGTGTGAGAGGGAGAAGCAGGCTTCCCACGGAGCAGGGAGCCCAATGCGGTGCTCGATCCCAGGACCCTGGGACCATGACCGGAGCCGAAGGCAGACGCTTAATGACTGAGCCACCCAGGCGCCCCAGATAATGGGTTCTTTAGGGTAATTTTATTCTTCTCTCTACTTTTTTCCCCTTCTTTCTCTTTTATATAATTTTGCAATTTGCTATTAATAAAAAGGTTAAAAGAATAATGTGGTTTTGTACAGCAAATTTTAAGATTTTTTTTTTTTATTTGAGAGAGAGCGAGAATGAGAGACAGAGCACAAGCTGGGGGAGTGGCAGAGGGAGAGGGAGAAGCAGACTCCTGCTGAGCAGGGAGCCTGATGCGGGGCTCAATCCCAGGACTACGGGATCATGACCTGAGCTGAAGGCAGACGATTACCAACTGAGCCACCCAGGAATCCCTGCAAATTTTATTTTTTATTTTAAAGGTTTTATTTATTTATTCATGAGAGAAGGAGAGAGAGAGGCAGAGGGAGAAGCAGGCTCCCCACGGAGCAGGGATCACGATGTGGGCCTCGATCCCAGGACCCTGGGATCAGGACCTGAGCTGAAGGCAGACGCTTAACCAATGAGCCACCCAGGCACACCCCACAAATTTTAAAAAGAAAATTATAGTGCTCTATTTTCACTCCCAAGTTTAATGTTTTATATTGTGGGTATGCATGTTTAATGGTCAAATATGCTGTATCATTTAATCAATATTAGACATATTTGGTGGATTACTCTTACTCCCTATTTTGTATGTGAAAATTAAGATCTAAAGAGATTAACTATTTTGGTCTCAATAGTGAAATGACCTGAAAGTTCAACTCTGTGAAGAGGCAGACTGTCTCTAAAACTATACTTTCAACTACGTCTGTTTTTTGTTTGAAATTTTATATTAATAGCACCAGGCAATTAGACCTCCAAGCGTTTACTGAAGAATTTAAGTAATTAATATTGTATATACATGTACAATAAATAATACATTAAGTAAAAGTGTAAACTGATTTGACTGGAGGTTAGAAAAAAACTAGAAGTATTTTATCTAGTCATTCTGCTTTGGCCACCTTTGTGTCTATAGAAACAACTTCACAAACCCTTGAATTTCTTAAAGTAACTCTTTTTAAAAATATATACTTAGATTTTTTTGAGAGAGACAGAGAAAGAG
>NW_023270536.1:0-35469 GCF_011800145.1 Mirounga leonina
TTTATTTATTTATTTATTTATTTATTTATTTATTTATTTATTTATTTGACAGAGAGAGACACCGCGAGAGCAGGAACACAAGCAGGGGGAGTGGGAGAGGGAGAAGCAGGCTTCCCGCTGAGCAGGGAGCCCGATGCGGGGCTCGATCCCAGGACCCCGGGATCATGACCTGAGCCGAAGGCAGACGCTTAACGACTGAGCCACCCAGGCGCCCCGGAAAAAGAAGTATTAAAGAAAGTGAACAAAACCTCAGTCACTTGTGGGACAGTATCAAGTAATAGAACGTATAATTAACTGGAGTCCCAGAAGAACAGAAGAGAGACAATGAGACAGAAAAAGCATTAAAAAAAATAATGGCCAAAATTTTCCCAAATTGGGTGAAAAACATAAACTTACACATCTAAGAAGTTCAGTGAACTAAAGGTAGGATAAACACAATAGAAAACCACATAGGCACATAATAGTCAAATTACTAAAATTCAAAGATAAAGAAAAAAACCCTCAAAATTGGTCCAAACAAAAGATACATTGTAATATGTATATAGGAGAACACTGACACAAATGTCAACTGACTTCTCATCAGAAACAACGGAGAGCACAAAACAAGAGATATATGTTTAAGCCATAAAAGAAAAAAACCTGTCAGTCGTGTGAGCATTGGTGGTTCAGTGGTAGAATTCTCACCTGCCACGCGGGAGGCCCGGGTTCGATTCCCCGCCAATGCAACCTAATGTTTGGGGCGCCTGGGTGGCTCAGTTGGTTAAGCGACTGCCTTCGGCTCAGGTCATGATCCTGGAGTCCCTGGATCGAGTCCCGCATCAGGCTCCCTGCTCGGCAGGGAGTCTGCTTCGCCCTCTGACCCTATCCCCTCTCATGGGTTCTCTCTTTCTCATTCTTTCTCTCTCAAATAAATAAAATCTTTAAAAAAAAAAAAACAAAACCTGTCAGTCAAAATGTTACAACAAGACAATTATCCTTCAAAAATGAAGATAACAAAGACATTTTCATATACCCAAACAGGAAGAGAATTCACAACCAACAGACTTGTACTACAGGGAGAGAAAAAAAAAAGCGCTGAGGTAATTTCTTCGTCCTCAAGGAAGCTAAAGGAAAATGCCAAGGCAACTCTGATCTACAGGAAGAAATGTGGAGAACAGATATAATGTGGTAAATTTAAGACATGTATACTATTTCTTCTAATTTTAAAAGCCATGCCTGCTTAAAGCTAAAATTATTTTTAATGTAAAAAGATATATATAACAATAATAGCACAAAGGAAAGAGGAGGTAACTGGAACTATACTTTCAAAAGTTTCTTATTTTGGGGGCGCCTGGGTGGCTCAGTCGGTTAAACATCCAACTCTTGATTTCAGCTCAGGTCCATGATCTCAGGGTTGTGAGTTCAAGCCCCATGTTGGGCTCCATGCTGGGCATGGAGCCAACTTAAAAAAAAAAGTTTCTTATTTTTTTTTAAAGATTTTATTTATTTATTTGACAGAGACAGAGCACAAGCGGGGGGAGTGGCAGGCAGAGGCAGAGGCAGAGGGAGAAGCAGGCTCCCCACAGAGCAGGGGGAGCCTGATGCAGGGCTCGATCCCAGGACCCCAGGATCATGACCTGAGCCAAAGGCAGTCGCTTAACCAACTGAGCCACCCAGGCGCCCAAAAGTTTCTTATTTTTAAGTGAAGTAGTACAATATTAATTTAATTCAATTGTGAAGAGATATAGTAATCCTTGGAGAAAAATCATTTTAAAAAATACACAAAGGCATAACTAAAAAGCCAATGGAAAAATTAAAGTGGAATACTAAAAAGTATTTGATTGACTCAAATAAAGGTAGAAAGTGTGGCTGTGGGGGAGTGTTTTCCATTTTCTCTCTTGACTGGCTGGTTCCTCCCTTGGAGTACACTTTAATAAAATTTTGCTCTGCTTTACTTTTTTTTCGCTGTCCTGTAATTCTTTACTGTGGCAGTGAAAAGAACCGAGGCTTCTTTCTGTTTCCATCTCACTCTCGGTAACAAAGGGAAGGCTCATGCACTGTTGGTGGGAATGCAAACTGGGGCAGCAACTGTGGAGTATGGAGGATCCTCAAAAATTTTAAAATAGAACCACCCTATGATCCAGTAACCACACTGGGTTTTTACCCAAAGAATATGAAAACACTAATTCAAAAGGATGCATGCACTCCTATGTTTACTGCAGCATTTTTTATAGTAGCCAAATTATGGAAGCACCCCAAGTGGCCACTGATAGATGAATGGATAAACAGGATGTGAGATACAAACACACACACACACACACAGGAATATTACTAAGCCATAAAAGAATGAAATCTTGCCAGTTCTAACAAGATGGACGGACCTAGAGAGTATAATAAGCAAAATAAGTCAGTCAGAGGAAGACAAATACTGTATGATCTCACTCACATTTGATGGTTACCAGAGGGGAGGTGGATAGGGGGATGGGTGAACTAGGTGAAAGGGATTATGATGAGCACTGAGTACTGTATAGAGCTGTTGAATCACTATATTACACAGATCCAAAGAAGCTAAAAGAATCTCACACAGATGAGTACTGAAAACGCCACCACAATCATCAAACTGCTTAAAACCAAAGACAAAGAGCAAATCTTGAAGACATCAGGAGAAAAAGGCACTTTCAGTAAATTGTGTTAAATTAAAGGTGTATACCATAAGCCCTAAAACAAGGTATGTCTCTGCATGATAGGAGGGGATTGCTAGTGAGATCTACTTTGGCCACTATTTTATACTTTTTTCTAAATTGAATATTTTACTTATATAATTTAAACATAAAAACAAAAATTCCAAAACAACACCAACCTAAAAAGATACAGGATCTATAAGAAAAAAGCTACACAGTAGAAAGAGGGAAAGACTGAGGAAGAGTGTGTGTGTGTGTATGTGTGTGTAACTGAAAACCTGGTGAAGGAGTCCCCTCCAGCCCTAAGTTCTATGAGTAAGAGGGAGGAAAGATATTGGAGCCATTGTGACTCTGGTCAGTCTGGCAGAAAAGAAGCCTCTCTCTACACGAAGGCACATTGAGGGTCTGTTTTATTCACTGTTCTAAAATCAGCATTTAATTACAGGGTCAAGCAGGCAGAAAATATGCATTGAAGGAAGGAAAAGAGGGAGGGCGGAGAGCTTGCTATATGGCAGCCAGTGACAGGAGAAGGGAGGGAGGGATGGAGGTACAGAGAGAGAAATGGAGGGGACAGGAATCAGAGGCAAAGAGCAGCAAGGGCGATGGGAAGCAGAAAGCCTTGATCTGGTGGGTGAAGCTGTGCAAATGTCAATATCCAGAGCTGAGGAGGAGCAGGCTTCAGGGCTTGAACAGTGCTGGAGCAGGGGGGCCCCATCCTTTGAGGCTACAGGAGCACAGAAAAGGGCTAAATGAGTAACTGAGCAGGTCAAAGAAGGGCCAACTCTCTACAATCGTTTACAGTGTCATGGTGGGATTCAAAACCAGTTTGAGCCCTTGGTCTCAAGAAGGGCACGGAGAGGTCCCCACGGTCCTGGTATCCATACAGGAGACTGTCATCTGGAGAGAAAGACAAGAAAAGAGGATCTCTGATTTGTGGCCTCCAAGATCAAGTGTTTCCCACATTTGAGATAGATGATACATATTTGTTGAAAGAATGAGTGATTCAGCCAATGGGAAGAAACAGTACATGGTCCTGAGGAGTCAGGTTGCCAGGTAAGAAGGGACATCAGCCACCCTGCAATGACAGAGGGGGGCCCCTAGTGGGCCATCTTCCCCCAACCCCTCACCTTGCCCCCAAGGCCTCAAGTTCTCACAAGCACTACCACAAACAAACTCCATTGCAATTTTCATCCCAGTCCCTCCCATCCCTGGGTCTGCATGGGGACTCCCCAAAGACCCAGGTGCCCCTCAACAAGCCCTTTTCCCTCTGATAACTCTGTTGGTCCAGTCAAGGGCCAATGGCAGTCCAGCACCAGATCCAGGAAGCTTGTGCAATATTTTGTTTTTCCAGGATTTTACAGCCCTTTTTTCACTATCATATATATGCTTAGATGACATTTAAATACTGCTACATTGATTTCAGCCCTTGGCTCAAACAATGGAAGCATTAATTTTGCAAACAGTGCTAGAACCCTAATCTGGGATAGCTTTCCCAGGGCTTAAGGGTACAATATGCAAGGAAGAGCCAAATGCCAAGCCCTGTAAGGAAATTCCAGATTATAATTCCAGGAAGCTGATAATAGAAATTTAGTTAAAACCATCACCCACGGAGAAATCCATGATGCATTCTGGCCATGACTCCTTTTGTAACTTTTAAAGGAAAAAAAGAACCCTTCCCAATCTCTCTGCTATTGACCCCAGGGCTCCTGAGAACTACCTCCCTCAAGGTCAGGTAAAGGTCACCCAGGTGACAACTCAGACCCCACTTACCTTCATCGTCTGTCCTCAGAGAGCTCTGTTGGCTCTCTTCAGTCTGGATGGCACTTTGCCCATCCCTGAAAACCGCATGTTCACTGAAAGCCATTTGGGCGTTGAAACACATACCCATGTTGAAGTTTACATTCTGGAAATAGTCTAGAATTGGAAAGTGAAACAGACATAATGAGGCTGTCTGGGCCCTGCCTTCCCACAGGTCAGGAGGGTGCACACCCTCTGAGCCACTGGCATCCTGGACAATGGCCAGTTCCCAGGCCCGATGAGGTAGCTGAAATCGGGGGATTTCTGGGTGCTTGGTTCACACCTGTGAGTACTGACAGGATCCCCCCTCCTCCCAGGGATGGACTGTGCTGCCCAGGGAAAGTCGGGTCCTACCCTGTAGCTCCTCCAGCCCCACTCATGTGGCCCTATGACCATCTTCCCAATCCTTCCCGAAAGGCAGCCCACATTGCCTTCACCACCCACAAAACTTTCTTTGCTCCTTTTCGACTCAAATTTAGGGTCAGCAAGAAAGCCTGAGGAACTGCGGAGTGTCAGGGATTAGAACTGCAGTGGGAAGGAGGTGAAGTAAAACTGGGAAGGGGAGAGGAAGGAGAAAGGGAAAAGCAGGGACAAAAGTGGAGGAAACAAAGGGGAGGGGAGGCAGAGCGGGAGGAAACCCAGTGGAGTGAGGGGGCGAAGGCTGTGATGCCCTCTGAGGTTAAGGTTAGGCCCTTGTGCCTTGCTCTTCACCTCCCCGGGGCCACCAATTCACAGCTCACCTTGAGTTTGTCCCCTAGGTCCTTCATGATGCCCAGCAGGGCGTCTTCGCTGCAAGTAGTGCAGTAGGAGGGGGAGGGACAGCAACAGCACCATCGGGGGCAGCAGGAGCAGCAGTGGTGGGAAGCCAGGTCCCATTGTGCCTGAAGGACCAGGGCGCAGAAGAAGGCAGGTCAGAGCCACGGGCACGCAGGCCCTGAGTATGGGGCTTTATAACCCCAGCTGGGAGGGGCCACCAATGGGAGCAGAGGCAAAGGGCTGCACGTCCAACATAGAAGGAGCAGAGTGGCTGGCGGGAGCCCAGCCTTCCTGCTTGCCTCGCAGGGGCGGGGCACACCACCAAATAGTTTCTCACCCTTAGGCCACTTGCCTGAGTATGCCGTGAGCCCAGACTGAAATCTCATTTCTCGGAAATGGATACGTGCCTTGACTGTTGCAAAAACAAACAAAAAAAAACCCCACTATAGTGAACATCCCCTTTGACAAAAGAGCAGTCTAACAACAAGGGGCTCCTCCTTAGCAACCCTAGCAAGGCCTAGCCCCCCAAATTTTCCCCACCCTAAAACAGCAGTACTCACCTCCTCAACCCGAACCTGGAACTAGCCCTCAGCCTGTAAGCTGTAAGAGGGCTCCAGCCTTAGCTGGTGATGCCCTCTGCAGGGTTCTGTTGCCACAATAACACCTGTGTTTGCTATAGAGGCGCCGTCTCCCTCTCCCTCTTTCTCTCTTCTCAATCCCTTGTCACAAGTGTTAACCTAAGGGGTTTATCTTCCATGAAGGCTGCATTCCAGACTAGAGATTTTGGGTTGTTTATATGCTGAGGAATGTAATTTAAAAACACTGATCTGGGGGCACCTGGCTGGCTCAGTCTGTTAAGTGTCTGCCATCAGCTCAGGTCATGATCCCAGAGTCCTGGGATCCAGTTCCGCATCAGGCTCCCTGCTCGGCGGGGGGTCTGCTTCTCCAACTCCCTCTGCCCCTCCCCCACTCCTGCTTTTTCTCTCTCTCTCTCTCAAATTAATAAATAAATATCTTTAAAAAAAAAACCCAAAAAACAAAACACTAATCTGGAGGGGTGCCTGGCTGGCTCAGTGGGTAGAGCAAGCAACATTTGATTTTGGGGTTGTGAGTTCAAGCCCCATGCTGGGTATAGAGATTACTTAAGTCAAAATCTTTAAAAACAAAACACTGATCTGGGGGGGAAAGAAAAGTTTTGTAGCTTTGGCTTCAGGCTCCACTGCACCCCTAGGCACACCCCAGAACTTGGGTCCACCCTTACCCAAATGCAGACCTCAAGAATGAACATATCTGCTCCCCTCCTGCATTAACCTTCTCTCCCAACTTAAGAACAGGAAACCCACTGAAATGGAGGGCTTACCCCATAGGGGTATAATTATTCCCCAGCCCACCTCTGAAGTCTGAAGAGGCTGAGTCAACTATGCCATCCCAAAACAGCATATGACATTGATAGAGAACTTGCTATGTGACAGACATACTGCTGAATACTTGAACAATATTGATGAGGGAGCAGAAGGCAAGCTGAGGACAAAGCACAAGCTGACACCCCACAAGGCCCCACCCCCAGGTGGGACATGTGTGACATTCCTCAGGCACTCCCCGCTGCCCTAAAGCCAAGGGAAGAAAAGACAAATGGTTAATTTACAGATTACACTCCTGGGGGTCAGGACTCTCCCTCAGTTTACAAATGTTTCAGTGATTTACAAGAAAAAGACATTCTTATCAATAACCTAACTTCCAGAAGGAAACTCCCAACACTCTTTTTTTTTTTTTTTAAGATTTTATTTATTTATTTGACAGAGAGACACAGCGAGAGATTGAACACAAGTAGGGGGAGTGGGAGAGGGAGAAGCAGGCTTCCCGCCAAACAGGGAGCCCAATGCGGGGCTCGATCCCAGGACCCCGGGATCATGACCTGAGCCGAAAGCAGATGCTTAACAACTGAGCCACCCAGGCACCCCTCCCAACACTCTTAATGTTAATGCTTTGCTAGAGGGAAAAACAACCTTAACTTGACAGTGGCAAATCCTCCAATATCTTGTAGGTCCTCTTTAGCATAGGAAAATCCTTTTGAAAATCCTTTTTCCTTACTCCCAACCCCCAAGTATATAATCAGCCACCCCTCACAACCCTGGGGCAGCAGCTCTTCCTGCCCAAGGGTCCTGTCCCCATGCTTTAATAAAACCACCTTTTTGCACCAAAGAATTCTTTCTTGGCCATCAGTTCTGGACCCCAACAACACTACTCCAAAACCACATCATTTTGAGCCCAACATGGGGCCTTTGAGTCTTTTCATCTAAACTCTGAGCTTTGGTGCAAACTTGGGGAGTACTTTCTCTTCTTGTCCTTTACTCTCATTTCAGGGGCCCTTCAAGGAGTACGGTCTTATTGGAACATTTTCATGCCCATTGCTCAGACTGCAATCCTCTAGCCCGTGGCTGCTCTATGGGGAGAAGAAGACTGCCTTTTGGCTGGAAGTTAGTACCCTGGCCGGGATGGTAATAAGACCCAGAAACTTGGTGCCCTCTCTTTATTCTTGTCCTTACGCAAAGTCGTCTGTCTTGGGCATGGGACAGCCACCTAAGTCACCAGGACGACTGCCAATCTTAAGATTCCCGTGTGAGGTTTCCGCCTCATTGGTCTAATGTGATCCCCTTTACATCCCTGGTCTAGCCGCTTCTGGCTGGAGATCTCAGTTTGCAGCCGGCTGAAAACAGTACCCGACTGAATTAAAACCCAATGGGGGACCAGTTTCCTAGGGACGTTGGCTATGAGGACTACATGGGTTGGAATGTTGCTTAGATCATGTGGATTTCTCTCTTCCCGTCAATGTCTTCTACTAACTACTTAAGTTACAAAATTGGGTACTTTCCTCTTGTAAAACTTCTCTAGTGTATTCCATGGGTTAAAAACGGTGGATTCTAAGTCGCCTTCACAACAAGGCAACCCAAGGTGCACATGGCCTTCACAGCGGGGCCCTCAGCAGGGCAAGCCAAGGCGCACGTGGCCTTCACAGCAAGGCAAACTTGGTCCATACCCTGGCACCCATCATAGACAAGAATGCGATGGGGAAGCGAGGGGAGGGCCGGCTTCTCTCCTACAGGGCATTTACGGCAGGTGGTGATCATAGCGATTTCATTCGAGGGATACCTCAGGTCGCTATGACACCAGGAACATCTGACATATCCTGCACGTGGGACACCACCCCGTAGTGGAGGTGGGGGGCTGGTTTTCTTGATAATGGACGTTCTCTATTCAATCCCCAAGGACTCTCCCTTGGGATGCCTTTTATCCCACTGGAAACAATTCGGATTGCAAAATTTAACCAAGGTACTGCATGACCTCAGTAAGATCTATCAGATCTCTTCTGCAGGAAACAGGGCAAACGGACCCAGGGTACCTTCATTATTGCTCATACGTAGGCCTTCATTGCTCTATACCCGGACCTAAGGGCCTCTTGCAGAATGTGTTTGCCTGAATGTGTCAGCTAGTAAACTCCCTCCTGACATACTGGATGATAATTACCTAAATAGGCCTCCTGCGAATAAACCCAGGTTGCTGGAGGAAACACAGGACCTCCCTAGCAAAGGGGACTCTGGGTTTCTCTCTCTTTCATTATTCCTCCTAATAGACCCAGTGGTATGTGGGGGCTTCTCCCTCATTCATTTCCTGGGTTAATGGCTATAATTGGAATCAAAATTGTCCCTGCTTAGTCTACCTCAGGACGATGACTTTAAGGAATATTCCCAGGAGCTGCTGAAACTCCCTTTGTTTCATGGAAATTCCGTCTTCTTTGGCCTAACATGGACTGCCTATTTCCTTTTGTTGGTGGGAAAGCATGATGTCTGCTCCTCTGTGGAGCTGATGAGCTCTAGAACCAGGAACCCTTTCTCTGCCTTCCGGCGCCACTTTGCCTCTTCTGTTTCCCCCTCTCTCCTCCCGTTTCTGCACCTCCTTGGGTTCAGTCTGCATAACCAGATTCTAGACCATCCTCGGTGCCTCCAGCACCATGGATCTTCCTCCTCCCCTCTCTATCAAGGAGCCAAGAAGAGCACCCCCTGGACTTAACACCAGTGTCCCAGGTAAACACTGACAATGGGGAACAACAGACTTTTAAAAGCAGATCCAGGTGAAACATAGTTCGGTATTTAAACTAATTTAAGTTTGTTGGTTTAATGAAGATAAACATGTCTTTATTTTTTTTTAAGATTTTATTTATTTATTTGGGAGAGAGAGAAAGAGCACGAGACGGGGAGTGTCAGAGGGAGAAGCAGACTCCCTGCTGAGCACTCCATCAGGACCTGAGCCAAAAGCTGTCACTTAACCAACTGAACCACCCAGGTGCCCTATAAACATGTCTTTAAAGGTATCAACATTAAATGTGAAATTTTTATTCTGTCGAGATTTGCTGAAGGTCAAATAGGCTCGTGTTATGTCTGTTGCAATTTGTTAGCAAAAATATGACTTAAATGATGGTTAATTGTCTCAAAGTTTTCATGGGTAATTGTTAAGACAGCTTCCAAAGTCTTTGGTAACCTGAAACCTGAAAGTTTTGCTTGGATGATAAATGGGATTGAATTCGTTGGAAATATAGGTCTTTTACAAGGATAGGGTGCTAAAGCATTGATTACTGGACATAGGTTTGTGCTTTTGACTTCTTATTGCAAGGAAACTAAGAATATTTGGGCCTGTTGGTAAACATGCTTGGTGCTTAACCAGTTCATAAAATTGCCGTCTAAAAAGTTTTGGTGCAGGGCGCCTGGGTGGCTCAGTTGGTTGAGTGACTGCCTTCGGCTCAGGTCATGATCCTGGAGTCCCGGGATCGAGTCCCACATCGGGCTCCCTGCTCAGTGCGGGTCTGCTTCTCCCTCTGACCCTCTTCCCTCTCGTGCTCTCTGTCTCTCATTCTCTCTCTCAAATAAATAAATAAAATCTTTAAAATAAATAAATAAATAAATAAAAAGTTTTGGTGTAACAGTTCACAATTGGGTACTACTTAGTTTTCACTGGAGACTAAGGTTTCTACAAGTGCAAAATTCTAAGTGTCATTAAAACTGATGCAAATAAGGGAAGCAACTCTGTATGTGTAAGAAAGATAAAAGGAATGGAAATGCATTTTTGTTGAAGGTAAAAGAAAGTAATTTTGTCCTAAATGAGACTGGTTGTTTGGAGAGAAATGGCTTGGGACAAAATCTGAATGTAAGGAAAGCTGTGGAAGGTTTGTGAAGGGAAATCTTTCGGAAAGGAATTTTAGGTGTGGTCAGAATGGACTAAGATTGAAATGAATGGATTTTGAAAGTACTATGGCATAAGATTGAAATTCTGCCTCTTTCCCTGTTCAAAAGGCAAGGTTTTCTTGAATTATTGGTCTGCTCTTGATACAACGTAAACAGGTTTTTTTCTCTTTTGTGTGCCCGGAAAACCAATCTCCGTAAGTGTTCTTTCTTCTGTGGCGATTATGGTCATTGGCATAAGTTCAATAAGAATCTGTTCTCCTTGGGCGCCTGGGTGGCTCAGATGGTTAAGCGTCTGCCTTCGGCTCAGGTCATGATCCCAGGGTCCTGGGATCGAGTCCCGCATCGGGCTCTCTGCTCCTTGGGAGCCTGCTTCTCCCTCTGCCTCTCTCTCTCTGTCTCTCATGAATAAATAAATAAAATCTTTAAAAAAAAAAAAAGAATCTGTTCTCCTTGTAACAGGACACCATTGGAAACACCGGTTATTTTACCAAGGCTTTGAGGGGAATGTCATATTTGAGAGGGACTCACATAGACTCATATATGACCATACAGCTTTAAGGAACTAAAATTAACTTTATGAAACCTGGAGCCAGAAAGCCTCATGGAACTGTTGACGTGATACCTTGCTTAAAGAATTCCCAGCAGCCTCACCAGGTGAGTAAAGAATGTCACTTCCTGGCAGGTGCTAGAACCTCAGGCTATTTTGGTGACCTCGAGAAGAGGAATCCACCCAAATCTACAGGTATGGCAGGCATGTCTGGCAAGCATTTGGCTTGGCTTCTGGCCTGGAGAGGCTACTAAAAGTTCAACCTAGAGATTCCTTGTAAAAAGTTCCAGCAAAGCAGATTCTGAAAGATCTATATGATCAAGCACTATTCTTGCTGAGCTTATGTAAATAATTAGGCCAAGTTTGTTAAAATTGGACTTGTTTTATAAATAAATTAGTCCTGATTTGGCTATCTCTGAAAATATTTCAATAACACATCTTTGTAGATACTAGATTTTAAGCATTGAGACTCAAGAAAACTGGAATGAGGATTGCCCCAAAACAACCAATAGGGTTAAGTCCTTTTGAGTTACTATATAAAAAACCTTTTCTCATTGTAGACCTATCAATAGATGGAGACTGTAATGCTCTGTTAATTACTCACTTGAGGCTGGATTAATTCATAAATCTCTAAATGAATATGCAAACCATATCCTCCTTAAACCTGATCTGATAGTTACTAGCAACCCACCCCATATAAACCCTGGAGACATGGTTTATTTAAAGGATTGGAAGTCTAACACAGTAGAGGATTTAACTCCAAAATGGAAGGGTCCCTACGGGGTCATATTATGTCCTCCCACTGCAGTAAAATTAGAGGGACACTCTTCATGAGCTCATATATCTAGAATAAACCTATAACTCCCACACAGGAGACCAATGAGCAAACTAACATGCCTTCTTATTCCTGTGAGCCAGTGGAAGACCTCAAATTTCTCTTCAAAGGACAATAAAGGACTAGAAGATAATTTTAGTTAGCTACCAAAGGTCTCTTTATTTGGGCTTCTCTTTCTCATAATATTAACCTTATTTTGTTGTCTTTTCCCATGTCCCCCTGCCTGGTGCTAAGACTCCTTCACTGCCATAACTGCCAGCTGACAGATGGTCCTTTCCACTCAAGAATGGGTGTGTACTGTGGTAACCTAATGAGGTATTTAGTCTGTATGCCCTGTGCTAATATCCCTATGTTGTCTACCTTGGATTGACTGCCTCTGCCTTCGGTAACTCCTGAATATAAATTCCCCAACTGACCAATGTTGACCCACAGGTAGGGACATCTGTACACGCCTATTCAGCAGGAAGAAGTTACAGAAGATAAGACCTTCCACCCTCAGCAACCTTAAAGATTTAAGAGTCAAAATTGTTCAGGGGGGTATGATGTGGGAAACCAAGGCAGAAGGAAATGGTGATAAAATTAAATGTCCAGGGGGAGGGGCAGAGGGAGAGAGACTCCTCGAGCAGACTCCATGCTGAGCACAGAGCCTGATGCAGGGCTCGATGCCGGGACCCTGAGATCAAGACCTGGGCTGAAACTAAGAGTCAGATACTCAACCCACTGAGCCACTCAGGCGCCCCTGAAAATGGGAGGCTTTTCAAAAAAGGGAATGACATCATCAAGTGTGTTCTTTAGAACCATAATTCTGGAGGCCACGGGCTTCTTAGGAGAGAGAGACACAGCGAGAGAGGGAACACAAGCAGGGGGAGTGGGAGAGAGAGAAGCAGGCTTCCCGCCGAGCGGGGAGCCCCGTGCAGGGCTCAATCCCAGGACCCTGGGATCATGACCTGAGCCGAAGGCAGATGCTTAACGACTGAGCCACCCAGGCACCCCTATATTTGTGTCTTCAAGATAAACAAGGCATTATAGAAAAGCTTCTCTTTCTTTGTCCTTCCCCAGTTAACTACAATTATGCTTCACTATCCTGGAAAGGAGAGTAATAAAAAGGAAATAATATGGAACAACAACAACAAAAAAATTAAAGGTCCATATAACCTGCAGCCCATTGACAAATACTTGAGGCAGGCCGGATATAATGTTCTTCCAGGAAGCTCCCAACTGTCCTAATGTTAATGTCTTGCTAGAGGGAAAAACAACCTTAATTTGACCATAGCAAGGCCTCCTGTATCCTGTGTCTTCTTTAGCATATGAAAATCCTTTTGGAACTTCCCTTATCTTTACTACCCCCCCCACCCGAAAGTATAGAATCAATTGCCCCTCACAATCCTGGGGCAGCAGGGAGCAGAGGGTAACAGCTGCTCTTTCTGCCCACAGGTCCTATCTCCAAGCTTTAATAAAACCACCTTTTTACACCAAACACATCTCAAGAATTCTTTCTTGGCCATCGGCTCTGGACCCCAACATCGCTACTCCAAAAACACATTACCAAGAGCCGCCCCATTAATATCCGAGGACCCAAAATCAGGATTCCTACTGCCAGAGATGGCTCCTTCAGATGCAGAAGGCCCCCAGCCCCTGTTCCACATCATGCACAAGAATGGACATGTCTCAGCAAAAATAATTTTCTGTAATCTACTCATAAGGTTTTTACTAAATGGTTCTTCTGGGACTCCCATTTAGTCTTAATCCTAGAATACTCTGGAGCAGGATGGGGGCCCTGCTGTTTAGGCCAGCCCCAGGGGATTCTTTCCTTTCTATTCCTTGAAGCTAATCCCTGACCCTCTTTCCAGTTTTCCAAGCTCCCTGAGGCCAGGGAGTGCCCCTGGTTGCCCTTCCCCAGTCCTTCCTGCAGTGGAAAAAATGGATGAGACCCTGGTCAGCCTGTGGGGTGCTCAGGGACTAACATTGTGCATTGTGCCTGAACTGGGGTGGGGGGGGACAGATAATGACAGAAACTTAGGATGGGAGACCATGCATCATTTTCATAAATATATTAATATAGTTAACATAATACACTTGAAAAAAAGTGAGTAAAACTTAATTGCTTTCATTCTTCTGCATGTGGCTGTCCAATTTTCCCAACACCATTTGTTGAAGAGACTGTCTTTTTTCCATTGGACATTCTTTCCTGCTTTGTCGAAGATTAGGTGAACACAGAGTTGAGGGTCCATTTCTGGGCTCTCTGTTCTGTTCCATTGATCTATGTGTCTGTTTTTGTGCCAGTACCATACTCTCTTGATGATTACAGAGATAGTAGGAAGGGAAAAATGAAGGGGGGTAATCGGAGGGGGAGACGAACCATGAGAGACTATGGACTTTGAGAAACAAACTGAGGGTTCTGGAGGGGAGGAGGGTGGGGGGATGGGAAAAAAACTTAATTGCTTTCTTGGTACAAATTACATAAAGCTTGATAAAATCATCACAGCACATGGAGGTATCAAAAAGCAGTCAACCCCCTTTCCATCATTGTCAAGGAAGTTTAAAGGAGGCCTCCTTAGGGTGTAGTAAGAATTTAGATGTTTACCCAAAAATGATGTGCTTTTTTTTTTTTAAAGATTAAGAAACCTTGCTCAAACTTAAGACTGATGAATCACAGACCTGTACCTCTGAAACAAATAATACATTATATGTTAAAAAAAAAAAAAAAAAGAAGATGGAAGAAAAAAATGAAGGGGGGGAAATTGGAGGGGTAGACGAACCATGAGAGACGATGGACTCTGAGAAACAAACTGAGGGTTCTAGAGGGGAGGGGGGTGGGGGGATGGGTGAGCCTGATGATGGGTATTAAGGAGGGCACGTACTGAATGGAGCACTGGGTGTTATGCGCAAACAATGAATCATGGAACACTACATCAAAAACTAATGATGTAATGTATGGTAACTAACATAACATAATAAAATAAAATTTAAAAAAAGAAAAAAGAAACCTTGCTCAGATGCTTTCAATGAGTGGTTAAGGATGAAGGGGTGGAGGCAGGAATGAGCTTGTCATTCAGCATTGGTCTCAGTAGACAGTGTCCCCCAGATCCTGACCCCCACAACCCCATGTGGCCCGCCCCCCCCTCCAGGATGCCTCTGAAATCTCTGCCTTATGTCTTCCCTCTTTCCTGAATGCAGGGAACCAAGTAACTTGGGATCCTCCCAGCCAGCCTGGTGTTGCCCATAAAACGACTCTGTGATGCTCTTCTCTGTTCTGTGACATAAATATAAGAATGGGTACACACTGAGGTAACCTAAGGAGATATTTAGTCTGTATGCCATTGGCTAATATCCCTCCCTGCCCTCAATTATTAGAAGGTGGACTGGGGCGCCTGGGTGGCTCAGTTGGTTAAGCGAATGCCTTCAGCTCGGGTCATGATCCTGGAGTCCCTGGATTGAGTCCCACATCGGGCTCCCTGCTCGGCAGGGAGTCTGCTTCTGCCTCTGACCCTCCCCCCTCTCATGTGCTCTCTCTCTCTCATTCTGTCTCAGATAAATAAATAAAATCTTTAAAAAAAAAAAAAAAAGAGAAGGTGGACTGGTTCCCTGGCAGAGTCCCAAGGAGTGAGAGGAGGAATGGCTATGGGTGCATACAGTGAAGGCAGAGTCCTGGGCATCAGGGTTCCAACCTCTGGAAACATTCCAGAGCAAGACTATACTTGGCACAAAGGTGGCAGAATTCCCAGGCTTCAGGAGAGAACAGGCCCTTGTATAAAGGTTACTAATAACCTTTATCAATAACCAGCGGGTGTGGGGGGGCACCTGGGTGGCTCTGTCAGTTGGGCATCTGACTTTGGCTCAGGTCATGATCTCAGGGTCCTGGGATCGAGCCCCATGTCAGGCTCCCCGAATCTGCTTCTCCCTCTCCCTCTCCCTCTCCCCCTCTCCCCCTCCCTGCCACTTGTGCTCTCTTGCTTTCTCTCTCAAAAAAGGAGAAAATCTTAAAAAAAAAAAAAAAAATCACCGTTGGGGACAAAAGAGTGCAGAGATTGGATACAATCATTAGTTCAAACTATCATTCTCTTTTTTTTTTTAAGATTTTATTTATTCATTTGAGACACAAAGATACAGAGACAGAGAGAGAGCATGAGCAGGAAGAGAGGCAGAGGGAGAGGGAGAAGCAGGCTCCTCGCTGAGCCAGGAGCCCGATGTGGGGCTCGATCCCAGGACCCTGGGATCATGACCTGAGCCAAAGGCAGACGCTTAACCGACTGAGCCACCGAGGCACCCCCAAACTATCATTCTTTATCTGGGTTCAACCCCAGCAGAATTCCTGGCTGCTAGTTTGATCAGTTGTCATCCGGTCAGATAGGAGTTCTTATGCTGAAGAAGCATGCAAGGTCTCAATGTCCTGACAAGCTGGCCATCTTCCCCAGGTTACAAGTACATGGGTTTAGCCCCCTGGTGTGCTGGTAAACGTTTAACAACTGGCTTGTGGGGCGAGGCTGGATGGGAAGAGTCCTGATTTGTAGGACTTGCAGATTTCCACGGTGCAAATGGCAATTTGCAGCCTCCATCCTGACATCACTGAATAGGGAGTTGAAGAGATGTGCCCACCATTATAGAGTATTTCTCGCACACAGATACAGCAGTACTAAATAACCTTATGAGCACAGATAGTAAATAATAAAATGTCATAAAATTATTAAGAAGTGATGAGGTTTTGAGTATTTCTTACCTTTGTTTCTAATATAATCTGTCAGTTTATATGTTAATTTTAATAATATCTGTGTTCAACAACCAGATTGTGGAATTCCTGAAACTTTACCAATCAGCTATCTTCAGCCAGTTCAAGTCAGTTCCCAGTACATCATGGATTAAGTCACCACCACGCAAAGAAGCTGGTCCAGTGAAAGGTTCTCAGCTCTCTATACATATGACTATTCCTAGGGAGCCTAGCTGCCTCTCTCTTTCTGTGTTCCCACTACAAGCCCTTGGGAGAAGACTGTTTGGCTCAGCTCATCTTTTTAAAACAGGCTGCAAACATTACCAGGGCTGACCCCGCAGGGTCTTTGCTTCTCTTTGGGCTGTTAGAAACTGGAGCTTCCCCTCATCTAGGATGGCAGAGATGGGCAGAAGAAGGACACAGGGACTGGAGCACCTCCGGACATCTTAGCTCCGGAACACTTCTGGTCCCATGGCAAATTCTCCATCACTCCATGTTTTTTTATACAGTGTGCTCAGATACTCAGTGCAGGTTTGACTCCGAAGTGCCAGACCACTGGAAACAGGGAGAAAGTTTCCAAAGTAGAGCCTAAGGAAAGCCAAACTAGGTGGGATTGGGATACAGTCCCATAACACCAACCTTAAGAAGAAGAGGGAGGAAAAGTTGGAGGCTGAGGTTTAAGGAGTGATCATTCAGGCTTTAGGTCCTGCCTTTCAATACTGTGACTCCTAGGGAGGGGTGAGGCTGCAATATTCCAGAAAGTTGCAAAAAAAGGGTGCCACCAAACTTAAACAACTGGTGGGTGGTATACATAGTGCCTCTCCCTTTCCATGAATTTCCACTGCTTCTATCAACAAAAGTCTAACTCAGTATGATCCCCCAGCTTTTCTCCAGACTCTCTCCACATGGAGAAAAAATTATCAACAACATGCTCCTTCATGCATGTCTCCACTCCACAGAAGCCCAGCCTCAGACCCACAAATCCTAGTTTTGTCCTCCAACACATGCCAAGTAGGGCAGGCCTCCCTCTGCAACTTTTTTTTGACCCCTGGAAATCCCGCTTTCTCCAGCTGACCCACAATCTTTATAAAGCCAGCCCAGTCTAAGAGCTCTCTATAAATTTTCCTCTGTGAGGCAGAGAGAGGCCCAGAAAAGGCAATTCATCCATTCCTTCATTCAGAAAACATTTATTAAGTATGTATTATGTGGCAAAGCAAAACTGCCACTAGGTAGTGGGGATTCTACAGTGATCAAGACAGACAGGGACTGTGCTTTCAAGGAGCTTAGAGTCTAATGGAGGAGATAAATATTAAACAAATAATTTTAAAGAGTGATAAATGCATCTATTCTGGATCCAGCTTTCAGTATTACATGAAACAAAGTGGTCCAAGGGAGGTGGGCAGGGAAGAAGTAGGAGGTAAGGGCCAGAGCATCTCTGCCACGCAACCCCCAAGAATTCTAGCTTTCTACCGGGTGGATGCCTCACTGCATCCACATTCTACCCCTTGAGAGAAATTACAGCTCAAGGCACAGCTTTCAGCAATCCCTTGTTGATCCCTTTTTGGGCCCATATCATGCATTTGTCATTTGTTTCCTGCCAAAACCAACATGTTAGCATAGCCTGGTTGAGAACAGGAGCCATAGAAGATAGGACACCCAATAGAAGCTTTGTCATGTCAAGACCCAACCAGTGTTAAAACCATGGCAGGAAAGGAAGTAGAATAAATACAGAACAAATATTTTGATCTCAATCTGTGTGTGTGTGTGTGTGTGTGTTTCCCCCTCTAATCTTCCACTGGCTAAATCCAGTCTGAAGCCAAACACAACCAGCATTCAGGTGATCAAGTCAATAGAGATTAGCCTACAGGGCCAAAAAAACCCACAAAGAGCCAAACACAAAATAATCAGCCAATCATACTTCACTGTCAAGAACATTTCAAGAAGAGAATAAATAGGGGCGCCTGGGTGGCTCAGTCGTTAAGCATCTGCCTTCAGCTCAGGTCATGATCCCAGCGTCCTGGGATCGAGCCCTGCATCAGGCTCTCTGCTCGGCGGGAAGCCTGCTTCTCCCTCTCACACTCCCCCTGCTTGTGTTCCCTCTTTCGCTGTGTTTCTCTCTGTCAAATAAATAAAATCTTTTTTTAAAAAAGAAGAGAATAAATAGCTTTTAAAATTTATTACAAAGAGGGCGCCTGGGTGGCTCAGTTGGTTAAGCGACTGCCTTCGGCTCAGGTCATGATCCTGGAGTCCCGGGATCGAGTCCCACATCGGGCTCCCTGCTCGGCGGGGAGTCTGCTTCTCCCTCTGACCCTCCCCCCTCTCATGCTCTCTCTATCTCATTCTCTCTCTCAAATAAATAAATAAAATCTTTAAAAAAAAAAAGACTTAAAAAAAAAGTTATTACAAAGAGAATATGTTGTTTTGGTAATAGGATTTTTTTTTATATATAGGGCAAAGAGCCCCAATACACCATGTTATACATGGCAAATTTAGCCTTCGCCTGCACCGTTTGCCCTGAGTTGTTAGAGAGCCATCCTGCCCAAACAGCCTGTATGAGAACCTCAGAGCTCAACTCATTGTGAGGCACATGGGTGGTCTCTGAGGTTCTAGAATTCCCAGGAGCTGTAGCTTAGCATTGGGAGCTTCTGCTCATAGTTTTCCTTCACAGCTCTTGGGTGCCCTACACCAGGGTCTCCTCTTTCCCAAAATCCAGATGAAGAAGTTTCTCTTACTAATGAGTCTTTATCTGATTGGATGTGCCAGAGGTGAGTCCCCTATCTTAGCTCTGGGAGACTTTTTTCAGGTCTTTTAGCCCTTGAAGAAGGAAGACCAGAATATTAGTTACACAAACCAATCTAACTCAGAATCAGGAATAGCTAAACCAGTTCAACTCTGAGAACTCCTGAGCCAGTTGATTTCTCCTTGTAATGGCTTTACCATCAGAGAAGCCTGCTGGCTTAGCACTGTCTCATTCCTACTACTTTTTTAGCCACTCACCATTTGTACCTGATGCTCTGTGAGATGAGAAAACAGGTCTAAGGGTTCTGTGGAAGTCCAATGAAGGTTTGTCCCAATGAACTGAGTGCAAGGGATCCTTATGTAGTTAATGTAGCAAGGAAAGATAGAAGGAGATAGGAATGTGATGTACCCAGAAAGCCATCTCAGAACACAGCAGGGCTATGGGCAAGAGACCTTATGAGCCTCTCCTTCATGGCCAGGTTCTACCCACCCAGTTGTCTGTATTTCCTCTTTCAGGGTCCTCATTCATGGTGGGCTGTATTCCCTCATTCCTCCTAGAGGAGAAGAGAGAGACCATGAGCTCTGAACTGTTGGCTAAATGACAAAGTGTTTTCTATAATGTTGGTTGTCCGAGATTTTGTTTTATGCTCTCTTAGACTTTCAAAAGTTGACTCAGAAATTTAGATACATAGCTACCAAATGGTAGTATATGCCAGCCATATGGCGAAGCAGTGAGTTGTCAACTCTAAGAATGACTAAGAAATGAGTGTGCTTTTTCAAACCTTTCTACATCAGAAATCTCTTTATTATAACTTCTGTTAACTGTTAAAGAATCAATCAAGCAAATAATATTCAGTAACAACTTTTAAAAATAAAAACCTCCCCATAGCCTTTCCAAACCTTACCTTTCCTTATCAACATATTCTAAGCATAGTCTTTCAGAAAGTCATGGATTATAAGGACGGCAAATCACCCAGAATATACGTATCTATTGTAGGACTCTTATAGAGATAAGGGTAATTTGGAGCCCTAGGCTACCTTGTCTTCAACAGATCTTATCATTCCTCTCAGCTTTTGGCTAGGATTAATAATTCAGTTCTTGTAGTCTACCCACCCTACTCTGAGTTACTCAGTCTAATCACAGAGTAATAATCAAATTGTTTGGTGCTACTTCAATAAAATGAAAAGTACTACCTAAAGAATATTTGTATAGTAGTCACTGGTGAGATGGATTAAAGGTAGAAGGGACTGGCCAGAAGAGAATGACTGGCTAAGAGTTTTTTTAAGTCCCAGTGTAAAGTGGGGAGGAGAGAAAAATAAAATTAATTGAACACTTAGGCAATAAACCAGGCACGTCATAATTTATCTTACTGAAACCTCATGCAACTACATGAAGTAGGTATAATGGTACATCACAAGGAATCTCAATTCAGAAATAAATAAGCAAAGAATGTCTTTATCTTAATAACTGATCCCAACTTTGAGTCTCCAACCCACATGGATTGGGGACTGAGTGTAAGAAAGAATTTGAATTTGCCAAATAAAAATGTCTTAAATCCCGTCTGATCTTTTTTGTGGGTTCATTAGATATTTGTCATCTCTGGTTTAAAATTTGTCCTGTCCAAAGGGTAAAATCTTCTACCTTCAATTTCAGCAAGAATTACTTAGCTATTGAACCGAGTTGCTTTCTCTTTCCCTTTTGTATTTTCATCCTTCCTGCCTTTCACCCAGAGAGGAACTGGAGGGAGGGCTTGTGGTAGACTTCTGATCTTGTGATTGATGGCATATTGATTTCCTGATGCTGGCTTTGTCAGGGAAGCACACCATTTTCCCTTTGGGTGCTTTTGGTACATGGGCTAGTGGACTCCCCTGTACATTTCTTAATAATGTGGATCTTAAAATTCTTCCTTTAAATGCCAGAGGCGGTGGGGACACCTGGGTGGCTCAGTCATTAAGTGTCTGCCTTCGGCTCAGGTCATGATCCCAGGGTCCTGGGATCGAGTCCCACATCAGGCTCCCTGCTCGGCGGGAAGCCTGCTTCTCCCTCTCCCACTCCCTGTGCTTGTGTTCCCTTTCTCGCTGTCTCTCTCTCTGTCAGGTAAATAAAATAAAAAAAAAAAAATTTAAATGCCAGAGGCGGTCTCCGTGTATTTCATTAACACCTCTGCCCTTCATGGTCTCTTGGGTAATTAGTTGATTTCCTCCAACATCTGCAATATCTTCAGATGCCTGACCAGGCCCACAGGAAACCCAGGAATCCCACGTTAGCCTTATTGCATAAGAAAAGCAATCTTTATCCCGGACATTCTTTCTCTCACCTTCCCTATCTCTCTTTTGTTCCTCTCCATCCCAGGAGCATCAGGTCAGCCTGATGAGCCTCCTGGCTCTATGGATCATCAAGCTTCAGTTCAGCAATTTTCAGGTGAGTACTTTTCACTTGGAAACCCTTCAGATGGTGAGGCTTTATATGAGACTTCTGCAGGCGAGAGCACTTTAAGTGAGCATACTTCAGGTGAGCACACTTCAGCTGAACATGGTTCAAGTGAACACACTTCAGGTGAACACGCTTCAGGTGAACGTGCTTCAGGTGAGCATGCTACGGGTGAACATACTTCAGATGAACATATTGCCAGTGAGCACGCTTCTGGTGAACAACCTTCAGGTGAACAGCCTTCTGGTGAAAAGCCTTCAGATGAACAGCTTTCTGGCGAACAGTTTTCTGGTGAAAAGACTTCCGGTGAACAGTCTTCTGGTGAAAAGCCTTCAGGTGAACAGGCTTTAGATGAACAGGCTTCAGCTGAAAAGCCTTCAGGTGAACAAGCTTCCAGTGAGAAGCCTTCCGGTGAACAGGTTTCAGGTGAACAAGCTTCAGGTGAACAGGCTTCAAGTGAACAGGCTTCAGGTGAAAAGCCACTGGGTGATCAGTCTTCAGGCATTCCACCATCAAGCACATTTTCAGGTGAGGCACATTTTCAGGGGAATTGCATCTGGATGGGTGCTAGTCCTTGATTCAGGGGAGAAATAGGCAACACATCAAGAAACCCAACTTTTAAGGAGAGCGTATAGAAGAAAGACTAGTTCACAAACACTTCACAGACAGCTCTCTCAAAGACACTCTTTACATCTCTTTACAGTAATACCAGGAGGCAGGATATAGGTTTTGTGTAGCCCTGAAGGCTAAACAATTTTGAGGGCCCTTTAAAAAAATAACACAAATACAAAATGCCAGCAGTGCCTCCAACTTCACTCTATGTAAGAAATTATAAATACAAATGCCCACTGCTCCCTTGGAAGGGGCTCATGGGACACTAACTTTCATGAGCTTCATGCTAAATCTGCCTCAACAAACTATGTTAGAATGCCTCGCAAACTCTGTAAGGAGATGACTAGCCCTCAAGCTGGTGGCTCCGTTTTATTTGTTTGAACATGGAAAATAAAGCATGAACACATTTTTGTCTGTTAGATTCATAAAGAACTTCCCAGCACAACTGCAATTCTTTGGCTCTTACTAAAAAGGGGTTGTTCAAGGAAGGACAACAAGATCCAGAGTTTGATGACCCCTCAAGATATTACCAGACATAAGCACTTCATATTTCCTCCCATTGCCTAAGTAGTAATATTCCAAATCTTCAGATGAGAGAAGTGGGGCTGACATCACATAGCTAGAAAGTAGCAATCCTTGGATTCAAACTTAAGTTGGTCTGATTCCAAAGCCCACATCCTTCCTATTTCTTTATGCTTCCTTAACTAGGGAATTGGCAATGGAGATAGTAAAAGAGGCAAAATAGAAGCATTTCACAAAGAATGCCCTTTGTGACAAATTGACATTGTTGAAGGTCAACTTGAAAATGGAGAACGATCACTCTTTACAGAGTTTGCAACATTAGAGCATTCTAACATAGCTTACTAATCAGCCAGTTCTTACTCTAAGTGTGCCTTGTGGGTGAGAGTATCATGGGGGAGTAAAAAGGGAAGCCAGTCATGTGATTAAAGCTCTACTTTGCTCCTATGGAGTTAGACATGGCAGAAGCCAGTGGGGGATATGAATTGGAGTAAACATCAGTATTATAGAGAGAAATTTGGGATTCTTCAGCAATGAAAATTATAGATGAAGCAGTAAGAATGAAGGAATTTCCTCTGGTCCAGAAGAGAGACTCTGCTCTATCAGATGCAGGGCCCTCAAATGCCCAACAAGAACCAAATAATGAAATGTGTTGTATCCAGGCCCATCATTCCTCTCCTTGTGATTTGTGGCTCCATCAGGAAATTTCATCAGGCTTGTCTTAAATTTGCAGGCCCAATATTAAATTGCCACACATGTTCATATATGAATGATCATGGAAAATGTCTTCGTGGAGAGGGAGTCTGCTCCACTCAGAATTCCCAGCAGTGCATGTTAAAGAAGATCTTTGAAGGTATGTGGGGACTTCATAATACAGTCTTTGCCAGAGAAACACATCAATTAACTTAAGTACTCTTGGGAGCAGCTGGGGTGGTGGGAGCCTGAGGAGGGGTCAAGCTGTGATTCCCCAGAAATTTGGAGACTCAGGAGAAACTTATCCTAAATTAAGAGCAGAATTCTAGCTACTGATGGGGAGGTAGAGGTCTTTCCCAGCAGGCTTATGATGTCTTAAAAGGAGACAGGGAGACTGGCTCTCTTCCTACAAAAGAAATGTATGAGTTGCACCTTGAGATGTTGAGACATTGACCATAAGCTCAGGACTGTGTCTGTCTTGTTCATGGTTATATATTCCTAGCACTTAGTACAATGTTTAGTACATGGTAGGCATTTAGTAAATCCTGAATAAATGAATAAACAATTGTCTATCAGTCAGTGTTCACAGGTTGCCAGACGTGTCTTGCTATATTCCCATACTCTCTACCCTTATACTCACTCCTCATCCCCAAAATAAAGGATCTTAGTTACTGCCATCCTGTGAACCACATTGTCTGACTTCCCTTGTGGTTTGTCTAGTCCCTCAATAGAGGCAGTGGGCAACAGATGTGGGGAAAGGCCCAGAAAAGACAGATGGAAGGAGACGGGGAGGAAGAATACACAAGCTGGAGGTCTTGGTCATGCCTGCATGGGGACACTGGGAACCATGGATGAAGGCGAAGGTCGGAGGAGGAAGCCCTCTGCTCACTACAGTCTGTCTCTGCTTCTTTCAGGTGGAAAACTCCAATTCATGGTTCAGGGGTGTGAGAACATGTGCCCATCTATGAACCTCTTCTCCCATGGAACCAGGATGCAAATTATATGCTGTCGGAACCAATCTTTTTGCAACAAGATCTAGAAGCCTGTGCCTTTGCTTCCTGCCCTGACTCAGGCAGTAGAAATTCTCCATCACCCTAAAGGGCTTAATTTATATTTTGTTTCTTCCCCAGTCAATAAGTAATCACGTCTCTCTCTGCCTGAGTGTCAGACAGGATGTTCAAATACCTCACCCTTCCTCTCCTATCCATGCCCTGTGACCCATTCTTCTCTGTCTTCTGTCTTCCCTTACCCCATCTCTCAACATTCTTTGCTTTCTCAATAAATTCTGCATGGTCAAGAATACAGACTGGAGATGGACTTCTTTTCCCATCAGCCAGTTTCAGGATCAGCCTGCGCCTGCTTCCTCCACATACTAAAGTGGATGTGTTTTAAATCACTCCACATTCGTCAAAATGGAGGGGTCCCCCAGGGCAGAGATCACAAGAAGAAATGCAGGGTAGCTTAAACAATACTGTGGAACCTTCTCTGACTCCCCAATTTCCATCCCAATAGAAACCCTACCCCCTTCTCCCACCCGTGACGGTGTCCAAAACTCACCCCTTCTTTGGCTCTTGAGTTTTCAGTCTTCAAGAGTCTGCTCTTAAAATTATAACAATAAATGACTCTTTTTTATTTGCTATATAAATATGTAGTAGGTGATACTGCTTAAATCTTTTTCTCACACAATGTTACCAGATCATCTCAGTATAGAGGAGCGGGTGGAAATACTGTAATAGCCCCTCACCTTGTATTAGTGTTATATTCTTTAACGTATTTGCACATACATGGTCTCATCTGATCCTCAGAAAAGAGCCCGGTAAGGCAGACAAGAAAGACAGAATCATCCTTAGTTTACAAATACATAAAATTTATTTATTAATACACCATGTTGTTCCAAACTGGCCATGGTTACAGAGTTAACATTGAGCCAGGGCTGGATTTCAAAACCAAATCTGCATGATTTCAATTTGAGTTGCTTCTACCACATGATACATATTAGGCAGAATGGTTCTTTCAAGACCAAAATCAATCCTCTCTTCCAACACAAGCCCATCTCCTTTTAGCCACTGCTCTCCCACACCTCTATTTAAAACTGCCTGAAACCAGCTCAGTGGTCTTAACAGTGTCTTGTGCAGAGCAAAAGCCTTCAATTTTAATAAAATCCAATTTATTTTTTATTTTATGGACAGGGCTTTAGATTTCATGCTTAAGAACTCTTGGAATACTACATCCAGAAACAGATTTTACAGGCACCTGGGTGGCTCAGTCAGTTAAGCATCTGCCTTCCGCTCAGGTCCCGATCCCAGGGTCCTGGGATCAAGCCCCATGTTGAGCTCTCTGCTCAGCGGGGAGCCTGCTTCTCCCTTTCCCTCTGCCCCTCCCCCCTGCCTGTGCTCTCTCTCTCAAATAAAATCTTAAAAAAAAAAACAACAGATTTTCTGTTTGTGAGATTTAAAAAATTATATACACACACATACACATATCATGGACGTTCTCCCAAAAATATTGGTAATGGATTCTTCATTGGCAGTAACTGTTGGCTAGAAGACAATGGAACTTCTCTCCAAATTTCGTTTTTTTTTTTAACAATTATTATTTTTTCAGTATATAATTTTAATTTCCATTGTCTATAACTCAGTGATGCTTACATTCATATTTATTTGTTTTTATATGGGAATATCCAAATTGACAACGCATTAAACATTTTTGTACTTTAATAGAGAAATATCAGCTGTGGTTGATTTAGTATTTTCACCTATGGATTTAAGTATGTACTATTTGCTGAAAACCAAATGGGCTGGGACTTTGGATAACTATTTCCGTGAAGACATTCATCATTGTGAAGAGTGGTAAGTAGCACTTACAGAATATATACTCTATGCCGTGTAATGCATTTAGCAGTTTTGTTTATACTTTCTTTTTTTATTATTTATTTTTTTATTATGTTATGTTAATCACCATACATTACATCATTAGTTTTTGATGTAGTGTTCCATGATTCATTGTTTGTGTATAACACCCAGTGCTCCATGCAGAACGTGCCCTCTTTAATACCCATCACCAGGCTAACCCATCCTCCCAGCCCCTCCCCTCTAGAACCCTCAGATTGTTTTTCAGAGTCCATTGTCTCTCATGGTTCATCTCCCCCTCAGATTTCCCTCCCTTCATTCTTCCCCTCCTGCTATCTTCTACATTTTTTTTTTAACATATATTGTATTATTTGTTTCAGAGGTGCAGATCTGTGATTCAACAGTCTTGCACAATTCACAGCGCTCACCATAGCACATACCCTCCCCAATGTCTATCATCCAGCCGCCCCATCCCTCCCACCCCCACCACTCCAGCAACCCTCAGTTTGTTTCCTGAGATTAAGAATTCCTCATATCAGTGAGGTCATATGAAACATGTCTTTCTCTGATTGACTTATTTTGCTCAGCATAACACCCTCCAGTTCCATCCACGTCATTGCAAATGACAAGATTTCATTCCTTTTGATGGCTGCATAATATTCCATGGTATATATATTCCACATCTTCTTTATCCATTCATCTGTTGATGGACATCTTGGCTCTTTCCACATTTTGGCTATTGTGGAAATTGCTGCTATGAACATTGGGGTGCACGTGCCCTATCTTTTCATTACATCTGTATCTTTGGGGTAAATATCAAGTAGTGCAATTGCTGGGTTGTAGCGTAGCTCTATTTTTAACTTCCTGAGGAATCTCCACACTGTTTTCCAGAGTGGCTGCACCAGTTTGCATTCCCACCAACAGTGTAGAAGGGTTCCCCTTTCTCCGCATCCCCGCCAACATCTGTCGTTTCCTGACTTGTTAATTTTAGCCATTCTGACTGGTGTGAGGTGATATCTCATTGAGGTTTTGATTTGGATTTCCCTGCTGCCGAGCGATGTTGAGCCCTTTTTCATGTGTCTGTTGGCCATTTGGATGTCTTCTTTGGAAAAAAGTCTGTTCATGTCTTCTGCCCATTTCTTGATTGGATCATTTGTTCTTTGGGTGTTGAGTTTGATAAGTTCTTTATAAATTTTGGATACTAGCCCTTTATCTGATATGTCATTTGCAAATATCTTCTCCCATTCTGTCTACTGTCTTTTGGTTTGGTTGACTGTTTCTTTTGCTGTGCAAAAGCTTTTTATCTTGATGAAGTCCCAATAGTTCATTTTTGCCCTTGCTTCCCTTGCCTTTGGCGATGTTTCTAGGAAGAAATTGCTGCGGCTGAGGTCGAAGAGGTTGCTGCCTGTGTTCTCCTTTAGGATTTTGATGGACTCCTGTCTCACATTTAGGTCTTTCATCCATTTTGAGTCTATTTTTGTGTGTGGTGTAAGGAAATGGTCCAGTTTCATTCTTCTGCATGCGGCTGTCCAATTTTCCCAACACCATTTGTTGAAGAGACTGTCTTTTTTCCATTGGACATTCTTTCCTGCTTTGTTGAAGATTAGTTGACCATAGAGTTGAGGGTCCATTTCTGGGCTCTCTGTTCTGTTCCATTGATCGATGTGTCTGTTTTTGTGCCAGTACCATACTGTCTTGATGATGACAGCTTTGTAATAGAGCTTGAAGTCCAGAATTGTGATGCCGCCGGCTTTGCTTTCCTTTTTCAACATTCCTGTGGCTATTTGGGGTCTTTTCTGGTTCCACACAAATTTTAGGATGATTCGTTCCACTTCTTTGAAAAAAGTGGATGGTATTTTGATGGGGATTGCATTGAATGTGTAGATTGCTGTAGGTAGCATTGACATCTTCACAATATTTGTTCTTCCAATCCATGAGCATGGAACATTTTTCCATTTCTTTGTGTCTTCCTCAATTTCTTTCATGAGTATTTTATAGTTTTTGGAGTACAGTTTCTTTGCCTCTTGGGTTCGATTTATTTCTAGGTATCTTATGGTGTTGGGTGCAATTGTAAATGGGATCGACTCCTTAATTTCTCTTTCTTCTGTTTTGTTGTTGGTGTATAGGAATGCCACTGATTTCTGTGCATTGATTTTATATCCTGCCACTTGACTGAATTCCTGTATGAGTTCTAGCAGTTTTGGGGTGGAGTCTTTTGGGTTTTCCACATAAAGTATCATATCATCTGCAAAGAGTGAGAGTTTGACTTCTTTGTCCATTCGGATGCCTTTTATTTCTTTTTGTTGTCTGACTGCTGTGGCTAGGACTTCTAATACTATGTTGAAGAGCAGTGGTGATAGTGGACATCCCTGCCGCATTCCTGACCTTAGGGGGAAAGGTCTCAGTTTTTCCCCATTGAGAATGATATTCGCTGTAGGTTTTTCATAGATGGCTTTTATGATATTGAGGAATGTACCCTCTATGCCTATACTCTGAAGAGTTTTGATCAAGAAAGGATGCTGTGGGGCGCCTGGGTGGCTCAGTCGTTAAGCATCTGCCTTCGGCTCAGGTCATGGTCCCAGGGTCCTGGGATCGAGTCCCACATCGGGCTCCCTGCTCGGCAGGAAGCCTGCTTCTCCCTTTCCCACACTCCCTGCTTGTGTTCCTGCTCTTGCTCTCTGTCAAATAAATAAATAAAATCTTTAAAAAAAAAAAAAAAGGAAAGGATGCTGTACTTTGTCAAATGCTTTTTCCGCATCTATTGAGAGGATCATATGGCTCTTGTTCTTTCTTTTATTAATTTATTGTATCACGTTGATTGATTTGTGGATGTTGAACCAAATTTGCAGCCCAGGGATGAATCCCACTTGGTCGTGGTGAATAATCCTTTCAGTGTACTGTTGTATCCTATTGGCTAGTATTTTGGTGAGAATTTTTGCAACCATGTTCATCAAGGATATTGGTCTGTGATTCTTCTTTTTGATGGGGTCTTTGTCAGGTTTGGAGATCAAGGTAATGGTGGCCTCATAAAATGAGTTGGGAAGTTTTCCTTCCATTTCTATTTTTTGGAACAGTTTCAGAAGAATAAGTATTAATTCTTCTTTAAATGTGTGGTAGAATTCCCCTGGGAAGCCATCTGGCCCTGGGCTTTTGTTTGTTGGGAGATTTTTGATGACTGCTTCAATTTCCTTAGTGGCTATAGGTCTGTTCAGGTTTTCTATTTCTTCCTGGTTCAGTTTTGGTAGTTGATACATCTCTAGGAATGCATCCATTTCTTCCCGATTATCTAATTTGCTGGCGTATAGTTGCTCATAATATGTTCTTATAATTGTTTGTATTTCTTTGGTGTTGGTTGTGATCTCTCCTCTTTCATTCATGATTTTATTTATTTGGGTCATTTCTCTTTTCTTTTTGATAAGTCTGGCCAGGGGTTTATCAATCTTGTTAATTCTTTCAAAGAACCAACTCCTAGTTTCATTGATCTGTTCTACTGTTCTTTTGGTTTCTATTTCATTGATTTCTGCTCTGATCTTTATTATTTCTCTTCTCCTGCTGGGTTTATGCTTTATTTCCTGTTCTTTCTCCAGCTCCTTTAGGTGTAGGGTTAGGTTGTGTATTGGAGACCTTTCTTGTTTCTTGAGAAAGGCTTGTATTGCTATATACTTTCCTCTTAGGACTGCCTTTGCTGCATCCCAAAGATTCTGAACAGTTGTGTTTTCATTTTCATTTGTTTCCATGAATTTCTTTAATTCTTCTTCAATTTCCTGGTTGACCCATTCATTCTTTAGTAGGATGTTGTTTAGCCTCCATGTATTTGAGTTCTTTCCAACTTTCCTCTTGTGATTGAGTTCTAGTTTCAAAGCACTGTGGTCTGAAAATAGGCAGGGAATGATCCCAATCTTTTGGTACCGGTTGAGACCTGATTTGTGACCCAGGATGTGGTCTATTCTGGAGAATGTTCCATGGGCACTAGAAAAGAATGTGTATTCTGTTGCTTTGGGATGGAATGTTCTGAATATATCTGTGAAGTCCATTTGGTCCAGTGTGTCATTTAAAGTCTTTATTTCCTTGTTGATCTTTTGCTTAGATGATCTGTCCATTATTGTATTGTTGTTAATGTGTTTCTTTGCTTTTGTTATTAATTGGCTTATATAAGTGGCTGCTCCCATGTTAGGGGCATAGATATTTACAATTGTTAGATCTTCTTGTTGGATAGACCCTTTAAGTAGGATATAGTGTCCTTCCTCATCTCTTATTATAGTCTTTGGTTTAAAATCTAATTTGTCTGATATAAGGATTGCCACCCCAGCTTTCTTTTGATGTCCATTAGCATGGTAAGTGGTTTTCCACCCCCTCACTTTCAATCTGGGGGTGTCTTTACATCTAAAATGAGTCTCTTGTGGACAGCATATCAATGGGTCTTGTTTTTTTATCCAATCTGATAGCCTGTGTTTTTTGATTGGGGCATTTAGCCCATTTATATTCAGAGTAACTACTGAAAGATATGAATTTAGTGCCATTGTATTGCCTGTAAGGTGACTGTTACTGTATATTGTCTGTGTTCCTTTCTGGTCTATGTTGCTTTTAGGCTCTCTCTTTGCTTAGAGGACCCCTTTCAAGATTTCTTGTAGGGCTGGTTTCGTGTTTACAAATTCTTTTAGTTTTTGTTTGTCCTGGAAGCTTTTTATCTCTCCTATTCTCAGTGACAGCCTAGCTGGATATAGTATTCTTGGCTGCATATTTTTCTCATTTAGTGCTCTGAATACATCCTGCCAGTCCTTTCTGGCCTGCCAGGTCTCTGTGGATAGGTCTGCTGCCAATCGAATGTTTCTACCATTGTAGGTTACAGACCTCTTATCCCGAGCTTCTTTCAGGATTTTCTCTTTGTCTCTGAGATTTGCAAGTTTTACTATTAGATGTCGGGATGTTGACCTATTTTTATTGATTTTGAGAGGGGTTCTCTGTGCCTTCCCCAAATTAGGGAAGTTCTCTGCTATAATTTGCTCCAATATACCTTCTGCCCCTCTCTTTCTTCTTCTTCTTCTGGGATCCCAATTATTCTAATGTTGTTTCAACTTATGGTATCACTTATCTCTCGAATTCTGCCTCGTGATCCAGTAGCTGTTTATCTCTTTTTCTCAGCTTCTTTATTTGCCATCATTTGGTCTTCTATATCACTAATTCTCTCTTCTGCCTCATTTATCCTAGCAGTTAGAGCCTCCATTTTTTATTGCACCTCATTAATAGCCTTTTTGATTTCTACTTGGTTAGATTTTAGTTCTTTTATTTCTCCAGAAAGAGTTTTTCTAATAACTTCCACGCTTTTTTCAAGCCCAGCTAGTATCTTTACAATCATCATTCTGAACTCTAGTTCTGACATCGTACTAATGTCCGTATTGACTAGGTCCCTGGCAGTCGGTACTGCCTCTTGTTCTTTTTGTTGAGGTGATTTTTTCCGTCTTATCATTTTGTCCAGAGGAGAATAAATGAATGAGAGAACAAAATGCTAACAGGGTAACAACGTCCCCAGAAAATACACACTAAACAAATCAGAAAAGACCTGAAACGGGGGGAAAAGAAAGGGAAAGAAAGAAAAAAGAAAAAGATAAAAACAAAAACAAAAACAAAAACAAAAAAACAGAATATGATCGAATGTGATAAGGCTGGTGCAAAGATCAGTGCCACACACTAGATTTTGGGTGTATTTTGGTCTGTTAGAAGAAACTGCCTCCCAAAATTTTAAAGAAAGAAAAACTTATATATGTACAAAAATAAGGGCTAATATGATGAAGGGATGGAATATGACTATAAAGATGAAAATTATAAAAGATTTTATTAAAGGAATTGATAAGATAAGAAGCTGGTTGAAAAAAGAAAGAAGAGGTTTTTAAAAAAAAGTGGGGGGGAGAGATTGTGATCAGGCAGGAGACTAGAACAAAGCCATACACTAGAGATTAGGGTATATTTTGATCTGTTAGAAGAAACTGTATCCCAAAATTTTAAAGAGAGAACAACTTATAGATATATATCAAAAATAAGGGTAACTACTATGAAGGGATAGAGTATGACTCTAAAAATGAAAAATAAAAAATGTTTTTTATAAAAAAGGGATTGATAAGATGTTGGCTGAAAAAGGGAAAAAGAAAAATTCAAAAAAAAAAAAAGAAAAAAGAAAAGACAGTTAAAAAAAAATTAACTTTGAAAGACTAAAGAATCATGGTAAAAAAGCCATGAATTCTATGTGCAGTATTCCCCTAGCACTGGAGTTCTGCCGTTCTCATTGACCCGTAAACTTGGTCTTGGCTGGATGTTCTTGCTGATCTTCTGGGGGAGGGGCCTGTTGCCGTGGTTCCCAAATGTCTTTGCCGGAGGCACAATTGCCCCACCCTTGCCGGGTCGGGGCTAAGTAATCTGCTCGGGTTTGCTCTCGGGAGCTTTTGTTCCCCGCAAGCTTTCCGTACAGCTTTGGGGGACAAGAGTGAAAATGGTGGCCTCCCAATCTCTGCCCTGGAGGAGCCGAGAACTCGGGGCCCCACTCCTCAGTGAGCCCCCACTGAAAAGCAGTCAGTCACTCCTGTCTCCCCGGTCTCTGGCCGCACTCCATGCTCACCCGGCCTGTGACCGAGCGTTTCTATCTCTGGCACCCGACCCCGTGTGGAGTCTCCAAACCCAGCAGATCCCTGCGGTGTGCTCCCGCGCCGCTCCTCCCAGGGGAGGAAGGGGAGTCTCCCCGATCTGCCACTTGTTGGGTCCCTGCTGGAGGAGCAGTGGCCTGACTGTGCCACGGATCAGTTTATGGCAACCCCGAGCTGAGAGCCCACTCCTCGGCTCTGTCTCTGCAGCCGGCTTCCCCTCTCCGATACCTGAGAGCTCTGCCGCACACAGGCACCCCCGGTCTTTCTGTGACCCCGAGGGTCCTGAGACCATACTGTCCCACGAGGGTCCCACCCCCCGCTTAGCCACTGGAGAGATGTCCCTCAGCAGCCGACTTCTACAAGTTCCGATTTTGTGCTCCGCGGCTCTATTACTTGCCAGAAGTGGCCAACGGGGAGGCCCCCTCCCCTGCCGTCTATCCTCCCGAATATCACCTCAGATTCACTTCTCCGCACGTCCTACCTTCCAGAAAGTGGTCGCTTTTCTGTTCAGAGAGTTGTTGCTATTCTTTTCTTTGATCTCCTGTTGAGTTCATAGGTGTTCAGAAAGGTTTGATCCCTATCCAGCTGAATTCCTGGGAGCAGACAAAATCCAGGTGTCGTACTCCTCCGCCATCTTGCTCCTCCCCCCTATGCTTTCTCTTTTAATACTGAAAACAATTTTACAAAATTATTAAGATTAGGGGCGCCTGGGTGGCTCAGTCGTTAAGTGTCTGCCTTCGGCTCAGGTCATGATTCCAGGGTCCTGGGATCAAGCCCCGCATCGGGCTCCCTGCTCCGCAGGAAGCCTGCTTCTCATCCTCCCACTCCCCCTGCTTGTGTTCCCTTTCTCGCTGTGTCTCTGTCAAATAAATAAATAAAATCTTAAAAAAAAAATTATTAAGATTACAGGATCCTAAGCAAGACAAACTGGAGAGTTTTGTCATAAGCCAAAATAAATGGTGGTGGTCCAGACAGTCCTTCAGGCTCCTTTTCAAATTTCTGAATGAAAATTATTTTGAATACACCGTACTATCCCTTCATTAACTGCCATTCAAAAATAAAGGCCCAAAACCTTGGAATTCCAAAAGAATTCTCAACTTGAAATATGGTCTACTGGGGTGCCTGGGTAGTTTAGTCTGTTAAGTGTCTGACTCTTGGTTTTGGCTCAGGTCCTAATCTCACGGGTCCTGAGATCAAGACCTGCATGGGGCTCCCCACTCAGGAGGAATTTGCTTGGATATTTTCTCTCTTCTCTGCCTCTTCACCTACTTGTGCTCTCTCTCTCTCTCAAATAAATAATAAAATCTTGAAAAAAAAATATGGTCTACTGAGGGCAAGAAGAAAAATGAAATCCTACTAACATTATTGCCATAGTTTTTTGAGGGAAGGGGATAAATATTAGCTAAACCTGTTCTATAAATATAGCTACATATGTTGAGGAAATAAGTTCAAACATGTGGTTAAAATGTAATAGAAGGGAAGTTCTGACTTCCATTAATAGTGGAAGAGTTTGGTTGAACTAACCCTCCTTTAGATAACAATTATAAACAGGGTGAAAAATAAGAAAGAACTATTTGAAAGTTCCTTGAAAGGTACTGGAAAGAAGTCACCCCTAAAAAGACAGGAACAGCGCTGAGTGAGATTTGCAAGTCTGTGGCCTTATGCCTGAGAGGACTTCTTAGTCCACATATCAAGGGAGCGCAAATATCCACAGTTTGAGGATTCAGAGAACTAAGATTAGAGCAGGCAGGGAGTTGTAAATTAGGGAAATCCTGGAAAGAAAGAAGCCACAATTAAACCTCAAAATGAGTATAAACTGTGACCAAATTCTTGGCTGATCACTGACTCCAGGAGGTCTGACAATAGCAACTAGAAGCTGAAAGAACTGAGCAGAGATGTGTGTTGCTGTCTATCTCAAAGAAGACAGAGTATGGACTACAAGTCAACCTAGGAGAACACAAGTCAACACTCTTCAGAGGAACACACAGAGTCCAGAACTCTGCATCATTCACTATGTCCACTATATAGTAAGAAATTGGTAGACATAGAAATAAAAATGTGACCCATAGTAAAGAAAAAAAGGTTATTGACCCCAAGATGTACCAGACATTGGAATTATGAACAAAAGCAATAAGCGCTGCTTATTAGAGACGTGTTCAAGAATCTAAAGGAAAATAGTGTCATATGAATGAAGAGATAAGGAATCTCAACACAGAAACTAAAACTATAAAAAAGAACCAAATGGAAATTTTAGAACTGAAAAGTACAATAACTGAAAAAAATCACTAGATGATCTTAACAGCATAATGGGGACCACATCAGAGTCAGCAATTTTGAAGAGAGCTCAATGGAACTTATCCAATTTGAAAAACAGAAGAAAAAGAAGTATTTTTTTTTTAAGATTTTATTTATTTATTTATTTATTTATTTATTTATTTATTTATTTATTTATTT
>NW_023270537.1:0-35474 GCF_011800145.1 Mirounga leonina
TTTATTTATTTATTTATTTATTTATTTATTTATTTATTTATTTATTTGACAGAGAGAGACACCGCGAGAGCAGGAACACAAGCAGGGGGAGTGGGAGAGGGAGAAGCAGGCTTCCCGCTGAGCAGGGAGCCCGATGCGGGGCTCGATCCCAGGACCCCGGGATCATGACCTGAGCCGAAGGCAGACGCTTAACGACTGAGCCACCCAGGCGCCCCGGAAAAAGAAGTATTAAAGAAAGTGAACAAAACCTCAGTCACTTGTGGGACAGTATCAAGTAATAGAACGTATAATTAATTGGAGTCCCAGAAGAACAGAAGAGAGACAATGAGACAGAAAAAGCATTAAAAAAAATAATGGCCAAAATTTTCCCAAATTGGGTGAAAAACATAAACTTACACATCTAAGAAGTTTAGTGAACTAAAGGTAGGATAAACACAATAGAAAACCACATAGGCACATAATAGTCAAATTACTAAAATTCAAAGATAAAGAAAAAAACCCTCAAAATTGGTCCAAACAAAAGATACATTGTAATATGTATATAGGAGAACACTGACACAAATGTCAACTGACTTCTCATCAGAAACAACGGAGAGCACAAAACAAGAGATATATGTTTAAGCCATAAAAGAAAAAAACCTGTCAGTCGTGTGAGCATTGGTGGTTCAGTGGTAGAATTCTCACCTGCCACGCGGGAGGCCCGGGTTCGATTCCCCGCCAATGCAACCTAATGTTTGGGGCGCCTGGGTGGCTCAGTTGGTTAAGCGACTGCCTTCGGCTCAGGTCATGATCCTGGAGTCCCTGGATCGAGTCCCGCATCAGGCTCCCTGCTCGGCAGGGAGTCTGCTTCGCCCTCTGACCCTATCCCCTCTCATGGGTTCTCTCTTTCTCATTCTTTCTCTCTCAAATAAATAAAATCTTTAAAAAAAAAAAAACAAAACCTGTCAGTCAAAATGTTACAACAAGACAATTATCCTTCAAAAATGAAGGTAACAAAGACATTTTCATATACCCAAACAGGAAGAGAATTCACAACCAACAGACTTGTACTACAGGGAGAGAAAAAAAAAAGCGCTGAGGTAATTTCTTCGTCCTCAAGGAAGCTAAAGGAAAATGCCAAGGCAACTCTGATCTACAGGAAGAAATGTGGAGAACAGATATAATGTGGTAAATTTAAGACATGTATACTATTTCTTCTAATTTTAAAAGCCATGCCTGCTTAAAGCTAAAATTATTTTTAATGTAAAAAGATATATATAACAATAATAGCACAAAGGAAAGAGGAGGTAACTGGAACTATACTTTCAAAAGTTTCTTATTTTGGGGGCGCCTGGGTGGCTCAGTTGGTTAAACATCCAACTCTTGATTTCAGCTCAGGTCCATGATCTCAGGGTTGTGAGTTCAAGCCCCATGTTGGGCTCCATGCTGGGCATGGAGCCAACTTAAAAAAAAAAGTTTCTTATTTTTTTTTAAAGATTTTATTTATTTATTTGACAGAGACAGAGCACAAGCGGGGGGAGTGGCAGGCAGAGGCAGAGGCAGAGGGAGAAGCAGGCTCCCCACAGAGCAGGGGGAGCCTGATGCAGGGCTCGATCCCAGGACCCCAGGATCATGACCTGAGCCAAAGGCAGTCGCTTAACCAACTGAGCCACCCAGGCGCCCAAAAGTTTCTTATTTTTAAGTGAAGTAGTACAATATTAATTTAATTCAATTGTGAAGAGATATAGTAATCCTTGGAGAAAAATCATTTTAAAAAATACACAAAGGCATAACTAAAAAGCCAATGGAAAAATTAAAGTGGAATACTAAAAAGTATTTGATTGACTCAAATAAAGGTAGAAAATGTGGCTGTGGGGGAGTGTTTTCCATTTTCTCTCTTGACTGGCTGGTTCCTCCCTTGGAGTACACTTTAATAAAATTTTGCTCTGCTTTACTTTTTTTTCGCTGTCCTGTAATTCTTTACTGTGGCAGTGAAAAGAACCGAGGCTTCTTTCTGTTTCCATCTCACTCTCGGTAACAAAGGGAAGGCTCATGCACTGTTGGTGGGAATGCAAACTGGGGCAGCAACTGTGGAGTATGGAGGATCCTCAAAAATTTTAAAATAGAACCACCCTATGATCCAGTAACCACACTGGGTTTTTACCCAAAGAATATGAAAACACTAATTCAAAAGGATGCATGCACTCCTATGTTTACTGCAGCATTTTTTATAGTAGCCAAATTATGGAAGCACCCCAAGTGGCCACTGATAGATGAATGGATAAACAGGATGTGAGATACAAACACACACACACACACACAGGAATATTACTAAGCCATAAAAGAATGAAATCTTGCCAGTTCTAACAAGATGGACAGACCTAGAGAGTATAATAAGCAAAATAAGTCAGTCAGAGGAAGACAAATACCGTATGATCTCACTCACATTTGATGGTTACCAGAGGGGAGGTGGATAGGGGGATGGGTGAACTAGGTGAAAGGGATTATGATGAGCACTGAGTACTGTATAGAGCTGTTGAATCACTATATTACACAGATCCAAAGAAGCTAAAAGAATCTCACACAGATGAGTACTGAAAACGCCACCACAATCATCAAACTGCTTAAAACCAAAGACAAAGAGCAAATCTTGAAGACATCAGGAGAAAAAGGCACTTTCAGTAAATTGTGTTAAATTAAAGGTGTATACCATAAGCCCTAAAACAAGGTATGTCTCTGCATGATAGGAGGGGATTGCTAGTGAGATCTACTTTGGCCACTATTTTATACTTTTTTCTAAATTGAATATTTTACTTATATAATTTAAACATAAAAACAAAAATTCCAAAACAACACCAACCTAAAAAGATACAGGATCTATAAGAAAAAAGCTACACAGTAGAAAGAGGGAAAGACTGAGGAAGAGTGTGTGTGTGTGTGTATGTGTGTGTAACTGAAAACCTGGTGAAGGAGTCCCCTCCAGCCCTAAGTTCTATGAGTAAGAGGGAGGAAAGATATTGGAGCCATTGTGACTCTGGTCAGTCTGGCAGAAAAGAAGCCTCTCTCTACACGAAGGCACATTGAGGGTCTGTTTTATTCACTGTTCTAAAATCAGCATTTAATTACAGGGTCAAGCAGGCAGAAAATATGCATTGAAGGAAGGAAAAGAGGGAGGGCGGAGAGCTTGCTATATGGCAGCCAGTGACAGGAGAAGGGAGGGAGGGATGGAGGTACAGAGAGAGAAATGGAGGGGACAGGAATCAGAGGCAAAGAGCAGCAAGGGCGATGGGAAGCAGAAAGCCTTGATCTGGTGGGTGAAGCTGTGCAAATGTCAATATCCAGAGCTGAGGAGGAGCAGGCTTCAGGGCTTGAACAGTGCTGGAGCAGGGGGGCCCCATCCTTTGAGGCTACAGGAGCACAGAAAAGGGCTAAATGAGTAACTGAGCAGGTCAAAGAAGGGCCAACTCTCTACAATCGTTTACAGTGTCATGGTGGGATTCAAAACCAGTTTGAGCCCTTGGTCTCAAGAAGGGCACGGAGAGGTCCCCACGGTCCTGGTATCCATACAGGAGACTGTCATCTGGAGAGAAAGACAAGAAAAGAGGATCTCTGATTTGTGGCCTCCAAGATCAAGTGTTTCCCACATTTGAGATAGATGATACATATTTGTTGAAAGAATGAGTGATTCAGCCAATGGGAAGAAACAGTACATGGTCCTGAGGAGTCAGGTTGCCAGGTAAGAAGGGACATCAGCCACCCTGCAATGACAGAGGGGGGCCCCTAGTGGGCCATCTTCCCCCAACCCCTCACCTTGCCCCCAAGGCCTCAAGTTCTCACAAGCACTACCACAAACAAACTCCATTGCAATTTTCATCCCAGTCCCTCCCATCCCTGGGTCTGCATGGGGACTCCCCAAAGACCCAGGTGCCCCTCAACAAGCCCTTTTCCCTCTGATAACTCTGTTGGTCCAGTCAAGGGCCAGTGGCAGTCCAGCACCAGATCCAGGAAGCTTGTGCAATATTTTGTTTTTCCAGGATTTTACAGCCCTTTTTTCACTATCATATATATGCTTAGATGACATTTAAATACTGCTACATTGATTTCAGCCCTTGGCTCAAACAATGGAAGCATTAATTTTGCAAACAGTGCTAGAACCCTAATCTGGGATAGCTTTCCCAGGGCTTAAGGGTACAATATGCAAGGAAGAGCCAAATGCCAAGCCCTGTAAGGAAATTCCAGATTATAATTCCAGGAAGCTGATAATAGAAATTTAGTTAAAACCATCACCCACGGAGAAATCCATGATGCATTCTGGCCATGACTCCTTTTGTAACTTTTAAAGGAAAAAAAGAACCCTTCCCAATCTCTCTGCTATTGACCCCAGGGCTCCTGAGAACTACCTCCCTCAAGGTCAGGTAAAGGTCACCCAGGTGACAACTCAGACCCCACTTACCTTCATCGTCTGTCCTCAGAGAGCTCTGTTGGCTCTCTTCAGTCTGGATGGCACTTTGCCCATCCCTGAAAACCGCATGTTCACTGAAAGCCATTTGGGCGTTGAAACACATACCCATGTTGAAGTTTACATTCTGGAAATAGTCTAGAATTGGAAAGTGAAACAGACATAATGAGGCTGTCTGGGCCCTGCCTTCCCACAGGTCAGGAGGGTGCACACCCTCTGAGCCACTGGCATCCTGGACAATGGCCAGTTCCCAGGCCCGATGAGGTAGCTGAAATCGGGGGATTTCTGGGTGCTTGGTTCACACCTGTGAGTACTGACAGGATCCCCCCTCCTCCCAGGGATGGACTGTGCTGCCCAGGGAAAGTCGGGTCCTACCCTGTAGCTCCTCCAGCCCCACTCATGTGGCCCTATGACCATCTTCCCAATCCTTCCCGAAAGGCAGCCCACATTGCCTTCACCACCCACAAAACTTTCTTTGCTCCTTTTCGACTCAAATTTAGGGTCAGCAAGAAAGCCTGAGGAACTGCGGAGTGTCAGGGATTAGAACTGCAGTGGGAAGGAGGTGAAGTAAAACTGGGAAGGGGAGAGGAAGGAGAAAGGGAAAAGCAGGGACAAAAGTGGAGGAAACAAAGGGGAGGGGAGGCAGAGCGGGAGGAAACCCAGTGGAGTGAGGGGGCGAAGGCTGTGATGCCCTCTGAGGTTAAGGTTAGGCCCTTGTGCCTTGCTCTTCACCTCCCCGGGGCCACCAATTCACAGCTCACCTTGAGTTTGTCCCCTAGGTCCTTCATGATGCCCAGCAGGGCGTCTTCGCTGCAAGTAGTGCAGTAGGAGGGGGAGGGACAGCAACAGCACCATCGGGGGCAGCAGGAGCAGCAGTGGTGGGAAAGCCAGGTCCCATTGTGCCTGAAGGACCAGGGCGCAGAAGAAGGCAGGTCAGAGCCACGGGCACGCAGGCCCTGAGTATGGGGCTTTATAACCCCAGCTGGGAGGGGCCACCAATGGGAGCAGAGGCAAAGGGCTGCACGTCCAACATAGAAGGAGCAGAGTGGCTGGCGGGAGCCCAGCCTTCCTGCTTGCCTCGCAGGGGCGGGGCACACCACCAAATAGTTTCTCACCCTTAGGCCACTTGCCTGAGTATGCCGTGAGCCCAGACTGAAATCTCATTTCTCGGAAATGGATACGTGCCTTGACTGTTGCAAAAACAAACAAAAAAAAAACCCCACTATAGTGAACATCCCCTTTGACAAAAGAGCAGTCTAACAACAAGGGGCTCCTCCTTAGCAACCCTAGCAAGGCCTAGCCCCCCAAATTTTCCCCACCCTAAAACAGCAGTACTCACCTCCTCAACCCGAACCTGGAACTAGCCCTCAGCCTGTAAGCTGTAAGAGGGCTCCAGCCTTAGCTGGTGATGCCCTCTGCAGGGTTCTGTTGCCACAATAACACCTGTGTTTGCTATAGAGGCGCCGTCTCCCTCTCCCTCTTTCTCTCTTCTCAATCCCTTGTCACAAGTGTTAACCTAAGGGGTTTATCTTCCATGAAGGCTGCATTCCAGACTAGAGATTTGGGGTTGTTTATATGCTGAGGAATGTAATTTAAAAACTGATCTGGGGGCACCTGGCTGGCTCAGTCTGTTAAGTGTCTGCCATCAGCTCAGGTCATGATCCCAGAGTCCTGGGATCCAGTTCCGCATCAGGCTCCCTGCTCGGCGGGGGGTCTGCTTCTCCAACTCCCTCTGCCCCTCCCCCACTCCTGCTTTTTCTCTCTCTCTCTCTCAAATTAATAAATAAATATCTTTAAAAAAAAAACCCAAAAAACAAAACACTAATCTGGAGGGGTGCCTGGCTGGCTCAGTGGGTAGAGCAAGCAACATTTGATTTTGGGGTTGTGAGTTCAAGCCCCATGCTGGGTATAGAGATTACTTAAGTCAAAATCTTTAAAAACAAAACACTGATCTGGGGGGGAAAGAAAAGTTTTGTAGCTTTGGCTTCAGGCTCCACTGCACCCCTAGGCACACCCCAGAACTTGGGTCCACCCTTACCCAAATGCAGACCTCAAGAATGAACATATCTGCTCCCCTCCTGCATTAACCTTCTCTCCCAACTTAAGAACAGGAAACCCACTGAAATGGAGGGCTTACCCCATAGGGGTATAATTATTCCCCAGCCCACCTCTGAAGTCTGAAGAGGCTGAGTCAACTATGCCATCCCAAAACAGCATATGACATTGATAGAGAACTTGCTATGTGACAGACATACTGCTGAATACTTGAACAATATTGATGAGGGAGCAGAAGGCAAGCTGAGGACAAAGCACAAGCTGACACCCCACAAGGCCCCACCCCCAGGTGGGACATGTGTGACATTCCTCAGGCACTCCCCGCTGCCCTAAAGCCAAGGGAAGAAAAGACAAATGGTTAATTTACAGATTACACTCCTGGGGGTCAGGACTCTCCCTCAGTTTACAAATGTTTCAGTGATTTACAAGAAAAAGACATTCTTATCAATAACCTAACTTCCAGAAGGAAACTCCCAACACTCTTTTTTTTTTTTTTTAAGATTTTATTTATTTATTTGACAGAGAGACACAGCGAGAGATTGAACACAAGTAGGGGGAGTGGGAGAGGGAGAAGCAGGCTTCCCGCCAAACAGGGAGCCCAATGCGGGGCTCGATCCCAGGACCCCGGGATCATGACCTGAGCCGAAAGCAGATGCTTAACAACTGAGCCACCCAGGCACCCCTCCCAACACTCTTAATGTTAATGCTTTGCTAGAGGGAAAAACAACCTTAACTTGACAGTGGCAAATCCTCCAATATCTTGTAGGTCCTCTTTAGCATAGGAAAATCCTTTTGAAAATCCTTTTTCCTTACTCCCAACCCCCAAGTATATAATCAGCCACCCCTCACAACCCTGGGGCAGCAGCTCTTCCTGCCCAAGGGTCCTGTCCCCATGCTTTAATAAAACCACCTTTTTGCACCAAAGAATTCTTTCTTGGCCATCAGTTCTGGACCCCAACAACACTACTCCAAAACCACATCATTTTGAGCCCAACATGGGGCCTTTGAGTCTTTTCATCTAAACTCTGAGCTTTGGTGCAAACTTGGGGAGTACTTTCTCTTCTTGTCCTTTACTCTCATTTCAGGGGCCCTTCAAGGAGTACGGTCTTATTGGAACATTTTCATGCCCATTGCTCAGACTGCAATCCTCTAGCCCGTGGCTGCTCTATGGGGAGAAGAAGACTGCCTTTTGGCTGGAAGTTAGTACCCTGGCCGGGATGGTAATAAGACCCAGAAACTTGGTGCCCTCTCTTTATTCTTGTCCTTACGCAAAGTCGTCTGTCTTGGGCATGGGACAGCCACCTAAGTCACCAGGACGACTGCCAATCTTAAGATTCCCGTGTGAGGTTTCCGCCTCATTGGTCTAATGTGATCCCCTTTACATCCCTGGTCTAGCCGCTTCTGGCTGGAGATCTCAGTTTGCAGCCGGCTGAAAACAGTACCCGACTGAATTAAAACCCAATGGGGGACCAGTTTCCTAGGGACGTTGGCTATGAGGACTACATGGGTTGGAATGTTGCTTAGATCATGTGGATTTCTCTCTTCCCGTCAATGTCTTCTACTAACTACTTAAGTTACAAAATTGGGTACTTTCCTCTTGTAAAACTTCTCTAGTGTATTCCATGGGTTAAAAACGGTGGATTCTAAGTCGCCTTCACAACAAGGCAACCCAAGGTGCACATGGCCTTCACAGCGGGGCCCTCAGCAGGGCAAGCCAAGGCGCACGTGGCCTTCACAGCAAGGCAAACTTGGTCCATACCCTGGCACCCATCATAGACAAGAATGCGATGGGGAAGCGAGGGGAGGGCCGGCTTCTCTCCTACAGGGCATTTACGGCAGGTGGTGATCATAGCGATTTCATTCGAGGGATACCTCAGGTCGCTATGACACCAGGAACATCTGACATATCCTGCACGTGGGACACCACCCCGTAGTGGAGGTGGGGGGCTGGTTTTCTTGATAATGGACGTTCTCTATTCAATCCCCAAGGACTCTCCCTTGGGATGCCTTTTATCCCACTGGAAACAATTCGGATTGCAAAATTTAACCAAGGTACTGCATGACCTCAGTAAGATCTATCAGATCTCTTCTGCAGGAAACAGGGCAAACGGACCCAGGGTACCTTCATTATTGCTCATACGTAGGCCTTCATTGCTCTATACCCGGACCTAAGGGCCTCTTGCAGAATGTGTTTGCCTGAATGTGTCAGCTAGTAAACTCCCTCCTGACATACTGGATGATAATTACCTAAATAGGCCTCCTGCGAATAAACCCAGGTTGCTGGAGGAAACACAGGACCTCCCTAGCAAAGGGGACTCTGGGTTTCTCTCTCTTTCATTATTCCTCCTAATAGACCCAGTGGTATGTGGGGGCTTCTCCCTCATTCATTTCCTGGGTTAATGGCTATAATTGGAATCAAAATTGTCCCTGCTTAGTCTACCTCAGGACGATGACTTTAAGGAATATTCCCAGGAGCTGCTGAAACTCCCTTTGTTTCATGGAAATTCCGTCTTCTTTGGCCTAACATGGACTGCCTATTTCCTTTTGTTGGTGGGAAAGCATGATGTCTGCTCCTCTGTGGAGCTGATGAGCTCTAGAACCAGGAACCCTTTCTCTGCCTTCCGGCGCCACTTTGCCTCTTCTGTTTCCCCCTCTCTCCTCCCGTTTCTGCACCTCCTTGGGTTCAGTCTGCATAACCAGATTCTAGACCATCCTCGGTGCCTCCAGCACCATGGATCTTCCTCCTCCCCTCTCTATCAAGGAGCCAAGAAGAGCACCCCCTGGACTTAACACCAGTGTCCCAGGTAAACACTGACAATGGGGAACAACAGACTTTTAAAAGCAGATCCAGGTGAAACATAGTTCGGTATTTAAACTAATTTAAGTTTGTTGGTTTAATGAAGATAAACATGTCTTTATTTTTTTTTAAGATTTTATTTATTTATTTGGGAGAGAGAGAAAGAGCACGAGACGGGGAGTGTCAGAGGGAGAAGCAGACTCCCTGCTGAGCACTCCATCAGGACCTGAGCCAAAAGCTGTCACTTAACCAACTGAACCACCCAGGTGCCCTATAAACATGTCTTTAAAGGTATCAACATTAAATGTGAAATTTTTATTCTGTCGAGATTTGCTGAAGGTCAAATAGGCTCGTGTTATGTCTGTTGCAATTTGTTAGCAAAAATATGACTTAAATGATGGTTAATTGTCTCAAAGTTTTCATGGGTAATTGTTAAGACAGCTTCCAAAGTCTTTGGTAACCTGAAACCTGAAAGTTTTGCTTGGATGATAAATGGGATTGAATTCGTTGGAAATATAGGTCTTTTACAAGGATAGGGTGCTAAAGCATTGATTACTGGACATAGGTTTGTGCTTTTGACTTCTTATTGCAAGGAAACTAAGAATATTTGGGCCTGTTGGTAAACATGCTTGGTGCTTAACCAGTTCATAAAATTGCCGTCTAAAAAGTTTTGGTGCAGGGCGCCTGGGTGGCTCAGTTGGTTGAGTGACTGCCTTCGGCTCAGGTCATGATCCTGGAGTCCCGGGATCGAGTCCCACATCGGGCTCCCTGCTCAGTGCGGGTCTGCTTCTCCCTCTGACCCTCTCCCCTCTCATGTGCTCTCTGTCTCTCATTCTCTCTCTCAAATAAATAAATAAAATCTTTAAAATAAATAAATAAATAAATAAAAAGTTTTGGTGTAACAGTTCACAATTGGGTACTACTTAGTTTTCACTGGAGACTAAGGTTTCTACAAGTGCAAAATTCTAAGTGTCATTAAAACTGATGCAAATAAGGGAAGCAACTCTGTATGTGTAAGAAAGATAAAAGGAATGGAAATGCATTTTTGTTGAAGGTAAAAGAAAGTAATTTTGTCCTAAATGAGACTGGTTGTTTGGAGAGAAATGGCTTGGGACAAAATCTGAATGTAAGGAAAGCTGTGGAAGGTTTGTGAAGGGAAATCTTTCGGAAAGGAATTTTAGGTGTGGTCAGAATGGACTAAGATTGAAATGAATGGATTTTGAAAGTACTATGGCATAAGATTGAAATTCTGCCTCTTTCCCTGTTCAAAAGGCAAGGTTTTCTTGAATTATTGGTCTGCTCTTGATACAACGTAAACAGGTTTTTTTCTCTTTTGTGTGCCCGGAAAACCAATCTCCGTAAGTGTTCTTTCTTCTGTGGCGATTATGGTCATTGGCATAAGTTCAATAAGAATCTGTTCTCCTTGGGCGCCTGGGTGGCTCAGATGGTTAAGCGTCTGCCTTCGGCTCAGGTCATGATCCCAGGGTCCTGGGATCGAGTCCCGCATCGGGCTCTCTGCTCCTTGGGAGCCTGCTTCTCCCTCTGCCTCTCTCTCTCTGTCTCTCATGAATAAATAAATAAAATCTTTAAAAAAAAAAAAAAGAATCTGTTCTCCTTGTAACAGGACACCATTGGAAACACCGGTTATTTTACCAAGGCTTTGAGGGGAATGTCATATTTGAGAGGGACTCACATAGACTCATATATGACCATACAGCTTTAAGGAACTAAAATTAACTTTATGAAACCTGGAGCCAGAAAGCCTCATGGAACTGTTGACGTGATACCTTGCTTAAAGAATTCCCAGCAGCCTCACCAGGTGAGTAAAGAATGTCACTTCCTGGCAGGTGCTAGAACCTCAGGCTATTTTGGTGACCTCGAGAAGAGGAATCCACCCAAATCTACAGGTATGGCAGGCATGTCTGGCAAGCATTTGGCTTGGCTTCTGGCCTGGAGAGGCTACTAAAAGTTCAACCTAGAGATTCCTTGTAAAAAGTTCCAGCAAAGCAGATTCTGAAAGATCTATATGATCAAGCACTATTCTTGCTGAGCTTATGTAAATAATTAGGCCAAGTTTGTTAAAATTGGACTTGTTTTATAAATAAATTAGTCCTGATTTGGCTATCTCTGAAAATATTTCAATAACACATCTTTGTAGATACTAGATTTTAAGCATTGAGACTCAAGAAAACTGGAATGAGGATTGCCCCAAAACAACCAATAGGGTTAAGTCCTTTTGAGTTACTATATAAAAAACCTTTTCTCATTGTAGACCTATCAATAGATGGAGACTGTAATGCTCTGTTAATTACTCACTTGAGGCTGGATTAATTCATAAATCTCTAAATGAATATGCAAACCATATCCTCCTTAAACCTGATCTGATAGTTACTAGCAACCCACCCCATATAAACCCTGGAGACATGGTTTATTTAAAGGATTGGAAGTCTAACACAGTAGAGGATTTAACTCCAAAATGGAAGGGTCCCTACGGGGTCATATTATGTCCTCCCACTGCAGTAAAATTAGAGGGACACTCTTCATGAGCTCATATATCTAGAATAAACCTATAACTCCCACACAGGAGACCAATGAGCAAACTAACATGCCTTCTTATTCCTGTGAGCCAGTGGAAGACCTCAAATTTCTCTTCAAAGGACAATAAAGGACTAGAAGATAATTTTAGTTAGCTACCAAAGGTCTCTTTATTTGGGCTTCTCTTTCTCATAATATTAACCTTATTTTGTTGTCTTTTCCCATGTCCCCCTGCCTGGTGCTAAGACTCCTTCACTGCCATAACTGCCAGCTGACAGATGGTCCTTTCCACTCAAGAATGGGTGTGTACTGTGGTAACCTAATGAGGTATTTAGTCTGTATGCCCTGTGCTAATATCCCTATGTTGTCTACCTTGGATTGACTGCCTCTGCCTTCGGTAACTCCTGAATATAAATTCCCCAACTGACCAATGTTGACCCACAGGTAGGGACATCTGTACACGCCTATTCAGCAGGAAGAAGTTACAGAAGATAAGACCTTCCACCCTCAGCAACCTTAAAGATTTAAGAGTCAAAATTGTTCAGGGGGGTATGATGTGGGAAACCAAGGCAGAAGGAAATGGTGATAAAATTAAATGTCCAGGGGGAGGGGCAGAGGGAGAGAGACTCCTCGAGCAGACTCCATGCTGAGCACAGAGCCTGATGCAGGGCTCGATGCCGGGACCCTGAGATCAAGACCTGGGCTGAAACTAAGAGTCAGATACTCAACCCACTGAGCCACTCAGGCGCCCCTGAAAATGGGAGGCTTTTCAAAAAAGGGAATGACATCATCAAGTGTGTTCTTTAGAACCATAATTCTGGAGGCCACGGGCTTCTTAGGAGAGAGAGACACAGCGAGAGAGGGAACACAAGCAGGGGGAGTGGGAGAGAGAGAAGCAGGCTTCCCGCCGAGCGGGGAGCCCCGTGCAGGGCTCAATCCCAGGACCCTGGGATCATGACCTGAGCCGAAGGCAGATGCTTAACGACTGAGCCACCCAGGCACCCCTATATTTGTGTCTTCAAGATAAACAAGGCATTATAGAAAAGCTTCTCTTTCTTTGTCCTTCCCCAGTTAACTACAATTATGCTTCACTATCCTGGAAAGGAGAGTAATAAAAAGGAAATAATATGGAACAACAACAACAAAAAAATTAAAGGTCCATATAACCTGCAGCCCATTGACAAATACTTGAGGCAGGCCGGATATAATGTTCTTCCAGGAAGCTCCCAACTGTCCTAATGTTAATGTCTTGCTAGAGGGAAAAACAACCTTAATTTGACCATAGCAAGGCCTCCTGTATCCTGTGTCTTCTTTAGCATATGAAAATCCTTTTGGAACTTCCTTTATCTTTACTACCCCCCCCCACCCGAAAGTATAGAATCAATTGCCCCTCACAATCCTGGGGCAGCAGGGAGCAGAGGGTAACAGCTGCTCTTTCTGCCCACAGGTCCTATCTCCAAGCTTTAATAAAACCACCTTTTTACACCAAACACATCTCAAGAATTCTTTCTTGGCCATCGGCTCTGGACCCCAACATCGCTACTCCAAAAACACATTACCAAGAGCCGCCCCATTAATATCCGAGGACCCAAAATCAGGATTCCTACTGCCAGAGATGGCTCCTTCAGATGCAGAAGGCCCCCAGCCCCTGTTCCACATCATGCACAAGAATGGACATGTCTCAGCAAAAATAATTTTCTGTAATCTACTCATAAGGTTTTTACTAAATGGTTCTTCTGGGACTCCCATTTAGTCTTAATCCTAGAATACTCTGGAGCAGGATGGGGGCCCTGCTGTTTAGGCCAGCCCCAGGGGATTCTTTCCTTTCTATTCCTTGAAGCTAATCCCTGACCCTCTTTCCAGTTTTCCAAGCTCCCTGAGGCCAGGGAGTGCCCCTGGTTGCCCTTCCCCAGTCCTTCCTGCAGTGGAAAAAATGGATGAGACCCTGGTCAGCCTGTGGGGTGCTCAGGGACTCAACATTGTGCATTGTGCCTGAACTGGGGTGGGGGGGGACAGATAATGACAGAAACTTAGGATGGGAGACCATGCATCATTTTCATAAATATATTAATATAGTTAACATAATACACTTGAAAAAAAGTGAGTAAAACTTAATTGCTTTCATTCTTCTGCATGTGGCTGTCCAATTTTCCCAACACCATTTGTTGAAGAGACTGTCTTTTTTCCATTGGACATTCTTTCCTGCTTTGTCGAAGATTAGGTGAACACAGAGTTGAGGGTCCATTTCTGGGCTCTCTGTTCTGTTCCATTGATCTATGTGTCTGTTTTTGTGCCAGTACCATACTCTCTTGATGATTACAGAGATAGTAGGAAGGGAAAAATGAAGGGGGGTAATCGGAGGGGGAGACGAACCATGAGAGACTATGGACTTTGAGAAACAAACTGAGGGTTCTGGAGGGGAGGAGGGTGGGGGGATGGGAAAAAAACTTAATTGCTTTCTTGGTACAAATTACATAAAGCTTGATAAAATCATCACAGCACATGGAGGTATCAAAAAGCAGTCAACCCCCTTTCCATCATTGTCAAGGAAGTTTAAAGGAGGCCTCCTTAGGGTGTAGTAAGAATTTAGATGTTTACCCAAAAATGATGTGCTTTTTTTTTTTTAAAGATTAAGAAACCTTGCTCAAACTTAAGACTGATGAATCACAGACCTGTACCTCTGAAACAAATAATACATTATATGTTAAAAAAAAAAAAAAAAAAGAAGATGGAAGAAAAAAATGAAGGGGGGGAAATTGGAGGGGTAGACGAACCATGAGAGACGATGGACTCTGAGAAACAAACTGAGGGTTCTAGAGGGGAGGGGGGTGGGGGGATGGGTGAGCCTGATGATGGGTATTAAGGAGGGCACGTACTGAATGGAGCACTGGGTGTTATGCGCAAACAATGAATCATGGAACACTACATCAAAAACTAATGATGTAATGTATGGTAACTAACATAACGTAATAAAATAAAATTTAAAAAAAGAAAAAAGAAACCTTGCTCAGATGCTTTCAATGAGTGGTTAAGGATGAAGGGGTGGAGGCAGGAATGAGCTTGTCATTCAGCATTGGTCTCAGTAGACAGTGTCCCCCAGATCCTGACCCCCACAACCCCATGTGGCCCGCCCCCCCCTCCAGGATGCCTCTGAAATCTCTGCCTTATGTCTTCCCTCTTTCCTGAATGCAGGGAACCAAGTAACTTGGGATCCTCCCAGCCAGCCTGGTGTTGCCCATAAAACGACTCTGTGATGCTCTTCTCTGTTCTGTGACATAAATATAAGAATGGGTACACACTGAGGTAACCTAAGGAGATATTTAGTCTGTATGCCATTGGCTAATATCCCTCCCTGCCCTCAATTATTAGAAGGTGGACTGGGGCGCCTGGGTGGCTCAGTTGGTTAAGCGAATGCCTTCAGCTCGGGTCATGATCCTGGAGTCCCTGGATTGAGTCCCACATCGGGCTCCCTGCTCGGCAGGGAGTCTGCTTCTGCCTCTGACCCTCCCCCCTCTCATGTGCTCTCTCTCTCTCATTCTGTCTCAGATAAATAAATAAAATCTTTAAAAAAAAAAAAAAAGAGAAGGTGGACTGGTTCCCTGGCAGAGTCCCAAGGAGTGAGAGGAGGAATGGCTATGGGTGCATACAGTGAAGGCAGAGTCCTGGGCATCAGGGTTCCAACCTCTGGAAACATTCCAGAGCAAGACTATACTTGGCACAAAGGTGGCAGAATTCCCAGGCTTCAGGAGAGAACAGGCCCTTGTATAAAGGTTACTAATAACCTTTATCAATAACCAGCGGGTGTGGGGGGGGCACCTGGGTGGCTCTGTCAGTTGGGCATCTGACTTTGGCTCAGGTCATGATCTCAGGGTCCTGGGATCGAGCCCCATGTCAGGCTCCCCGAATCTGCTTCTCCCTCTCCCTCTCCCTCTCCCCCTCTCCCCCTCCCTGCCACTTGTGCTCTCTTGCTTTCTCTCTCAAAAAAGGAGAAAATCTTAAAAAAAAAAAAAAAAATCACCGTTGGGGACAAAAGAGTGCAGAGATTGGATACAATCATTAGTTCAAACTATCATTCTCTTTTTTTTTTTAAGATTTTATTTATTCATTTGAGACACAAAGATACAGAGACAGAGAGAGAGCATGAGCAGGAAGAGAGGCAGAGGGAGAGGGAGAAGCAGGCTCCTCGCTGAGCCAGGAGCCCGATGTGGGGCTCGATCCCAGGACCCTGGGATCATGACCTGAGCCAAAGGCAGACGCTTAACCGACTGAGCCACCGAGGCACCCCCAAACTATCATTCTTTATCTGGGTTCAACCCCAGCAGAATTCCTGGCTGCTAGTTTGATCAGTTGTCATCCGGTCAGATAGGAGTTCCTATGCTGAAGAAGCATGCAAGGTCTCAATGTCCTGACAAGCTGGCCATCTTCCCCAGGTTACAAGTACATGGGTTTAGCCCCCTGGTGTGCTGGTAAACGTTTAACAACTGGCTTGTGGGGCGAGGCTGGATGGGAAGAGTCCTGATTTGTAGGACTTGCAGATTTCCACGGTGCAAATGGCAATTTGCAGCCTCCATCCTGACATCACTGAATAGGGAGTTGAAGAGATGTGCCCACCATTATAGAGTATTTCTCGCACACAGATACAGCAGTACTAAATAACCTTATGAGCACAGATAGTAAATAATAAAATGTCATAAAATTATTAAGAAGTGATGAGGTTTTGAGTATTTCTTACCTTTGTTTCTAATATAATCTGTCAGTTTATATGTTAATTTTAATAATATCTGTGTTCAACAACCAGATTGTGGAATTCCTGAAACTTTACCAATCAGCTATCTTCAGCCAGTTCAAGTCAGTTCCCAGTACATCATGGATTAAGTCACCACCACGCAAAGAAGCTGGTCCAGTGAAAGGTTCTCAGCTCTCTATACATATGACTATTCCTAGGGAGCCTAGCTGCCTCTCTCTTTCTGTGTTCCCACTACAAGCCCTTGGGAGAAGACTGTTTGGCTCAGCTCATCTTTTTAAAACAGGCTGCAAACATTACCAGGGCTGACCCCGCAGGGTCTTTGCTTCGCTTTGGGCTGTTAGAAACTGGAGCTTCCCCTCATCTAGGATGGCAGAGATGGGCAGAAGAAGGACACAGGGACTGGAGCACCTCCGGACATCTTAGCTCCGGAACACTTCTGGTCCCATGGCAAATTCTCCATCACTCCATGTTTTTTTATACAGTGTGCTCAGATACTCAGTGCAGGTTTGACTCCGAAGTGCCAGACCACTGGAAACAGGGAGAAAGTTTCCAAAGTAGAGCCTAAGGAAAGCCAAACTAGGTGGGATTGGGATACAGTCCCATAACACCAACCTTAAGAAGAAGAGGGAGGAAAAGTTGGAGGCTGAGGTTTAAGGAGTGATCATTCAGGCTTTAGGTCCTGCCTTTCAATACTGTGACTCCTAGGGAGGGGTGAGGCTGCAATATTCCAGAAAGTTGCAAAAAAAGGGTGCCACCAAACTTAAACAACTGGTGGGTGGTATACATAGTGCCTCTCCCTTTCCATGAATTTCCACTGCTTCTATCAACAAAAGTCTAACTCAGTATGATCCCCCAGCTTTTCTCCAGACTCTCTCCACATGGAGAAAAAATTATCAACAACATGCTCCTTCATGCATGTCTCCACTCCACAGAAGCCCAGCCTCAGACCCACAAATCCTAGTTTTGTCCTCCAACACATGCCAAGTAGGGCAGGCCTCCCTCTGCAACTTTTTTTTGACCCCTGGAAATCCCGCTTTCTCCAGCTGACCCACAATCTTTATAAAGCCAGCCCAGTCTAAGAGCTCTCTATAAATTTTCCTCTGTGAGGCAGAGAGAGGCCCAGAAAAGGCAATTCATCCATTCCTTCATTCAGAAAACATTTATTAAGTATGTATTATGTGGCAAAGCAAAACTGCCACTAGGTAGTGGGGATTCTACAGTGATCAAGACAGACAGGAACTGTGTTTTCAAGGAGCTTAGAGTCTAATGGAGGAGATAAATATTAAACAAATAATTTTAAAGAGTGATAAATGCATCTATTCTGGATCCAGCTTTCAGTATTACATGAAACAAAGTGGTCCAAGGGAGGTGGGCAGGGAAGAAGTAGGAGGTAAGGGCCAGAGCATCTCTGCCACGCAACCCCCAAGAATTCTAGCTTTCTACCGGGTGGATGCCTCACTGCATCCACATTCTACCCCTTGAGAGAAATTACAGCTCAAGGCACAGCTTTCAGCAATCCCTTGTTGATCCCTTTTTGGGCCCATATCATGCATTTGTCATTTGTTTCCTGCCAAAACCAACATGTTAGCATAGCCTGGTTGAGAACAGGAGCCATAGAAGATAGGACACCCAATAGAAGCTTTGTCATGTCAAGACCCAACCAGTGTTAAAACCATGGCAGGAAAGGAAGTAGAATAAATACAGAACAAATATTTTGATCTCAATCTGTGTGTGTGTGTGTGTGTTTCCCCCTCTAATCTTCCACTGGCTAAATCCAGTCTGAAGCCAAACACAACCAGCATTCAGGTGATCAAGTCAATAGAGATTAGCCTACAGGGCCAAAAAAAAACACAAAGAGCCAAACACAAAATAATCAGCCAATCATACTTCACTGTCAAGAACATTTCAAGAAGAGAATAAATAGGGGCGCCTGGGTGGCTCAGTCGTTAAGCATCTGCCTTCAGCTCAGGTCATGATCCCAGCGTCCTGGGATCGAGCCCTGCATCAGGCTCTCTGCTCGGCGGGAAGCCTGCTTCTCCCTCTCACACTCCCCCTGCTTGTGTTCCCTCTTTCGCTGTTTCTCTCTGTCAAATAAATAAAATCTTTTTTAAAAAAAGAAGAGAATAAATAGCTTTTAAAATTTATTACAAAGAGGGCGCCTGGGTGGCTCAGTTGGTTAAGCGACTGCCTTCGGCTCAGGTCATGATCCTGGAGTCCCGGGATCGAGTCCCACATCGGGCTCCCTGCTCGGCGGGGAGTCTGCTTCTCCCTCTGACCCTCCCCCCTCTCATGCTCTCTCTATCTCATTCTCTCTCTCAAATAAATAAATAAAATCTTTAAAAAAAAAAAGACTTAAAAAAAAAGTTATTACAAAGAGAATATGTTGTTTTGGTAATAGGATTTTTTTTTATATATAGGGCAAAGAGCCCCAATACACCATGTTATACATGGCAAATTTAGCCTTCGCCTGCACCGTTTGCCCTGAGTTGTTAGAGAGCCATCCTGCCCAAACAGCCTGTATGAGAACCTCAGAGCTCAACTCATTGTGAGGCACATGGGTGGTCTCTGAGGTTCTAGAATTCCCAGGAGCTGTAGCTTAGCATTGGGAGCTTCTGCTCATAGTTTTCCTTCACAGCTCTTGGGTGCCCTACACCAGGGTCTCCTCTTTCCCAAAATCCAGATGAAGAAGTTTCTCTTACTAATGAGTCTTTATCTGATTGGATGTGCCAGAGGTGAGTCCCCTATCTTAGCTCTGGGAGACTTTTTTCAGGTCTTTTAGCCCTTGAAGAAGGAAGACCAGAATATTAGTTACACAAACCAATCTAACTCAGAATCAGGAATAGCTAAACCAGTTCAACTCTGAGAACTCCTGAGCCAGTTGATTTCTCCTTGTAATGGCTTTACCATCAGAGAAGCCTGCTGGCTTAGCACTGTCTCATTCCTACTACTTTTTTAGCCACTCACCATTTGTACCTGATGCTCTGTGAGATGAGAAAACAGGTCTAAGGGTTCTGTGGAAGTCCAATGAAGGTTTGTCCCAATGAACTGAGTGCAAGGGATCCTTATGTAGTTAATGTAGCAAGGAAAGATAGAAGGAGATAGGAATGTGATGTACCCAGAAAGCCATCTCAGAACACAGCAGGGCTATGGGCAAGAGACCTTATGAGCCTCTCCTTCATGGCCAGGTTCTACCCACCCAGTTGTCTGTATTTCCTCTTTCAGGGTCCTCATTCATGGTGGGCTGTATTCCCTCATTCCTCCTAGAGGAGAAGAGAGAGACCATGAGCTCTGAACTGTTGGCTAAATGACAAAGTGTTTTCTATAATGTTGGTTGTCCGAGATTTTGTTTTATGCTCTCTTAGACTTTCAAAAGTTGACTCAGAAATTTAGATACATAGCTACCAAATGGTAGTATATGCCAGCCATATGGCGAAGCAGTGAGTTGTCAACTCTAAGAATGACTAAGAAATGAGTGTGCTTTTTCAAACCTTTCTACATCAGAAATCTCTTTATTATAACTTCTGTTAACTGTTAAAGAATCAATCAAGCAAATAATATTCAGTAACAACTTTTAAAAATAAAAACCTCCCCATAGCCTTTCCAAACCTTACCTTTCCTTATCAACATATTCTAAGCATAGTCTTTCAGAAAGTCATGGATTATAAGGACGGCAAATCACCCAGAATATACGTATCTATTGTAGGACTCTTACAGAGATAAGGGTAATTTGGAGCCCTAGGCTACCTTGTCTTCAACAGATCTTATCATTCCTCTCAGCTTTTGGCTAGGATTAATAATTCAGTTCTTGTAGTCTACCCACCCTACTCTGAGTTACTCAGTCTGATCACAGAGTAATAATCAAATTGTTTGGTGCTACTTCAATAAAATGAAAAGTACTACCTAAAGAATATTTGTATAGTAGTCACTGGTGAGATGGATTAAAGGTAGAAGGGACTGGCCAGAAGAGAATGACTGGCTAAGAGTTTTTTTAAGTCCCAGTGTAAAGTGGGGAGGAGAGAAAAATAAAATTAATTGAACACTTAGGCAATAAACCAGGCACGTCATAATTTATCTTACTGAAACCTCATGCAACTACATGAAGTAGGTATAATGGTACATCACAAGGAATCTCAATTCAGAAATAAATAAGCAAAGAATGTCTTTATCTTAATAACTGATCCCAACTTTGAGTCTCCAACCCACATGGATTGGGGACTGAGTGTAAGAAAGAATTTGAATTTGCCAAATAAAAATGTCTTAAATCCCGTCTGATCTTTTTTGTGGGTTCATTAGATATTTGTCATCTCTGGTTTAAAATTTGTCCTGTCCAAAGGGTAAAATCTTCTACCTTCAATTTCAGCAAGAATTACTTAGCTATTGAACCGAGTTGCTTTCTCTTTCCCTTTTGTATTTTCATCCTTCCTGCCTTTCACCCAGAGAGGAACTGGAGGGAGGGCTTGTGGTAGACTTCTGATCTTGTGATTGATGGCATATTGATTTCCTGATGCTGGCTTTGTCAGGGAAGCACACCATTTTCCCTTTGGGTGCTTTTGGTACATGGGCTAGTGGACTCCCCTGTACATTTCTTAATAATGTGGATCTTAAAATTCTTCCTTTAAATGCCAGAGGCGGTGGGGACACCTGGGTGGCTCAGTCATTAAGTGTCTGCCTTCGGCTCAGGTCATGATCCCAGGGTCCTGGGATCGAGTCCCACATCAGGCTCCCTGCTCGGCGGGAAGCCTGCTTCTCCCTCTCCCACTCCCTGTGCTTGTGTTCCCTTTCTCGCTGTCTCTCTCTGTCAGGTAAATAAAATAAAAAAAAAAAATTTAAATGCCAGAGGCGGTCTCCGTGTATTTCATTAACACCTCTGCCCTTCATGGTCTCTTGGGTAATTAGTTGATTTCCTCCAACATCTGCAATATCTTCAGATGCCTGACCAGGCCCACAGGAAACCCAGGAATCCCACGTTAGCCTTATTGCATAAGAAAAGCAATCTTTATCCCGGACATTCTTTCTCTCACCTTCCCTATCTCTCTTTTGTTCCTCTCCATCCCAGGAGCATCAGGTCAGCCTGATGAGCCTCCTGGCTCTATGGATCATCAAGCTTCAGTTCAGCAATTTTCAGGTGAGTACTTTTCACTTGGAAACCCTTCAGATGGTGAGGCTTTATATGAGACTTCTGCAGGCGAGAGCACTTTAAGTGAGCATACTTCAGGTGAGCACACTTCAGCTGAACATGGTTCAAGTGAACACACTTCAGGTGAACACGCTTCAGGTGAACGTGCTTCAGGTGAGCATGCTACGGGTGAACATACTTCAGATGAACATATTGCCAGTGAGCACGCTTCTGGTGAACAACCTTCAGGTGAACAGCCTTCTGGTGAAAAGCCTTCAGATGAACAGCTTTCTGGCGAACAGTTTTCTGGTGAAAAGACTTCCGGTGAACAGTCTTCTGGTGAAAAGCCTTCAGGTGAACAGGCTTTAGATGAACAGGCTTCAGCTGAAAAGCCTTCAGGTGAACAAGCTTCCAGTGAGAAGCCTTCCGGTGAACAGGTTTCAGGTGAACAAGCTTCAGGTGAACAGGCTTCAAGTGAACAGGCTTCAGGTGAAAAGCCACTGGGTGATCAGTCTTCAGGCATTCCACCATCAAGCACATTTTCAGGTGAGGCACATTTTCAGGGGAATTGCATCTGGATGGGTGCTAGTCCTTGACTTCAGGGGAGAAATAGGCAACACATCAAGAAACCCAACTTTTAAGGAGAGCGTATAGAAGAAAGACTAGTTCACAAACACTTCACAGACAGCTCTCTCAAAGACACTCTTTACATCTCTTTACAGTAATACCAGGAGGCAGGATATAGGTTTTGTGTAGCCCTGAAGGCTAAACAATTTTGAGGGCCCTTTAAAAAAATAACACAAATACAAAATGCCAGCAGTGCCTCCAACTTCACTCTATGTAAGAAATTATAAATACAAATGCCCACTGCTCCCTTGGAAGGGGCTCATGGGACACTAACTTTCATGAGCTTCATGCTAAATCTGCCTCAACAAACTATGTTAGAATGCCTCGCAAACTCTGTAAGGAGATGACTAGCCCTCAAGCTGGTGGCTCCGTTTTATTTGTTTGAACATGGAAAATAAAGCATGAACACATTTTTGTCTGTTAGATTCATAAAGAACTTCCCAGCACAACTGCAATTCTTTGGCTCTTACTAAAAAGGGGTTGTTCAAGGAAGGACAACAAGATCCAGAGTTTGATGACCCCTCAAGATATTACCAGACATAAGCACTTCATATTTCCTCCCATTGCCTAAGTAGTAATATTCCAAATCTTCAGATGAGAGAAGTGGGGCTGACATCACATAGCTAGAAAGTAGCAATCCTTGGATTCAAACTTAAGTTGGTCTGATTCCAAAGCCCACATCCTTCCTATTTCTTTATGCTTCCTTAACTAGGGAATTGGCAATGGAGATAGTAAAAGAGGCAAAATAGAAGCATTTCACAAAGAATGCCCTTTGTGACAAATTGACATTGTTGAAGGTCAACTTGAAAATGGAGAACGATCACTCTTTACAGAGTTTGCAACATTAGAGCATTCTAACATAGCTTACTAATCAGCCAGTTCTTACTCTAAGTGTGCCTTGTGGGTGAGAGTATCATGGGGGAGTAAAAAGGGAAGCCAGTCATGTGATTAAAGCTCTACTTTGCTCCTATGGAGTTAGACATGGCAGAAGCCAGTGGGGGATATGAATTGGAGTAAACATCAGTATTATAGAGAGAAATTTGGGATTCTTCAGCAATGAAAATTATAGATGAAGCAGTAAGAATGAAGGAATTTCCTCTGGTCCAGAAGAGAGACTCTGCTCTATCAGATGCAGGGCCCTCAAATGCCCAACAAGAACCAAATAATGAAATGTGTTGTATCCAGGCCCATCATTCCTCTCCTTGTGATTTGTGGCTCCATCAGGAAATTTCATCAGGCTTGTCTTAAATTTGCAGGCCCAATATTAAATTGCCACACATGTTCATATATGAATGATCATGGAAAATGTCTTCGTGGAGAGGGAGTCTGCTCCACTCAGAATTCCCAGCAGTGCATGTTAAAGAAGATCTTTGAAGGTATGTGGGGACTTCATAATACAGTCTTTGCCAGAGAAACACATCAATTAACTTAAGTACTCTTGGGAGCAGCTGGGGTGGTGGGAGCCTGAGGAGGGGTCAAGCTGTGATTCCCCAGAAATTTGGAGACTCAGGAGAAACTTATCCTAAATTAAGAGCAGAATTCTAGCTACTGATGGGGAGGTAGAGGTCTTTCCCAGCAGGCTTATGATGTCTTAAAAGGAGACAGGGAGACTGGCTCTCTTCCTACAAAAGAAATGTATGAGTTGCACCTTGAGATGTTGAGACATTGACCATAAGCTCAGGACTGTGTCTGTCTTGTTCATGGTTATATATTCCTAGCACTTAGTACAATGTTTAGTACATGGTAGGCATTTAGTAAATCCTGAATAAATGAATAAACAATTGTCTATCAGTCAGTGTTCACAGGTTGCCAGACGTGTCTTGCTATATTCCCATACTCTCTACCCTTATACTCACTCCTCATCCCCAAAATAAAGGATCTTAGTTACTGCCATCCTGTGAACCACATTGTCTGACTTCCCTTGTGGTTTGTCTAGTCCCTCAATAGAGGCAGTGGGCAACAGATGTGGGGAAAGGCCCAGAAAAGACAGATGGAAGGAGACGGGGAGGAAGAATACACAAGCTGGAGGTCTTGGTCATGCCTGCATGGGGACACTGGGAACCATGGATGAAGGCGAAGGTCGGAGGAGGAAGCCCTCTGCTCACTACAGTCTGTCTCTGCTTCTTTCAGGTGGAAAACTCCAATTCATGGTTCAGGGGTGTGAGAACATGTGCCCATCTATGAACCTCTTCTCCCATGGAACCAGGATGCAAATTATATGCTGTCGGAACCAATCTTTTTGCAACAAGATCTAGAAGCCTGTGCCTTTGCTTCCTGCCCTGACTCAGGCAGTAGAAATTCTCCATCACCCTAAAGGGCTTAATTTATATTTTGTTTCTTCCCCAGTCAATAAGTAATCACGTCTCTCTCTGCCTGAGTGTCAGACAGGATGTTCAAATACCTCACCCTTCCTCTCCTATCCATGCCCTGTGACCCATTCTTCTCTGTCTTCTGTCTTCCCTTACCCCATCTCTCAACATTCTTTGCTTTCTCAATAAATTCTGCATGGTCAAGAATACAGACTGGAGATGGACTTCTTTTCCCATCAGCCAGTTTCAGGATCAGCCTGCGCCTGCTTCCTCCACATACTAAAGTGGATGTGTTTTAAATCACTCCACATTCGTCAAAATGGAGGGGTCCCCCAGGGCAGAGATCACAAGAAGAAATGCAGGGTAGCTTAAACAATACTGTGGAACCTTCTCTGACTCCCCAATTTCCATCCCAATAGAAACCCTACCCCCTTCTCCCACCCGTGACGGTGTCCAAAACTCACCCCTTCTTTGGCTCTTGAGTTTTCAGTCTTCAAGAGTCTGCTCTTAAAATTATAACAATAAATGACTCTTTTTTATTTGCTATATAAATATGTAGTAGGTGATACTGCTTAAATCTTTTTCTCACACAATGTTACCAGATCATCTCAGTATAGAGGAGCGGGTGGAAATACTGTAATAGCCCCTCACCTTGTATTAGTGTTATATTCTTTAACGTATTTGCACATACATGGTCTCATCTGATCCTCAGAAAAGAGCCCGGTAAGGCAGACAAGAAAGACAGAATCATCCTTAGTTTACAAATACATAAAATTTATTTATTAATACACCATGTTGTTCCAAACTGGCCATGGTTACAGAGTTAACATTGAGCCAGGGCTGGATTTCAAAACCAAATCTGCATGATTTCAATTTGAGTTGCTTCTACCACATGATACATATTAGGCAGAATGGTTCTTTCAAGACCAAAATCAATCCTCTCTTCCAACACAAGCCCATCTCCTTTTAGCCACTGCTCTCCCACACCTCTATTTAAAACTGCCTGAAACCAGCTCAGTGGTCTTAACAGTGTCTTGTGCAGAGCAAAAGCCTTCAATTTTAATAAAATCCAATTTATTTTTTATTTTATGGACAGGGCTTTAGATTTCATGCTTAAGAACTCTTGGAATACTACATCCAGAAACAGATTTTACAGGCACCTGGGTGGCTCAGTCAGTTAAGCATCTGCCTTCCGCTCAGGTCCCGATCCCAGGGTCCTGGGATCGAGCCCCATGTTGAGCTCTCTGCTCAGCGGGGAGCCTGCTTCTCCCTTTCCCTCTGCCCCTCCCCCCTGCCTGTGCTCTCTCTCTCAAATAAAATCTTAAAAAAAAAACCAACAGATTTTCTGTTTGTGAGATTTAAAAAATTATATACACACACATACACATATCATGGACGTTCTCCCAAAAATATTGGTAATGGATTCTTCATTGGCAGTAACTGTTGGCTAGAAGACAATGGAACTTCTCTCCAAATTTCGTTTTTTTTTTTAACAATTATTATTTTTTCAGTATATAATTTTAATTTCCATTGTCTATAACTCAGTGATGCTTACATTCATATTTATTTGTTTTTATATGGGAATATCCAAATTGACAACGCATTAAACATTTTTGTACTTTAATGGAGAAATATCAGCTGTGGTTGATTTAGTATTTTCACCTATGGATTTAAGTATGTACTATTTGCTGAAAACCAAATGGGCTGGGACTTTGGATAACTATTTCCGTGAAGACATTCATCATTGTGAAGAGTGGTAAGTAGCACTTACAGAATATATACTCTATGCCGTGTAATGCATTTAGCAGTTTTGTTTATACTTTCTTTTTTTATTATTTATTTTTTTATTATGTTATGTTAATCACCGTACATTACATCATTAGTTTTTGATGTAGTGTTCCATGATTCATTGTTTGTGTATAACACCCAGTGCTCCATGCAGAACGTGCCCTCTTTAATACCCATCACCAGGCTAACCCATCCTCCCAGCCCCTCCCCTCTAGAACCCTCAGATTGTTTTTCAGAGTCCATTGTCTCTCATGGTTCATCTCCCCCTCGGATTTCCCTCCCTTCATTCTTCCCCTCCTGCTATCTTCTACATTTTTTTTTTTAACATATATTGTATTATTTGTTTCAGAGGTGCAGATCTGTGATTCAACAGTCTTGCACAATTCACAGCGCTCACCATAGCACATACCCTCCCCAATGTCTATCATCCAGCCGCCCCATCCCTCCCACCCCCACCACTCCAGCAACCCTCAGTTTGTTTCCTGAGATTAAGAATTCCTCATATCAGTGAGGTCATATGAAACATGTCTTTCTCTGATTGACTTATTTTGCTCAGCATAACACCCTCCAGTTCCATCCACGTCATTGCAAATGACAAGATTTCATTCCTTTTGATGGCTGCATAATATTCCATGGTATATATATTCCACATCTTCTTTATCCATTCATCTGTTGATGGACATCTTGGCTCTTTCCACATTTTGGCTATTGTGGAAATTGCTGCTATGAACATTGGGGTGCACGTGCCCTATCTTTTCATTACATCTGTATCTTTGGGGTAAATATCAAGTAGTGCAATTGCTGGGTTGTAGGGTAGCTCTATTTTTAACTTCCTGAGGAATCTCCACACTGTTTTCCAGAGTGGCTGCACCAGTTTGCATTCCCACCAACAGTGTAGAAGGGTTCCCCTTTCTCCGCATCCCCGCCAACATCTGTCGTTTCCTGACTTGTTAATTTTAGCCATTCTGACTGGTGTGAGGTGATATCTCATTGAGGTTTTGATTTGGATTTCCCTGCTGCCGAGCGATGTTGAGCCCTTTTTCATGTGTCTGTTGGCCATTTGGATGTCTTCTTTGGAAAAAAGTCTGTTCATGTCTTCTGCCCATTTCTTGATTGGATCATTTGTTCTTTGGGTGTTGAGTTTGATAAGTTCTTTATAAATTTTGGATACTAGCCCTTTATCTGATATGTCATTTGCAAATATCTTCTCCCATTCTGTCTACTGTCTTTTGGTTTGGTTGACTGTTTCTTTTGCTGTGCAAAAGCTTTTTATCTTGATGAAGTCCCAATAGTTCATTTTTGCCCTTGCTTCCCTTGCCTTTGGCGATGTTTCTAGGAAGAAATTGCTGCGGCTGAGGTCAAAGAGGTTGCTGCCTGTGTTCTCCTTTAGGATTTTGATGGACTCCTGTCTCACATTTAGGTCTTTCATCCATTTTGAGTCTATTTTTGTGTGTGGTATAAGGAAATGGTCCAGTTTCATTCTTCTGCATGCGGCTGTCCAATTTTCCCAACACCATTTGTTGAAGAGACTGTCTTTTTTCCATTGGACATTCTTTCCTGCTTTGTTGAAGATTAGTTGACCATAGAGTTGAGGGTCCATTTCTGGGCTCTCTGTTCTGTTCCATTGATCGATGTGTCTGTTTTTGTGCCAGTACCATACTGTCTTGATGATGACAGCTTTGTAATAGAGCTTGAAGTCCAGAATTGTGATGCCGCCAGCTTTGCTTTCCTTTTTCAACATTCCTGTGGCTATTTGGGGTCTTTTCTGGTTCCACACAAATTTTAGGATGATTCGTTCCACTTCTTTGAAAAAAGTGGATGGTATTTTGATGGGGATTGCATTGAATGTGTAGATTGCTGTAGGAAGCATTGACATCTTCACAATATTTGTTCTTCCAATCCATGAGCATGGAACATTTTTCCATTTCTTTGTGTCTTCCTCAATTTCTTTCATGAGTATTTTATAGTTTTTGGAGTACAGTTTCTTTGCCTCTTGGGTTAGATTTATTTCTAGGTATCTTATGGTGTTGGGTGCAATTGTAAATGGGATCGACTCCTTAATTTCTCTTTCTTCTGTTTTGTTGTTGGTGTATAGGAATGCCACTGATTTCTGTGCATTGATTTTATATCCTGCCACTTGACTGAATTCCTGTATGAGTTCTAGCAGTTTTGGGGTGGAGTCTTTTGGGTTTTCCACATAAAGTATCATATCATCTGCAAAGAGTGAGAGTTTGACTTCTTTGTCCATTCGGATGCCTTTTATTTCTTTTTGTTGTCTGACTGCTGTGGCTAGGACTTCTAATACTATGTTGAAGAGCAGTGGTGATAGTGGACATCCCTGCCGCATTCCTGACCTTAGGGGGAAAGGTCTCAGTTTTTCCCCATTGAGAATGATATTCGCTGTAGGTTTTTCATAGATGGCTTTTATGATATTGAGGAATGTACCCTCTATGCCTATACTCTGAAGAGTTTTGATCAAGAAAGGATGCTGTGGGGCGCCTGGGTGGCTCAGTCGTTAAGCATCTGCCTTCGGCTCAGGTCATGGTCCCAGGGTCCTGGGATCGAGTCCCACATCGGGCTCCCTGCTCGGCAGGAAGCCTGCTTCTCCCTTTCCCACACTCCCTGCTTGTGTTCCTGCTCTTGCTCTCTGTCAAATAAATAAATAAAATCTTTAAAAAAAAAAAAAAGGAAAGGATGCTGTACTTTGTCAAATGCTTTTTCCGCATCTATTGAGAGGATCATATGGCTCTTGTTCTTTCTTTTATTAATTTATTGTATCACGTTGATTGATTTGTGGATGTTGAACCAAATTTGCAGACCAGGGATGAATCCCACTTGGTCGTGGTGAATAATCCTTTCAGTGTACTGTTGTATCCTATTGGCTAGTATTTTGGTGAGAATTTTTGCAACCATGTTCATCAAGGATATTGGTCTGTGATTCTTCTTTTTGATGGGGTCTTTGTCAGGTTTGGAGATCAAGGTAATGGTGGCCTCATAAAATGAGTTGGGAAGTTTTCCTTCCATTTCTATTTTTTGGAACAGTTTCAGAAGAATAAGTATTAATTCTTCTTTAAATGTGTGGTAGAATTCCCCTGGGAAGCCATCTGGCCCTGGGCTTTTGTTTGTTGGGAGATTTTTGATGACTGCTTCAATTTCCTTAGTGGCTATAGGTCTGTTCAGGTTTTCTATTTCTTCCTGGTTCAGTTTTGGTAGTTGATACATCTCTAGGAATGCATCCATTTCTTCCCGATTATCTAATTTGCTGGCGTATAGTTGCTCATAATATGTTCTTATAATTGTTTGTATTTCTTTGGTGTTGGTTGTGATCTCTCCTCTTTCATTCATGATTTTATTTATTTGGGTCATTTCTCTTTTCTTTTTGATAAGTCTGGCCAGGGGTTTATCAATCTTGTTAATTCTTTCAAAGAACCAACTCCTAGTTTCATTGATCTGTTCTACTGTTCTTTTGGTTTCTATTTCATTGATTTCTGCTCTGATCTTTATTATTTCTCTTCTCCTGCTGGGTTTATGCTTTATTTCCTGTTCTTTCTCCAGCTCCTTTAGGTGTAGGGTTAGGTTGTGTATTGGAGACCTTTCTTGTTTCTTGAGAAAGGCTTGTATTGCTATATACTTTCCTCTTAGGACTGCCTTTGCTGCATCCCAAAGATTCTGAACAGTTGTGTTTTCATTTTCATTTGTTTCCATGAATTTCTTTAATTCTTCTTCAATTTCCTGGTTGACCCATTCATTCTTTAGTAGGATGTTTAGCCTCCATGTATTTGAGTTCTTTCCAACTTTCCTCTTGTGATTGAGTTCTAGTTTCAAAGCACTGTGGTCTGAAAATAGGCAGGGAATGATCCCAATCTTTTGGTACCGGTTGAGACCTGATTTGTGACCCAGGATGTGGTCTATTCTGGAGAATGTTCCATGGGCACTAGAAAAGAATGTGTATTCTGTTGCTTTGGGATGGAATGTTCTGAATATATCTGTGAAGTCCATTTGGTCCAGTGTGTCATTTAAAGTCTTTATTTCCTTGTTGATCTTTTGCTTAGATGATCTGTCCATTATTGTATTGTTGTTAATGTGTTTCTTTGCTTTTGTTATTAATTGGCTTATATAAGTGGCTGCTCCCATGTTAGGGGCATAGATATTTACAATTGTTAGATCTTCTTGTTGGATAGACCCTTTAAGTAGGATATAGTGTCCTTCCTCATCTCTTATTATAGTCTTTGGTTTAAAATCTAATTTGTCTGATATAAGGATTGCCACCCCAGCTTTCTTTTGATGTCCATTAGCATGGTAAGTGGTTTTCCACCCCCTCACTTTCAATCTGGGGGTGTCTTTACATCTAAAATGAGTCTCTTGTGGACAGCATATCAATGGGTCTTGTTTTTTTATCCAATCTGATAGCCTGTGTTTTTTGAGTGGGGCATTTAGCCCATTTATATTCAGAGTAACTACTGAAAGATATGAATTTAGTGCCATTGTATTGCCTGTAAGGTGACTGTTACTGTATATTGTCTGTGTTCCTTTCTGGTCTATGTTGCTTTTAGGCTCTCTCTTTGCTTAGAGGACCCCTTTCAAGATTTCTTGTAGGGCTGGTTTCGTGTTTACAAATTCTTTTAGTTTTTGTTTGTCCTGGAAGCTTTTTATCTCTCCTATTCTCAGTGACAGCCTAGCTGGATATAGTATTCTTGGCTGCATATTTTTCTCATTTAGTGCTCTGAATACATCCTGCCAGTCCTTTCTGGCCTGCCAGGTCTCTGTGGATAGGTCTGCTGCCAATCGAATGTTTCTACCATTGTAGGTTACAGACCTCTTATCCCGAGCTTCTTTCAGGATTTTCTCTTTGTCTCTGAGATTTGCAAGTTTTACTATTAGATGTCGGGATGTTGACCTATTTTTATTGATTTTGAGAGGGGTTCTCTGTGCCTTCCCCAAATTAGGGAAGTTCTCTGCTATAATTTGCTCCAATATACCTTCTGCCCCTCTCTTTCTTCTTCTTCTTCTGGGATCCCAATTATTCTAATGTTGTTTCAACTTATGGTATCACTTATCTCTCGAATTCTGCCTCGTGATCCAGTAGCTGTTTATCTCTTTTTCTCAGCTTCTTTATTTGCCATCATTTGGTCTTCTATATCACTAATTCTCTCTTCTGCCTCATTTATCCTAGCAGTTAGAGCCTCCATTTTTTATTGCACCTCATTAATAGCCTTTTTGATTTCTACTTGGTTAGATTTTAGTTCTTTTATTTCTCCAGAAAGAGTTTTTCTAATAACTTCCACGCTTTTTTCAAGCCCAGCTAGTATCTTTACAATCATCATTCTGAACTCTAGTTCTGACATCGTACTAATGTCCGTATTGACTAGGTCCCTGGCAGTCGGTACTGCCTCTTGTTCTTTTTGTTGAGGTGATTTTTTCCGTCTTATCATTTTGTCCAGAGGAGAATAAATGAATGAGAGAACAAAATGCTAACAGGGTAACAACGTCCCCAGAAAATACACACTAAACAAATCAGAAAAGACCTGAAACGGGGGGGAAAAGAAAGGGAAAGAAAGAAAAAAGAAAAAGATAAAAACAAAAACAAAAACAAAAACAAAAAAACAGAATATGATCGAATGTGATAAGGCTGGTGCAAAGATCAGTGCCACACACTAGATTTTGGGTGTATTTTGGTCTGTTAGAAGAAACTGCCTCCCAAAATTTTAAAGAAAGAAAAACTTATATATGTACAAAAATAAGGGCTAATATGATGAAGGGATGGAATATGACTATAAAGATGAAAATTATAAAAGATTTTATTAAAGGAATTGATAAGATAAGAAGCTGGTTGAAAAAAGAAAGAAGAGGTTTTTAAAAAAAAGTGGGGGGGAGAGATTGTGATTAGGCAGGAGACTAGAACAAAGCCATACACTAGAGATTAGGGTATATTTTGATCTGTTAGAAGAAACTGTATCCCAAAATTTTAAAGAGAGAACAACTTATAGATATATATCAAAAATAAGGGTAACTACTATGAAGGGATAGAGTATGACTCTAAAAATGAAAAATAAAAAATGTTTTTTATAAAAAAGGGATTGATAAGATGTTGGCTGAAAAAGGGAAAAAGAAAAATTCAAAAAAAAAAAAGAAAAAAGAAAAGACAGTTAAAAAAAAATTAACTTTGAAAGACTAAAGAATCATGGTAAAAAAGCCATGAATTCTATGTGCAGTATTCCCCTAGCACTGGAGTTCTGCCGTTCTCATTGACCTGTAAACTTGGTCTTGGCTGGATGTTCTTGCTGATCTTCTGGGGGAGGGGCCTGTTGCCGTGGTTCCCAAATGTCTTTGCCGGAGGCACAATTGTCCCACCCTTGCCGGGTCGGGGCTAAGTAATCTGCTCGGGTTTGCTCTCGGGCGCTTTTGTTCCCCGCAAGCTTTCCGTACAGCTTTGGGGGACAAGAGTGAAAATGGTGGCCTCCCAATCTCTGCCCTGGAGGAGCCGAGAACTCGGGGCCCCACTCCTCAGTGAGCCCCCACTGAAAAGCAGTCAGTCACTCCTGTCTCCCCGGTCTCTGGCCGCACTCCATGCTCACCCGGCCTGTGACCGAGCGTTTCTATCTCTGGCACCCGACCCCGTGTGGAGTCTCCAAACCCAGCAGATCCCTGCGGTGTGCTCCCGCGCCGCTCCTCCCAGGGGAGGAAGGGGAGTCTCCCCGATCTGCCGCTTGTTGGGTCCCTGCTGGAGGAGCAGTGGCCTGACTGTGCCACGGATCAGTTTATGGCAACCCCGAGCTGAGAGCCCACTCCTCGGCTCTGTCTCTGCAGCCGGCTTCCCCTCTCCGATACCTGAGAGCTCTGCCGCACACAGGCACCCCCGGTCTTTCTGTGACCCCGAGGGTCCTGAGACCATACTGTCCCACGAGGGTCCCACCCCCCGCTTAGCCACTGGAGAGATGTCCCTCAGCAGCCGACTTCTACAAGTTCCGATTTTGTGCTCCGCGGCTCTATTACTTGCCAGAAGTGGCCAACGGGGAGGCCCCCTCCCCTGCCGTCTATCCTCCCGAATATCACCTCAGATTCACTTCTCCGCACGTCCTACCTTCCAGAAAGTGGTCGCTTTTCTGTTCAGAGAGTTGTTGCTATTCTTTTCTTTGATCTCCTGTTGAGTTCATAGGTGTTCAGAAAGGTTTGATCCCTATCCAGCTGAATTCCTGGGAGCAGACAAAATCCAGGTGTCATACTCCTCCGCCATCTTGCTCCTCCCCCCTATGCTTTCTCTTTTAATACTGAAAACAATTTTACAAAATTATTAAGATTAGGGGCGCCTGGGTGGCTCAGTCGTTAAGTGTCTGCCTTCGGCTCAGGTCATGATTCCAGGGTCCTGGGATCAAGCCCCGCATCGGGCTCCCTGCTCCGCAGGAAGCCTGCTTCTCATCCTCCCACTCCCCCTGCTTGTGTTCCCTTTCTCGCTGTGTCTCTGTCAAATAAATAAATAAAATCTTAAAAAAAAAATTATTAAGATTACAGGATCCTAAGCAAGACAAACTGGAGAGTTTTGTCATAAGCCAAAATAAATGGTGGTGGTCCAGACAGTCCTTCAGGCTCCTTTTCAAATTTCTGAATGAAAATTATTTTGAATACACCGTACTATCCCTTCATTAACTGCCATTCAAAAATAAAGGCCCAAAACCTTGGAATTCCAAAAGAATTCTCAACTTGAAATATGGTCTACTGGGGTGCCTGGGTAGTTTAGTCTGTTAAGTGTCTGACTCTTGGTTTTGGCTCAGGTCCTAATCTCACGGGTCCTGAGATCAAGACCTGCATGGGGCTCCCCACTCAGGAGGAATTTGCTTGGATATTTTCTCTCTTCTCTGCCTCTTCACCTACTTGTGCTCTCTCTCTCTCTCAAATAAATAATAAAATCTTGAAAAAAAAATATGGTCTACTGAGGGCAAGAAGAAAAATGAAATCCTACTAACATTATTGCCATAGTTTTTTGAGGGAAGGGGATAAATATTAGCTAAACCTGTTCTATAAATATAGCTACATATGTTGAGGAAATAAGTTCAAACATGTGGTTAAAATGTAATAGAAGGGAAGTTCTGACTTCCATTAATAGTGGAAGAGTTTGGTTGAACTAACCCTCCTTTAGATAACAATTATAAACAGGGTGAAAAATAAGAAAGAACTATTTGAAAGTTCCTTGAAAGGTACTGGAAAGAAGTCACCCCTAAAAAGACAGGAACAGCGCTGAGTGAGATTTGCAAGTCTGTGGCCTTATGCCTGAGAGGACTTCTTAGTCCACATATCAAGGGAGCGCAAATATCCACAGTTTACTGGTTTGAGGATTCAGAGAACTAAGATTAGAGCAGGCAGGGAGTTGTAAATTAGGGAAATCCTGGAAAGAAAGAAGCCACAATTAAACCTCAAAATGAGTATAAACTGTGACCAAATTCTTGGCTGATCACTGACTCCAGGAGGTCTGACAATAGCAACTAGAAGCTGAAAGAACTGAGCAGAGATGTGTGTTGCTGTCTATCTCAAAGAAGACAGAGTTTGGACTACAAGTCAACCTAGGAGAACACAAGTCAACACTCTTCAGAGGAACACACAGAGTCCAGAACTCTGCATCATTCACTATGTCCACTATATAGTAAGAAATTGGTAGACATAGAAATAAAAATGTGACCCATAGTAAAGAAAAAAAGGTTATTGACCCCAAGATGTACCAGACATTGGAATTATGAACAAAAGCAATAAGCGCTGCTTATTAGAGACGTGTTCAAGAATCTAAAGGAAAATAGTGTCATATGAATGAAGAGATAAGGAATCTCAACACAGAAACTAAAACTATAAAAAAGAACCAAATGGAAATTTTAGAACTGAAAAGTACAATAACTGAAAAAAATCACTAGATGATCTTAACAGCATAATGGGGACCACATCAGAGTCAGCAATTTTGAAGAGAGCTCAATGGAACTTATCCAATTTGAAAAACAGAAGAAAAAGAAGTATTTTTTTTTTAAGATTTTATTTATTTATTTATTTATTTATTTATTTATTTATTTATTTATTTATTT
>NW_023270538.1:0-19531 GCF_011800145.1 Mirounga leonina
GATAGATAGATAGATAGATAGATAGATAGATAGATAGATAGATGATAGATATTACAAGTTCAGAGAGTGATGAGTGATATGACTTGGGTAGAGCCTCTTTTCCACAGTTTGACCAAAAAAATCTTTCTTAGGAAGCATTTTGGCTAAGTGGAAAATGTTATATAGTGAAATTAGTGACAGAATGTCAGCAAGCACCAATCCAGAAACACTACTGGAATGCTTCAGGATTAAAATTTATAGATACTGAGACCACCATTTTACAAGGTTCCTATTCTAGGAATTAAGTGTAAGATATGTAGCATAGTGCATGAAACCTGATCAGTATTCAATAAATGTTAGTTTCCCATACAACAAGGGACTAATGAGGACTGAGAAAAAGATAAAATCACACTGATGTTGGCCAGCACTGTTATTTCTTGCAAACTCAAATACTCTCTCTCATACTCTGTCCGTGTGCACCTAAATGTGGCAAGTTATATATATCACTGAAATATAATACACTAGGGGAAAAAAGTTATTTCTTTCCAAATTCTTGAACATATTTCTAACAGCATATTGATAGGTATTTCTAACAATAGGAATTTCCTAGTAATATAATGTAAGAAAAGGAGGGTTTTAATTCAAACCAATTTTAGTGTGAGTCTGTGATCCATCATTTGCTAGTTTTCTGACCTTTGTTTAAAACACCTCATCTTTTTGAGGCTTAATTTTCTTATCTATAAGATAATAGAATTTCAATCATAAAGTTAACATTTAGTGTGCCTATAATGTCTCATTCTGCATAAGTGTGTTACATGTGCTAACATATATTCTTCATAACCACCTCCTGATATATTCGTATGATTACTCCCACTGTACAGATGAGGAATCTGATGTACAGATAAGTCACTTGCCCAACATCATATCACGTGAGTGTAAGAACAAACATTTGGAAAAAAAGAACAAATATTTGAAACTAGCCTACATATAAGTGAAAAATTAATATTTGTCATTATAAACTATTGAGATCTTTTTTTTTAAAGCTTTTTTATTTATTTATTTGACAGAGAGAGAGAGCACAAGCAGTGGGAGTGGCAGGCTCCCCGCTGATCAGGGAGCCCGATGCGGGGCTCGATATCAGGACCCTGGGATCATGACCTGAGCCGAAGGCAGACGCTTAACCGACTGAGCCACCCAGGTGCCCCATAAACTATTGAGATCTTGTAGTTGTTCATTATCACAACACGGCTGTTGTATTGTTGGAGTTTTAATATACTCATGCATTATGACTCTAAAGAGAGAGCTACTGTATAAGCATTTCTCAAACATATTTTATTTAACATATTCAACAATTACTACACATAGGCAATGTTTTAAGAACTTTATAATTATTAACTTAATTCTCATATCAACAGAGATGATTACATTAGCATTTGTAAATTATGTGGCATTATGGTGCAGAAGTAAATGTATTTTCTTTAACTTTCTTATTTTGAAAGTTCAGAGTTACTGGATTGCTTTTAAAACTATCTATTGGCAAATGATGTGTATTAGCATGGTACAGCATGAGTGGGAAAACTTCAAATTTTGCATGATGCTGACCAAATAATGTAAAACTCTATGTAATTTATGAAAGCTAAAGCAAACATATATATATTATATATTATATACATATTATATATATATATATATATATATCACTGTGCCATAACAAGACAAAGTACATATCTTAGAAATAGTCTGAATTCTGATTTTCTCCTTTAGGGTCTTCCTATAGCTTCCATCTACTTGGTGAGACATTGAGTTAGTATCATAGGATTGATGGCTTGAAAAGAAGTATTATTGGTATTCCATCACATGTCACTATCTACACAAAAATGTTTAATAAGAAAAAAAAATGTTTGCCCTCCATGTTGCACCTTCCAATAGCTCTTCACATGACCCTTCTTTAATGGGTATTTGCAGACTATCTCAGGAGAAAGAAGACGGTCACTCTGAATATGTCACCATCTTTTTAAAAGTTTTAAGCCACAGTGGACCTAAGTTTCTCCAATAATGATAATTGCTGTGTTTGCAGAAAGGTCAGTGGAGGGCTGTTCTTGAGAGTGGTAAGGAACATTCGTACACTCAAGGTTATTTATAGTTCAACCTACCATTTACTTATTAAGGATCACATGAGCTTGTTCACCCAATTCCATCCCACTCTCCCTAAATATACTTGGTGCCCATGCTAGTATTATGATAGTTTTTTAAAAAGAAATTTATTTATTTTTTTGTTCACTCACAGCAGATTTGGGAGGAAGGTACAGAGATTTCCCATATATCCCCTACTCCCGCACATCTCTCCCTCTCATATGCACAATCTCTCCCTATTTTCAACATCCCCCACCAAAGTGGTACATTTGTTACAATTGTTGAACCTACATTGACACATTGTTATCAATCAGTTCATATGTAGCATTTTCAGATTGTTTTCTTTCACTTAGTAGTATGCCTTTAAATTTCCTCCAAATCTTTTCATGGCTTGATAGCTCATTTCTCTTTAGCACTGAATAATGTTCCATTGTCTGGATGCACCAAGTTTATTCATCCATTCACTTGCTACAAGACATCTTGGTTGCTTCCAAGTTTTGGTAATTATGAATGAAGCGGCTATAAATATTCGTGTGCAGAATTTTACGTGGAAGTAAATTTTCACCCCTTTTGGGTGAGTACCAAGGAACATGATTGCTGGATCATATGATAAGAGAAGCTTCAGTTTTGTAACATACCATCAAACTGCCTTCCAAAGTGGCTGTGCCATTTTATATTCCCACTCTTGACAGTGTCTTTTGCAGAGCTGAAAATTTTAATAGAGTACAACTTATTATTTTTTTCATGGATCATGCCTTTGGTGTGATACCTAAAAAGTCACAGCCATACCCAAGGCCATCTAGGTTTTCTCCTATGTTATCTTCTAGGAGTTTTATAGTTTTGTGTTTTAAATTTAGGTCTGTGATCCATTTTGAGGAAATTTTCATGAAGAGTGTAAGTTTCGTGTCTACGTTCATTTTTTTGCATATAGATTCCAAGTTCTATCAGCACCATTTTTTGAAAAGACTAACTTTCTCTACTATATTGTTTGCTCGTTTGTCAAAGGTCAGTTAACTATATTTTTATGGATCTGTTTCTGGGCTCTCTATTCTGTTTTATTGATCTGGGTATTCTTTTGCCAATACCACGCTGTCCTGATTACTATAGATTTATAGTTAAGTCTTGAGGTCAGGGAGTGTCAGTTCTCCAACTTTGTTCTTCAATATTTGTTGCCTAGTCTAGGTCTTTTGCCTCTTCCCATAAACTTTAGAATCAGTTTGTCAATATCTACAAAATAACTTACTGAGATTTTCACTGGGATTGCATTGATTCATGCTAGTATTATGATATATAGATTTTATAGGTTTCTAAGCGCTATTTCTACACTGAAGTGTGAAAAAAACATCTTTAGATTTTGTTTTAGTCTAGACCTAAGGACAGGAGTGCCATCTGCTGAATTATTGCTCACCTTTCATATCTTGCCCAGATTAAGATGTGAAGACATCAAACCCTGGAGTAAGATCATGTGATATTTAAGGGTCCCATAAGCCTTAAAGGGATGATGGATAGCTAGCACTTTCTATTTTTATTATTTTTTAAAGATTTTATTTATTTTTTCATGAGAGGCAGAGAGACAGAGAGAGAGGCAGAGGCAGAGGGAGAAGCAGGCTCCCCATGGAGCTGGGAGCCCGATGCGGGACTCGATCCCAAGATCCTGAGATCATGACCTGAGCCAAAAGAAGTTGTTTAACTGACTGAGCCATCCAGGCACACCACGCTGGCACTTTTTAGTGTATTAAGCCACTAAAAATTTCATCTTCAGTAAATGTTTCATTAAAGTATAAGTTTTTAATTATTTTTTGGTATCTTTCTTTTACAAGGCATCCTCAGACACTTTCTATCTGGCTCTAAATTATATACAGGGAAAAAAATCTACCAAGTGATTCAGAAATCACTTGTTTAAGTTTCATTGTTGTTTTGCCTATTTTTAAGTTATGGCTCTTTTTCCAAATAGATGCAACACATACTAAGCCTAACATGGTGAAAAGTTTAGTCATTGAAACATGGAAAAATAGAACGATAATCTCACTGTTCAAATATGTCTGTCATGAATCTTTTATTTCCTGTTCTCTTTAACTTTTGTTATTAATAGAAAAATACCTACACATAGAAATTAACCTTTTTTCCTCTTCATAAATGTCATAAAATAATGAACACCTTTGGAAATGCATTTTCAAGGTAGTAAACAGTATGTCAGTTTGGCACTATAGTTAATTCAATATCCCCAAAACTGGATGGATTTGCATTTGAGGCTGGCAGCAATTTAACAAAAATCTTATTTGATTAATCTTTTCATAATGCTTCTGGATTTTAAGCATACTTTGCCAGGACTAGAGTCTTTCAAAAATTCAGTTACTCTCATTTGTATTCCAGATTCTTAACTTTTTTCAAGTATGTAAATTGATTTGATTAGTGAACGCTTCCATTTAGTATCTTTCAAATGGCATTTTCAATTCAGCTTAATAGATAAGTCTTCACTACTTGCTAAGGAAGATGTACATTATTAAGTATAGAACACTTTTTTTTTTAAAGATTTTATTTATTTATTTGACACAGAGAGAGAGCACAAGCAGGCAGAGAGGCAGGCAGAGGGAGAGGGAGAAGCAGGCTCCCCGCTGAGCAAGGAGCCAGATGTGGGGCTCGATTCCAGGACCCTGGGAACATGACCTGAGCCAAAGGCAGCCGCCCAACCGACTGAGCCACGCAGGCGCCCCTAGAACACTTTTTTGTATGCTTATTATATTATGAGTAAGGTAAGATACACACACAGACACACAAACACACACAAAGCAGTGAAATAATATGATATTGCTTAGATTGGGTGAAAATAAATAAGTCAAACAGAAACCTCATTGTTCCCTTCATCTATGGCAGTATACCCTATGTGTTTCTGAGATCAGAAATGGAAATTTTCTTGTCTGGAGTCAGGGATAATCTCTAAAGAAGAGCCATTATTCACCCGGTTTCCAGTCTTGTGGCACTGTACTTCATACCGTATCCCTGTGGGGAATAATGGGGGACAGAAAAAGTAATTTTGCAGTATGGAGACTGGTTACCTAAGGAGCAAGTTGAAGCTGGATTTAGAGACAAATGGATGAAAATGAAGGAAGGATACCAGGTGCATATGGTAAAGAACCCCCTATAGGTACTGCATCACACGCTCTGCACCTACTCTTCCGTGCAGGTGGTCAACAATATTTGTTGAATGAGCTAATGAGTCAGGTTTAAAATTTTCTTGATGACTAGGAAGAAAAGCTGACATTATCAATGGGTATTATTTACATTGAGTTGATGAAGTTTCATACCCAAACTCATATATCAGGTTTGATTGCTAATGTCTCTTTAAAAACAGATCTTATGAAGCTAGATCCTCTGCCAGTAACACACGCAGGAGAGAAGGGGCCAAAAAAAAAAAAAAAAAAAGCCATGAAATCTGAAACTACAATGCTTATTTATTTTTTTCAGGATATAATTTTTTTTCTGTCTTTCTCTTTTCTGTTTCAGGTGTTTTGAGCTAATGACTGAAACTAGGTAAAACTCTTATAATTTCTTTTGGGTCTTTTTAAAATGTAAGGAAAAAATCCTCTTTGGTCTTCTTTTGTTATTGGGAAAATATTTTGAAAGCAATAATATTCTCTAAGCTAAAATATATCTTGCAAAACTGAAATTTTAAAAGATTTCAGGAACTGATGCCCAAATCAATGATAAATTATTCAGTTTAAAATTGATGCCGACTGCTTAATTTTTAAATAATTGTCTAAATATGGAATTATAATATTGTAAGTATTTAGACAAATATCCTTGGTTGTTGCTTTTATTAGAGCCTCTGTTTATGTGTAGTTTACTAAAATAAATCTAAGTATGTACTTACATTTATCCATTAAAAATATCTTGTATTAATAGCATTCACTCAATATATTTGCATATATTCCTATTATGTGTAAGACAGTGTTCTAGGTGCTGGTTAGTATCAGTACAGCAGCAGCCCAAATTTTCTCCCCACAGAGCACTTTCATCCTAGTGGGAAGAGATCACACAAATAATATAAAAATTCTATACTTGGTTAAAAGGTATTAATTATTAAAGAGAAAAAGAAAGCAAAAAAGGGGTATAGGAAGGATAGAGAGGAAGGTGAAATTTTAAGGCGAGTGACCATAGAACACCTCACTGAGCAGATGATATCTGAGGAACATCTTGAAGAAGGTGAGGGAGAAAGTCCTGTGGTGGTTTGAGGAAGTGTTCCAGACAGAAGGAACAGCAGGGGCAAAGTTGTAACACACAATGCCCCAGAATATTGCAGGAACAGAGAACAGGTACTGTCTAATCATAACGACTAATGAAGAACCAAAGCTGGGATTATGCCCCTAGAACACATGTTCAAGACAAAGGCTTATAAATGAGATCAAGGATCAGGAAGTATTTTTGCTTCAACTTTCCTCTCCCTCTATCTATACGGCATAAAATAATGTATCTCTGTATTAACCTATACAGAACCCAGCCACAGAAAATATGTGTGATTCTGTATTTTTTTTCCTGACATTGTTCCAAAGATAGTGTCCCTGCTTGAAAAATAAAGCAGACCATTATGATGCTATCTGTATAATACAAGCAAGCAAAAATCCCATTAGTCTGAGTTGCTGAGATAATTTAGCCAGGTCACTGCATCCACAGTTTCTCTGCCCATTGCACAACTAAGCAACGCTAGGTCTTTGTTTCTTCTCTCTGCCTCTTCTCGTTGTAACAACCCTATACACAATAAATCATTTATGTGGAATCCAGATAGTCAAACATACCCAAAGAGATTACCATATTACCCTGCTCTGGTAAGACCAAAGTTGCAGCCCCCTCACCAGCTCTTAGTAGAACCCGCTTTTGTGTTACCTGCACACTGCACCCTCCTCACTTTTGCTTTAGTCCCTTTCAGCTCAGCTCTCTCAGGCAGACAGCTAAACCTATTCCCTGAAAATTCATTCTGAATGAAATGCTGAAGAAGAGCTTCAAAGAGTATCTCTCCTAAGGGAAGAAGTCTGTAGGGTAGAGTACTTTCTAGTCAGCCTTCAGGCAGGCTGACTTTCTCACCTGGCCTGTTATTTTCTGTCACCTGGGCATTCTCTAAAACAAGCCAGGTTCCTGGATAAAATGAACAAAAAGTATTAACCTAACCAACTGTTCTTTCTTATGCTTTATATCAGAGACACTTAAACAAAGGAACAGAGGATGTCAGTATCTGCTAGGAAAGACATAGTTAAGATATTTATCTGTAGATAGATATTTGGGTTCACAATATGATGCAATGGCATAAAAACATTTAAAATTGAACTTTGGAAAAACTTAGATTGACAAGAGCAAATTTCCAAAACATAAGAATAAGTGAAGAAAGCATTCTATAATGTGGTATGTCTTCATAAATATGTGTACTCATGCATCTGCCTACAAATACATATATAGGAATGTACAAATATAAAGGCAAATATTTGTGCATAAAAGAAATAAAACATTATCAGTAGTAGTAAAATTATAGATAACTTTTGGGGATATTTTTTATATTATTCTGTATTTCCCAAATGTATATAGTTCATCTGCAGAGCTAGTTTTTCTTCATTTCCTTAGAGATTCACACAAAAAACAAACTTATAAACAAGTAAGAAAAACCTGTTGGAACTAGTAAGTGAATCAGTAAAGTTGTAGGATACAAAATAAACACACAAAAATCAGTTGTATTTCTGTATACTAACAACAACCAATGTGAAAACTAAGGAAACAATTCATTTACATTAGTTAGCATCATAAAGAATAAAATACTTAGGAATAAATTAACCAAGGAGGTGAAAGACTTGAGCACCGAAAACTATAAAGCGTTGATGAAAGAGATTAAAATAAATAAATAAATAAAAGGACATCTTTGTTCATGGATTGGAAGAATTAATTTTTTTTAAATCTCCATATTCCCCAAAGTGACTTGTAGATTCAGTGCACTCCTTATCAAAATCCCACTGACATTTTTTTTACAGAAATATAAAAAAATTCTAAATTTCATATAGAACCACAAAAGACCTTGAATTGCTAAAGCAATTTTGACAAGAAGAACAGAGTCAGAGGCATCACATGCCCTGTTACAAAGCTACAGTAATTAAAACAGTACAGTTATAGCACAAAAACAAACATATAGACTAATGGAAGAGAATCAAAAGCCCAGAAATAAACCTATTCATATACAGTCAGCTGATCTTTTTTTAAAAATATTTTATTTATTTGAGAGAGCGAGAGAGCGAGAGAGAGCACAAGCAGGGTGAAGGGCAGAGGGGGAGAAGCAGACTCCCCGCTGAGCAGGGAGCCTGATGTGGGATTCAATCCCAGGACTCCAGGATCATGACCTGAGCCAAAAGCAGACTCTTAACCGACTGAGCCACCCAGGTGCCCTGCAGTCAGCTGATCTTTGACAGATGCCAAGAACACACAGTGGAAAAAAGATAGTCTCTTCAATATGGTGTTGGGAAAACAGGATATCCATATGCAAAAGATTGAAATTGGATCCTTACCTCATAGCATATACAAATAGGAACTCAAAATGTGTTAAAGACTTAAGCATAAAATCTAAAAGAATAAAACTCTTGGAAGAAAACTGAGGGAAAAACTACTTGACATTGGACTGGGTAATGATTTCTTGTATATGACATCAAAAGCACAGGCAACAAAAGCAAAAATAGACAAGTGGGATTATATAAAACTAAAAAGCTTCTGTGAAGCAAAGAAAACAACAAAATGAAAAGGCAACCTACAGAATGGGAGAAAATATCTGCAGATCATATATCTCAAAAGGAATTAATATGCAAAATATATAGGGGACTCCTCAATACCATAGCAAAAAACAAATAACTCAATTAAAAAAAGAGAAAAGGACCTAAATAGACATTTACCTAAAGATGACATACAAATGGCCAGTAGATACAACATCACTAATCATCACGGAAATACAAATCAAAACCACAATGAGATATCACTTCACACCTATTAGGATATTTTCAGAAAAACAAAACAAAACAAAAACAAAGGATAGCAACTGTTGGTAAGAATGTGGAGAAAAAAGAACCTTGGTACACTCTTGGTAGGAATATAAATTGGTAGAGCCATTATGGAAAATCATACAGAAGTTCCTCAAAAAATTAAAAATAGTTACCTTTTGATCCCAACAATCCCAACTCTGGGTACATATCCAAAGGAATTAGGATCTTGAAGAGATATCTGCATCCCTGTTCATTGCAGCATAATTCACAATAGCAAGATACATAAACAATCTGAATGTCCATCAGTGGATGAATGGATCAGAAAAATATGGTATACACATACAATGAAATATTAAGGCTTAAAAGAAAAGGAAATCAGACCATGTGTGACAACATGGATGGATTTGGAATATATGATGCTAAGTGAAATAAGCCAGACAAAGAAAGACAAATGCTGCATGATCTCATTTATATATGGAATCTAAATAGTCAAACACAAAGAAGCAGAGTATGGAATTAACAGATCTAAGAGGATAGATCTTATGCTAAGTATTCTAAACACAAAAAGAAAATAGGGAGGTGGCAAGAGGAAACTTTTGGAAGTGATAGATAAGTTTATGGCATTGATAGTGATGATGCTTTCACAGGTGTATATTTATCTTCATACACATCAGGTTGTAGAAATTAAATATTTACAGTTTTTTGTATGTTAATCATACCTCAATAGAGCAGTTAAGATTGTAGTGTTTACAATTTAGATTTTACAATCAGGGAAAATGGTCTTTTCAAATGATATATTGTATTATCTGCATTATTGTTTTGCTTCTGTCCTCAACAGAGAACCAAATGTATGTGTTAAATAGGAACATCTCTTAAAGGCATAAATTCCTTATGGGGGAGAAGAAAATCTTATCATCAAATAGTTTCTCTCCAGCCTCTATGGCACCAACTACAGAGTTGCACAAGTTGATAAGGTCAAGGAGTATGTGACCGCTATTGTGTGTGGACTTGTCCCCAAGGGGGTAATTCAGAGGACACTCAGCCTGGTGAATATGGCACACAAATGTTCTAATTTCTCAGACTGTTGCAACATTTAAATGTATTTGACAGCCTAAGCACATAATTTCTTTCTGAAGGAGGTTTTCTGCTGAAGGTTATGCTGTACATTTCATTAAAACATAAATCTGTTGGCTGTTTGTTAAGCCTCCTGTACAATGAAATCAAAGCAACTGCCAATGGATATGGTTCACTGGAAAAATGTAAACTGGCTTCTCCACCCCAAGAAAAATGGATTAAGTTATGCAGGAGGTTTTGCACACATTCTCCACACATATCATGTCTCTTCGTAAGGGAAAGCTTTACTGCAACACTTCTCATTGCACCTGCCAACTCCCTCTTTTCTCCTGAAAGCACAAATCCCCATTCTACATCGAAGAACGACTAATGCCTCTCAGTGCCCAGAATGTGTTTGTAATAATTGATATTTCATCCTCTGGTGACAGGCTACATGAATAGAATGCTTTATGTTGAAGGCTCAGGAATGTGCTTTTATCTCTTTGGTATTGTAGGGGAGGAAAACTTTCCTTCTTCCCTTCTAGGTTCTTTGGCTGGCCTAATGATTAAATTGACATAAGACAGATAACAGGAGAAAAGCAAATTCAATTTTGTGTGTACACAAGTCCCATAAGACACGAAAGGTTAACTGACATGTAATTGAGGTTTATATGCCATCCTGAGCTAAAGAGAAGGAGATAGGGGCCTAAGACTTCAAAGAGGAGGAAGGCAATTCATAAATAAATGTTTACCATGCCATGCAGAGAGGCCTTTCTTATGTAAAAAAAAAAAAAAAAAAAAAAAAAAGTTATCTTTGGTAATAGCTCTCTTCAGGGTATAAGCTCTTTACATAAAATTCTTTCAGGAAGTTAAGGGACAGGTAAAAAATTCTTGAGTCTGTTGGGTTCTGATCATTTTCAGTTTGAAATAATTCATATGCAAATATGGTACATTCTGGGGTGGCCTGCCCTGAACCCCATCAGTATCCTGCCCAGATTAAATGTGCCCACAATCTATGCAGGGCCAATGCAACCCAAGCACATAAGACAGCTATCTCACAAAGTACAGGAGCACCAGAGGTTTACATAATGTATCAGAGATATACAAATTTTCTTTGGGGGAGATAAAATAGGATATAGAAAATACCTGAGGGAACCAAAAGCACCTCAGTTTTTCTAAGTCTGATCTTTATTCATAGGGACATCATGGCATGGAATTTAGACTCCAAAGCTTATCATACCTCTAAACTTCCTTATTTAAATCAAGTATTGTAGTTTATTGTTATAAACTGCCTCTGCTCTTCACCCAACCTATCTCCACTCCTATACTTTACATCAATGTTTAATTATAAAAACAGATACCTCTTAATTTAAGTAATTTTAGCATTATTATCTACCACAGTGACAAAAGAGAATAAAAGAGAGTGGGAAAGGAAAAATGACCTTAAAAATAATTTGATGGTTGGTATATGAAAAATCAAATATCTTTCTAATACTGGGAGTTTAGGAGAGAAAAATCTTTTATCATCATATGAATCTCATCTATCATTTTATGAATGTAGCTCTATTATTTAAATAATCCTTATCCATTTATTTAAACTTCTCTTGTATATTCTTGACTGAAATATGAATTATAAGCGTTGAGAACGAAAACTGGTATTTGTCTCTGGGTAATTTTAAAAAATGCATAGTTGGTGATCAGTTGGTTATTTGTATTACTAATTAATTGGTTGATAAATTATTAGCATTTTTTCTATTCCCTATACTGTTCCACCTCACCTATCTATCCCATCCTCACACCTTCACAATGTAGTATTTTTGCCAAATCAAGGAAAGGATAACTAACCTAAGCCTGACCCTAAAATGCCATCAATTGAAAGTCAAAGTTCTCATTTTGCATCCTTTGAAGATATCTCCAATTGTCATCCCTGGAGAGTCTGAAAGTACTGCAGGCAAAAGAAATGTAAAAAAAAAAAAAAAAAAAAGAACAACAACAAACATGACTTATTAAGTGTTTGTTATGTTCATTTCTCCCTAAATGGAACATGTGCATATTTTTATCTGACCACCACTGAGACTCTTCCAGGCTTCCCAATCTCAAGGGCTCAACTCTGTACCAGGGCCAAGGTTTTCAATGGAGCTTCTCAGAAGTAAAACCATTTGGGAATATGGATTATTTAACTTAAACACAGCTGAACACCAACAATGAAATATCTGAAAAAGAAATGCTTGCATATATGGTCAACTAATATTTGACAGGGGAGCCAAGGATACTTAATGGGGAAAGGATATTCTCTTCAATAAACAGTAATGTAAATTTGGATAAGTATATGCAAAAGAATGAAACTGAACTCCTATTTTACACCACTTACAAAAATTAATTCCAAGTGCATTAAAGACTTAAAAACAAGACCTGAAAATGTAAAACCTCTAGCATAAAACTGGGAAAAAGCTCTTGGACATTGGTTTTGGTAGTGACTGCCTGGATATGTCACAAAAAACACAAGCAACAAAAGCAAAAATCAATGTGGGACTACATGAAACTGAAAAGCTTCTGAACAGCAAAAGAAACAATAAACACAATGAAAAGGCAATCTACAAAATGGAGAAAATATTTGCAAGCAGTCTATCTGATAATGGGTTAATACCCCAAATATATAAGCAACTCATATAACTCAACAACAACCCCAAACAGTTCAATTAAAAATGGGCAGAGAACCTGAATAGACATTTTTTCAAAGAAGACATACAAATGGCCAATAGGCATATGAAAACGTTCTCAACATAACTAAACACCAGGGAAATGAGATAAAAACCATAATGAGGTATCACCTCACACCTTTCAGAAGGACAATTATCAAAAAGTTAAAAAATAACAAGTGTTGGCTAGGGTATGGAGAAAAGGGTGCTACTGAGGCGAATGTGAATTGGTGCAACCACTATGGAAAGCATTATAGGGGGCGCCTGGGTGGCTCAGTCGGTTAAGCGACTGCCTTCGGCTCAGGTCATGATCCTGGAGTCCTGGGATCGAGTCCCGCATTGGGCTCCCTGCTCGGCAGGGAGTCTGCTTCTCCCTCTGACCCTCCCCCTCTCATGCTCTCTCTATCTCATTCTCTCTCAAATGAATAAATAAAAATCTTTAAAATAAAATAAAATAAAAAAATAAAAAAATAAAAAGATAAAAAAGAAAGCATTATAAAGTTTCCTCAAAAAATTAAAAATAGAACTGCCATATGATTCATCAATCCTACTTCTGGATGTATATCAAAAAAAAAAAAGTGAAATCAGGATTTCAAAGAGGTATCTGCCCTCCCATGTTAGTTGCAGCATTATTCACAATAGCCACATATAGAAACAACCTAAGTGACCATCTACAGATAGATGGATAAAGATGTGATATGTATATTCCACTATATGCAGCCATGAGAAGGAAGGAAATGCTATTGGTGACAACATGGATGGAACGTGAGGGCATTATATTAAGATAAGTCAGAGAAAGACAAATACTGTATAATCTCACTTATATGTGGAATTTAAAAAGCCAAACTCACAGAGACAGAGAGTAGAATGGTAGTTGCCAAGGTGTGGGTGGCGGGTAGGGGAAATGGGGACATGTTGGTCAAAGGGAACAGACTTTCAGTTTTAAGTTGAATAAGTTCTGGAAATCCAATGTACAGCATTGTATTACATACAAGAAAGTTGCTAAGAGAGCAGATCGTTAACATTTTCACCACACACACACACACACACACACACACACAGGTAATTATGTGAGATGATACAAGTGTTAACTGACGCTCTGTTAATCATTTCACAATATGATACAGGTATTAATTCATCACCTGTACACCTGAACCATATATAATATTAGATATCAATTACATCTCAAAAAATCTGGAAAAATACATAGTCGAAACCACTTTTCTTGAGTTCTGCATTTGATATTTGTCCGTATCCAGGTTCTATTATTAATAATACATCTCCCCTGGCTCACATATGTCCCTTAACATAATGACCCTGCTGGGAGCTCAGGTCTTATGTAGTGTTATCCCAACTTTGGTAAGTCTAACTTCCTTAAGCCTTAAATTTGTACTCCAGTCTTTTCTTCCAGGTTACTCATCGAGGCCTGAGCCCAATTTAATTTACTAATCTAGTCATGTATCTTATGCCATGAAATCTAATTTTTGAGTTTCAAGCCTCTATGAAAGGACATTGCCTGGTACACAATGTTGAAATGGGAAAAAGAATAGCTAGGTAAATAGAGACTGGCTGTCAGAAAATATATGGGCAGTAAGTTGCAGTTATAGCAGATGATTTGAAAAATGATGGCCCACATTGTGTAAAAGGAAACATCCTCTAAGAGTGTCAGAAAATGGCAATGGGAGAGTTTGAGAACAGGTATTACATAGATATTAGGACTGGTTTTATTTGTCATAAAATTCAAGAATTAGATGTATAATTATTGAAGTATTTTTTGAGAATAAAACATCTTAACAAACAATCACCTTTCTATATTTCACACATCTGTAATTTAGGGAAGGAAGAGTGACGGTACTCACACAGACCTGCAGTACAATCCACCACAGGAACTTGGCTCCTGCGGATTTCAGCCAAAAACCTGATTGTTTTCATCAATCTAGATTTTATATAATTTCAGTGGATAAAGCTAGTATTACTTGAAGTTCTCTTACAAGTAATTTTAAATATTAATAGTATTTATTTTTTATTCCTCTCAGTATAATCACTGACGTTAGCTTTGGGCTTTAAAATTCAATCATTCATTCATTTTTAAAAAACTCACTGCAGAAAACAAGTATTTGTTAGTTGCTTATTATTTGGCAGACTTATGCTCCTCACTGGTGATATAAAAGTGAATCAAATCAGTGAGGTTTCTTCTCTCAGTATCCTAACAGTTAAGTAGGGGAGACAGACCTTCATCAAATAATCACAGAAAAACTGTAGTTGAAAAATTTGCTAAGTCCTATGAATACTAATAATTAATATCAGTTGAGAGCTTGTTATGTGCCAGACATTGGTGTAAATACTTTAACAGTATTAGCTCATTTAATTCTCACCACCACCCTAAGTGGTATATCCTAGTATTATTTCCATTTTACAAGTGAAGTCACTGAGGCCAGAGATAGTAAATCATGTGGTATCTTAGAACACAAAACACCAAGTAGCAGAATGGACACTGACTATAGGAGCGTGATCTTAGAGCCTGTCTTATATTAACATAACCTTACTTCCTCTCCTGTTAAAAAAAAAAAGTATGCTATGACAATGCATGAGTCAGCTTTCACTATATTACGCTGAAATAACAAATATACACCCAAGTCTCTGTGGCTTATAACAATAAAGGTTGATTTATTTATTGCTCATGTCAGTGTCCCTTGCAGGTCAGCTGCAACTCTGTTCCATGTCCTTTTCTGACTGGAATCCAGGAGAAAACAAAATTTCCTGTCTTAGCTATAAGACCCGAAACCTCTTAGTAGACATGACATCACTTCCACTTGCATGGTACCGTACAAAACAAGCCTTGTTATAAAATTGGGCATCGATGGGGAAAGAAATGTCTTCCTCCTACAAGAAGATACCTAGGAAGGGTCCTACCAGGGTCAATCGAGAAAGCAGGAAATATTTTTAACAACTAATATAGCCCACAAAAGATATGTAATGTAAGAGAAATCCTTAATCCAGTCAAGGAGTCAAAGAAAGCTTGAGGTACTGTCTTAGTAGTGTTCTAACGGATAAAATGTGATTACCTAAAAGCTGTGGTCCACAGAGAACATTCCACACAGTAGAAATGGCAGGTACAAATATGAGATTCAAGTAAGCATGGCCTTTTAAAGAATTGAAAGAAATAAGGCTGAAGTAAAGACTATAAAGACCGGGGAGACTGTCCTGAGATGAGTATGTAGAAGTAAGCAATGACAAAATTATGCAGGCCCTTTGGGGCCTCATTAAGATTTTGCACATTTATCTTGATAGGAACACACTGAAGTATTTTAAATAAGGGGATGATTTCCCCAGTGATTTTGGCTGCTTTATAAAAGAATCCAAATACAGTGATTCAGAACAGAGTCAGTAACTTCTTCCTTTTCTCTCAGAAGGCAGTTTATACCCTGTCACTTCTATGGTTCAAGTTCTCCCCAGTCACAGGAATCCTTCTGTGTTCCCCTCTTGTCCCTGAGGAGCTGAACAGCGAGCCAATGGTGATGTAGCAAGTCTGCACAGGAGGCCCTTTGCCCTTTATAGTAAGGAGGAGGACTCAGCTGGGAACTGTAGCAGTTTAGAATAGAAAATACATGCAAATTACTTCTCAGTAGAGCATTCAATTTGGAAAAGTTGCAGCATGTGCTTCAGATGTTTTTAGTAGAAATAAGTGCCACCACCTCATTGTCATGGCATCCATCATCACGTTCTGATGTGAACTCAGGTTTGCCTCAGGCATTCCATGAAGAATTGTGCCATCCCCCAAACGGTGTGCAGCCCATCCTAGCCTGTCTTCCTGCTACTGGTAATATAGGTCCGTTTTATCTGTCTCTTCAACTGCTAACATTAACTTTGGGATGCTGGTCAGTTAAGAGAAAAACAAACAAGAGAAAAAGCACCCACTGTATATGTTGTATGTTATGCTACTGCAATACCTGGGAAAAGCTACCAGTCTATATTTGTATCAGCTACAGAGAGCACATTGTATTTGTTAGAATAGTGCCAGGTTCTACCACTGCGAAGCATCAAAATTCCAAATTCCACTCCACATTAACTTATCATAGATGCAAGTGAGCACTTCTAAGTGATCATCCAGGAAACCAGCATCCTTCCATCTTGTGAGTCTACTATCCTCGAAGTCCTCTTATTAGTCCTCTCATTAATCAGTAGATAAGGAGAAAACCCGGAGGAACTCTTGATGCACGTATTTTAGGAAGCAAGTATGGAAGGGGAGCATGTTAGCTTCTGCTCACACTCCACATGCCATGAGCTGCAACCCAGCCATATGGCCACACTGAACTAATGGAACAGCTGGGAAATAAAGTATAGCTGTAAGTACAGGAAATAGAAGGAACAGATTTGGAGAAGAGCTAAGTACTCTACCACACACGTTACGTCTTTATTTAATCTTAAAATTTGGAAATGAAATGGTAAATTTTATGTTACATATATTTTACCATCACCACAGCAGAAAATATTGGGGGAATAGGATCTTCAGAAAAGTCAATTTCTGGTTCATTAAATTTTACTAAAAAATATCCTTTGGGTGGTCCAGCTCTTACTACTGAAAGTGAGATTCAATGAACTCATTTTCCTGTCTTATTTAGCATAACACAGTTTGCAATTTTTGGCATCCAGATTGAAGTTCCAGAGGGCAATTTTAAAAATTACTTGAAGTCATACTAATTACAAGTGACTTTTTTTTCCCCTCAACATCCATTATTTTGTTTATTTTTCCAACAAATATCTATTGACTGCCCATTATATACAGAAACTGTATGAGACAATGGGTACAAAGAAGTAAACAAACAGATAAATCCCTAACCTGACCTTGTGGAGTTTCTATTCTTTAGAGGCAGAAGAATATTACACAAGGGAAAAAAGCCAGTCTATGAACAACTATATGTTGTCATGACAATGTAGAACTAGAAAAACAGCTGTGGTCTGTGTAACCAGCAGAAGTTAGTTGCAAGAGAGAAAGTGGGTGGAAAGGCATTTCAGGCACTGCTGGTACAAAGACTCTAGTTGGGAAGGGGTGTAGCAACAATAGAACAACAGTGTGAGGGAGGGGGAAGGGGACAGGAGATAATAATAGGGAGTTAGGTAAGGTCAGATTAAGCATGGACATAAAAATTCTAAAGGACTTTGGACTTGTTTCTGAGCGCAGTGTAGAGCCATTGAAATTTTGGAGCAAGTTATCAGTTACAATTTGGAAAGATGACACTGGTTGTTCTTTTGTTTCTGGGTTTTGTTTTTTTAAATTGTTTATTTAAATTCAATTTAATTAACATATAGTGTATTATTAGTTTCATATCTTCAAGCACTTCAAACTTAATAAAGCCCAAACTGACCCGACCTGGCTCTGCATTATATCCACAGATCCACCACCTACTAATAAACCCACTAAAAAAGTTTCAGCTCCCATTTCTCCAAAATCCACATCTAGTTGGTGGATAAATGTCATTGACTTTACCTCCTAAATATCTCCAAGTCCCTTCACTGCTCTCCAAGACCTCTGTATTATCAGCCTCTCTTCATCTTTCCCCGGGTTGTTCCAACAACCTCTAATTTGCCTTACCTTTCAGTGGCTTGTTCTTACTTTCAAGATAAACTCCAAACCATTTGAAATAGCAGAGGCACTTCTCCAGCTGGCCAAATCTCTCTCTTCTTTCTCTTCTCCAGCTACAAGCTTAACCAGTTTGTGTTTGTTTGATAATAAGAATTTCAGTATTAATAAGAGTAATGTTACTTTCCCTAAGAAGCCTCCCTGGCTTGTTTCTTGTGGCAGACTTAGCCATTTCTTCCTCTTGGAATCCACAGCTCCGTGTGTATTTTTTTTTTTTTTTTTACATTACTAGTACAATTGCATTGTAATAGGTTGTTTCCATGTCTAGCTACCAGCTTGGGATTTGGGCCTGTGGTAAAACATTTTACTCATATTTGTGTGCCTAGTACGTCACACTGCCTAGGCTTACAGTATATGTCTAATATTTACTGAGAATGAAAAATACAGGTGAACAGATAATTTAAAAATGTGGAGAGTTGTATTGATGGTGGGCATTTGATGTTTTTAAAATTTTTAAAGAATTTTGCTATGTGGTTTGCATAGACTATTACAAATCTGAAAGCAACTCCAAAATAAGGAATATTGTCAATTGACTCTAGATTTCATATTTCAACATTAACAATTCTTCCATTATTTAGAAATCTTGTCTTTGAACTTCATAGGAAGTGTCTACTAGATAAAGTCATTAGTCTCATGCTAAGGATAATTGGTAAGAATTAATTGATAGCTTCTTATATAATTATTAAGAGTAAAAGTAAATACAAACTTTTATAAATGTGATTTGGCAATATATTTTGATAGCCTTTAAAAAGTTCATGCAACTTATACAGCAATTTTATCTCTGGGAAGCTATCTTAAGGACCTCATCAGAGTGCATACAGATATTTAAGTAAAAGGATATTATGACAATGTTATTGTGTATACAAGCCTGACTGCAGTGAATTGGGGGTAAGTAAATAAAGATGACAAATTTCTAAGAGAGATTATATAGTCACTTAAATTAGTGTGTTTAGGGGAATAAGGAATATAAATATAAGCAACCAGAAATGTGAGATTTATAAAAATACATAGAGCGAGATCCT